>NC_143193.1:3550500-3867500 GCF_051530095.1 Phoenix dactylifera
AAAGTGCGATCTACACATTACTTAAATTAGCATTATTGCTAACAAATAATGATAACAGTGCTGCATTAATATTTTATTTTTGTTGGGTGCAGGTGATCGTAAATCAAAGTTAAAATGCGCATTGGGTCCAAAAGATGCATCACCGTAGGTGACCAGTCAACCGCATGGTTCAACCCCAGTTGCACATTAGAAGGAGTCTAAGTTCAGCAAGACAGTTCACTGCAATTAATTCTCAGCATCTCGTGCATCCCAGCTTCTTCTGCATCTTAAGCCCAGGTGCCAACATTCCAATTCTTCCGTATGCAATCTCCCGCACCCACAGCTCTCCCAGCCGAGTTGTTTTTCCTCTGTTTCTTTCCAAAACGAAGCATCCGGGTCTACGTTCACAGCACCTCCCAGCCTTCTCCCGTGATCAGCTCGCTTCCGCTCATCCATGAGTCCAAAGCCACGCGTCCCAGCTCCCAAGCATCCCGTGTCCGTGCGATTCTCAGCTTCCTTCACACGTCCGCATGCAGCTCTTCTCGGATCTCCTTCCTCCCCATGTCATCCCGGTTCACAGCGCCTCCCAGCTTCAGTGATCTCAGCGTTGGATGATCCAGTCGTCCGCAAGCCGGCTCCATCTCCACATTCTTCCGCTGTTAGCTCCCTCCCGCGAAGCATCACCTCATCCCAGCATCCTGCGAAGCATCTCCGCGTCCGATTCTTCTGGATCCTTCTCCCCACCGGCGTGTCATCCTTCCATTCGAGAGCATCCCCATCTGTTGGCATCCGCGGCTTCCGAGTTCAGACATTCCCCGCGTCCGTGATCTCAGCGTCCCAGCTCCCAGCTCTTCCGTTCGCCAGCATTCATCATCTCCTCCCAGCGATTTTCCAGCAAAGATCTGACTTCATCCCAGCATCCAATGCGTCTCAGCCTTCCGAGTTCGCATCCCAGAGCCTCCAGCCGTCCGCGTGTTGATCTCCAAAGCCCAACCATCCCGTGATTTCAGCATCGGCGACCAAGCTTCCGCGCGAGCATCTCCGCATTCCAGCCGTCCGCTTCAATCGCGTCCGCGTGCAAACTCCATCCGTCCACGTTCCACCTCCCAGCGACGGATCCTTGCCGCGTCTGCAAGCCAACCGTCCGTGATGATCTCGTGCATCAGATCTCCTAGCATCCCGCGAAAGGTTTCCGCGTCCGATTCTTCCGCATTCACAGCCTCATCCGGTCATCTCCACCGCGTGCGAAGAAGTGATCGAAGGCCAGCTTGACACCTCTCTCGGTTGGGGGGAGAGTTGTTATATATATCCCCCATTCGGTGAACCAGGAGGGTCAGTCCCCATTCAAAGAAAAAAACAGAGAGAGGAAACAGGGGAGGCCCTGTTTCCGAAAAAAAAAGAGAAAAAAAAAAGAAAGAAAATGAAAGGGGGATTAATGTGTGAAATGGAAGGCTAAAGTCCTAGGGAGGGTGATGGAGGAACCTTTGATGTATTGCTCTTTGAAGTAAACTCTAAACTTTTGCTTTCAATGATTTATATTTATTGACATGTTCTTGATCCATGCGTAGTTATTTCGTAGATAGATCTTTAATGGATTATGATTATTGATATATGGATTGCTTTAGTATTTGATTCGTCGTAGACGTAGAAAGCACGATGAATGCTTAGAAATTGAGTTCATATGTTCATGAAACATATACCATGATTAGATCTATCCTACATTTAATCTTTAATCAAGAACCATAGAGTTTATTCATTGGATGCAACATCATCAATGAGGATTCCAGATCCCTACCATCTTTATTTCATAGAACTTTGTTTATTGATATATTATTTTCTGCTTTTAATTTCTGAAAATTAAAACATCATTTTAATCCATAAATTTATTGAATTAATTAATCTGAAATTATACGAAGTAATCTCATACATATTTCGTTCCCTGAGGATTCGACCTCGGACTCCCGAGATTTTACTACTTGTACGATTCTCCTGCACTTGGGAGAACAATTTTATTTTTGCATCAAGTTTTTGGCGCCGTTGCCGGAGAACGGCTGATTTATTAGTATAATTTTAGATTTAATTAGTACTTTAGTAGTTAATCTTTTTCTTTCGAAAAAAAAAAATCTTTATTGCTGTTTTTTTAATTCCCTGCACAGTCTGCATCAAACTCTGATATCTGAGTAATCCACCGTCTGATTGCACTCAAATTTTGTAGGCTGCTGTAGGACACATTTTTCTTTCATCTGAACGGTCTGCTTGATATTCTGATACTTTTACGACCATTAAAGTAATATAAACTTTGCTGCTGTCTGCTTTGAATTTTCTGTGTTTAATTTTTTTGTTTAGAATCAGAATTTTATTATCATCATATCTCATTAACCCTTGTTGCTACTTGAAAATTGATAAGAACTTTAAGAAAAGATCAAGGGTAATCATTAAAAAAAAAAAAACAAAAAAAAAACAAACAAATAAATAAACTCTGAAATTTTGTATGCTAGGTTGGAATAGGGACAACACTGGACGTCTGAGTCGACAACCTTTTGACAATTCCTTAGATCACATTATTGAAACTTTTTCGCAAAATCTCAGATCTGGTGAGATGGCTGATGATGTAGGAAGTCACCATGGTAATGAAGGTAGACCCCCAGTTATGACACTTCGACAATACTTACATCCCACTAGGACTAGTCAACCTTCATGCATGATTATTCCTGAAAATGTAGGACACTTTGAAATCAAACCAGGAGTAATTCAATTGCTGCCAAAGTATCATGGAATGGAATCCGAGAACCCTTATCTTCATCTTAAGGATTTTGAGGAAATTAGTATCACATTTAGAGTGCCAAATGTATCGGAAGATGTCCTTAAATTAACCTTGTTTCCTTTTTCCTTGAAGGATAAAGCCAAAACATGGCTGAACTCCTTGAGACCAAAATCGTTAGGAACATGGCATGATATGCAAAGAGAATTCTTGAAAAAAATTCTTTTCCGCACAAAGGACTAACTTTTTGAAAAGGCACATTAGTAATTTCCAGCAAAAAGACCATGAAACATTTTATGAATGCTGGGAGAGATTTAAAGATTTGCTTCTCTCTTGTCCTCATCATGGGTTTGAAACATGGAGAACCATTAGTTTCTTTTACGAAGGGTTGTCCCCACAGTTGAAACAATTTATAGAGACTATGTGCAATGGTCTATTTCTGAAAAAGCAATCCGATGAGGCATGGGACTATTTAGACTCTCTCGCAGAGACTGCACAATTATGGGATACAGGGGATAGAGTGAATAAACCTTTGCCTAAGACTACTAGCATTCCACACGGGGGCCTTTACAACCTTAATACTCAGGATGATATTCAAGCTAAAATGGCAGCCCTTACTAGGAAGGTAGAGGAAATTGAACTTAGAAGGACTGAACCCGTCAAGACCGTAGAGCATAACAACGAGTGTTGTAGGATTTGCGAGATGCCTGGCCATCTCATCACTGATTGCCCCACAATACCCGCATTCAAGGAAGTCTTGCACGATCAGGCCAATGTTATGAATACCTATCAAAAATCTTTCAATAATCCTTTTTCGGGTACTTACAACCCTGGATGGAAGAACCATCCAAATTTCAGGTGGAGGAATGACCAACCTGAACAAGTATATAACCCAACTCCTCCACCTCCGCACCCTCATTATGCACATGCACCCCCTCAAAAACCCAGTCTCGAAGAAACTTTATAATCTTTTATGCAAGGTCAAGCTAAAATCAATGATGAATTAAGAAATCAACTGACAACGCTGACCACTGCTTTAAGTGCTCAAGAGAAGGGTAAGCTACCAGCTCAACCACAACCTAACCCTCAAGTCTACGGCGGTAGCAATGCATCATCTTCAACTTCGCATAAAGAGCAAGCAAAGAGTATAATAACATTGCGAAGTGGAAAGATTATTGACCGACCAGTCCCAGAACAAACTCAAGCTATACCTGATTCTGACCCTTTAAAGACAAAAGAAAAGGATAACGAAGAAACTGAAGCACCAACATCTACTGAAAAAATTGAATGTTCTTTTCCTGCACCATTTCCACAAAGATTAAAGCCCTTGCAAAAGCTTGAACCAAACTCTGAAATTCTTGAGCTTTTTAAGCAAGTAAAAATTAATGTACCTCTTCTTGATGCAATCAAACAAGTGCCTTCCTATGCAAAATTTTTAAAAGATTTGTGCACTGTCAAGCGTCGTTTAAATGTCAAGAAGAAGGCATTTCTGGCTGAAAATGTGAGTGCAATTTTACAGCATAACATTCTTCCTAAATATAAGGATCCAGGTTGCCCAACTATCTCGTGCATCATTGGCAATTTTAGGATTGAGCGAGCATTGCTAGATTTAGGAGCGAGTGTGAATTTGTTGCCATATACGGTATATGAGCAACTCGGTTTGGGTGAGTTGAAGCCAACAACTGTGACCTTACAATTAGCTGACAGGTCAGTGAAGGTTCCTAGAGGGATTATCGAAGATGTGTTGGTCCAAGTAGACAAGTTCTATTTTCCTGTTGATTTTATCGTACTGGACACACATCCGGCTTCCAATTCACCATCTCAGATTTCGGTCATCTTAGGACGCCCATTCCTTGCAACTTCTAATGCATTGATCAATTGTAGGAATGGTGTCATGAAACTTTCTTTTGGAAATATGACCTTGGAACTGAACGTCTTTAGTATAGGTAAACAACCCACTGATCATGAAGAAAGTAAAGAAGTTGAATGGGTTGAAACCATTGCGGAAGAATATTTGTTAAAAGAAACATTTACTGAATCGGCCGACAATGGTTTGATAGATTGGTGTTCTGAAGGTACTGCTGATGATACGGTCCCACCTATTTTAGATAACTCGGATGTCATGATGGTCAATGGGTGGAGACCGAGAATAGAGGAATTTGAATATTTGCCATCTCGAGGAGCAAAGATAGTACCATCCCATGAACAAGCACCTAAGCTCGAGTTGAAACCTTTACCGAAGGAACTCAAGTATGCCTTTCTTGGATCCGATGACACTTTTCCTATAATCATCTCATCTGATCTTGATCATGCCCAAGAAAGAAAATTACTTGGTGTTCTAAAGAATCATAGAGGAGCTTTAGGGTGGTCTACTGCAGACTTGAAGGGGATTAGCCCTTTAATTTGCACGCACCGGATATATTTGGAGGACAATGCCAAAACCACAAGGCAAATGCAACGCAGGTTGAATCCTACGATGAGAGATGTGGTTAAAGCAGAAGTCCTCAAGTTGCTTGACGTGGGTATTATTTACCCAATTTCCGATAGCAAGTGGGTAAGTCCTACTCAAGTCGTGCCCAAAAAAGCAGGTCTGACGGTAGTCAAAAATGAGCAGGATGAGTTAGTCCCGACTCGTGTCCCCACGAGTTGGCGCATGTGTGTTGACTATCGAAAATTGAATTTGGTCACTAGGAAAGATCACTTTTCCTTACCCTTCCTAGACCAAGTTTTGGAAAGAGTTGCAGGACATAATTTTTATTGTTTTCTCGATGGCTATTCCGGATACTACCAAATCGAGATTTCACCAGAAGATCAAGAGAAGACTACTTTCACTTGTCCTTTTGGTACATTCGCTTTCCATCAGATGCCGTTCGGGTTATGTAATGCACCTGCAACATTTTAAAGATGCATGCTCAGTATTTTTGAAGACATGAACGAGAAGTTTTTGGAAGTGTTCATGGATGATTTTTCTGTTTTTGGCGATTCTTTTGATGATTGTTTACTACATTTACAAGCTGTCTTAGCTCGGTGTATAGAAAAGAACTTGATACTGAATTGGGAGAAATGCCACTTCATGGTGCCAAAGGGAATTGTCCTAGGACATATTGTTTCATCGAAGGGCATGGAAGTTGATAGAGCTAAGATTGACTTAATCGCCAAGCTACCTGGACCCAAGACGGTTAGAGATGTTAGATCATTTTTGGGTCATGCCGGATTTTATAGGAGGTTCATCAAGGACTTTAGTGTCATAGCCCGACCATTATGTAACCTCCTATCCCTTGATACACCGTTCAATTGGACTGACACCTGTCAAGAGGCATTCGAAAAGTTGAAGTCTATGCTTAGCACTGCACCCATCGTGCGACCACCCGATTGGTCATTACCTTTTGAGATCATGTGCGATGCTAGTGACTATGCGATAGGAGCTGTCCTAGGACAACGCAAGGATAATAAGCCATATGTCATTTACTATGCAAGCAAAACTTTAAATGATGCTCAAATGAATTACACCACCACCGAAAAGGAATTGCTTGCAGTAGTATTTGCATTAGACAAATTTCGCTCTTATATCCTTGGTGCTCCTATTGTTATCTTTACGGATCATGCAGCGCTAAAATATTTACTGGATAAGAAAGAGGCTAAACCACGCTTAATACGATGGATACTTCTACTCCAAGAATTTGACATCACTATCAAAGATAAAAAGGGAGTAGAGAATGTTGTTGCTGACCATTTATCACGGCTAGTTTTTAATGACTCGGTGCCACAGTTGCCCATCAAGGACTCGTTCCCTGAAGAGCAATTGTTTGCACTTTCTACTATGCCATGGTATGCTGATATTGTAAACTTTCTTGTCACTAACCGGATGCCGGAGCATTGGGGATCGAATGATAAGAATAATTTCTTGCGTGAAGTAAGAAATTATTATTATGATGCTCCTTATTTGTTCAAGTATTGCAATGATCAAATCTTTAGAAGATGCATTCCGGAACATGAGATACAAAGTGTACTCTCTTTTTGTCATGCCAGTGCTTGTGGAGGACACTTTGCATCTAAGAAAACGGCAGCTAAGGTGTTGCAATGTGGTTTTTATTGGCCTACACTATTTAAAGATGCCCACGAGTTCTGTAGGACATGTGACCCATGTCAACGTGTTGGAAGTCTAACTCGTAGGCAAATGATGCCTCTTCAGCCCATTACTGCTATTGAAATTTTTGACATGTGGGGCATCGATTTCATGGGCCCATTCCCACCGTCTTTTGAATATGAGTATATTTTAGTTGGTGTTGAGTATGTGTCAAAATGGGTAGAAGCTGTTGCCTGTAGAACTAATGATCACAAACCTATTTTGAAATTTCTAAAAGAAAATATTTTTTCACGATTTGGGATGCCCAAGGTTATAATTAGTGATGGAGGAAAACATTTCTGTAATAAGCCATTTGAGATCCTATTACGAAAGTACGGTATCACTCATAGAATTGCAACTCCTTATCACCCGCAGACTAGTGGCCAAGTAGAGCTAGCCAATCGGGAGATTAAACGAATTTTAGAGAAAACGGTGAATCCATCACGCAAAGACTGGTCTTTAAAACTTTCTGATGCATTGTGGGCTTACCGTACTGCTTATAAAACTATTCTTGGTATGTCCCCGTATCGGCTAGTCTATGGAAAAGCATGTCATCTACCTGTTGAAATAGAGCATAAATCGTATTGGGCGATTAGAAAATTAAACTTTGAACTGTCAGATGCTGGTTTCGCTAGAAAATTACAATTAAGTGAATTGAATGAAATTCGTCGGGATGCGTATGACAATACTAGACTTTGTAAAGAACGAATGAAAATTAGGCATGATAACTCAATTCTAAGAAAATCTTTTGAGCCTGCACAAAAAGTTCTTTTGTATGACTCTCGCTTACATCTGTTTTCTGGAAAGTTACGATCAAGATGGACAGGTCCTTTCATTGTAAAAACTGTTTTTCCACACGGGGCAATTGAAATTGAGAATCCACAGGATGGCAAAATTTTTAAGGTTAATGGACACAGATTAAAACCTTTTCTTGAAAATTTTGCAGATGAAGAGGACTCCTTTTCCTTGGGGGAGCCTTCTTATGACTGAACATGAAGGCCAAGGTATGTGTATATTCGTTAGAATTATTATTATTTTTCTTTTATTTCTAGTTTTCTTCTTATTTTGTAGGTCTTCTTTTCTGGAAATCAACAGCTCAAGGTATTCTTCTTCTCTCTATTATTTTCTCTATTGTCTCTTATATATAGTTTTCTTGCATTTTTTTACATTGAGGACAATGCAATGTTTAAGTTGGGGGGAGGGAAATATTTTGATCAAAAAAAAAAAAAATTTGTTTTTGCATTTGATTTATTCTATTACTTTCTTTTCTGAGCAAATGCACATGTATTTTCATATTGAGTGTGTACAACTATTAAGGCAAGGAACACATGCATACTATGACTGATCAGAGACCTATTATTAGATCCCCACACGTGTACTTAATGACAATAGGAAGGCCTCAGGAGTTCATATTTGTTAACTGCATTTTTGTTAGCCTTATCCATAAAAGAAGTATGAGTATCCTTGCTCGTACCATAAGGTTCAGGATTTGGTTTTCACATAAAGATAGAGGTTGAATATCCCGACTAGATTACTCAGGTGCCTTATGATCCGACTTTGGTTGACCTATAGTCACGATGCAGTCACATATATAATAAAAATATTTATATGGTTCAGTCTATCATTTCTTTTCTTGCATAATTATTATTCAAAAAAAAATATTATTCAAAAAAAAAAATACTTATGATGACAAGTCTGGCCTCGTGGCGTAGTCTGGTTCGAGTAATTAAGTCCGAGGGGTGTTTCACCTAATGTCTTGAGCCAACTGGATCGGGGGTCATTGACTGAAAGCTCGCTACATGGACCTTACTAGAGCCTAATGGGGTTGGATAGCTGTAGTTGTCATGTGTATTGAAAAAAAAAAATGAAATAAAAATAAGCATAAATAGGGTTGGTTGGACTGAACCTAGTGACATGTGGTAATGGCTGGTTTGACTCCATTGTATTGGACCTCTGTGTACCCGGGTTGTTTAGTTGGAATTGATAGCTCTTTCTTTATATGCGAACCATCCTTGACAAATTTAGACAACAAGTGATATTCTGAAAATTTGATGGATCAGGTTCTAATAAATTGTAGAAAACACTTATGAACTTGAGTAGTGCACCTAAAACTCATGCGGTGCTCTGTTGTGGTGGAGGTATTAGTACTCTGAGAAAGTCATGCGATTTGATGCACACTATACTTTTATATTTCCTTGCTTTGATAGTTGCAATGCTTGAAAATATATATCGATTAATTACATGTGTATTAGCTTAGAATTTATTTCACATTTTTTTTATTATGATCTCATGTCATATAATTCATGATGTTTGTGGGTAACATCCCTGAAAACCCTCACGAGACAACACTCGTCCACTAGGGTAACCTAGGGGTTTAACGGCTTGTTGCACGTGCTAAGTGCAATCGTGATTCCTACGAAAGTGAGTACTTATCTTAATTTTATGCAATTAGTACTAATAAAACATCAAAGGACCAACCAACACTTTTTGTACTCTCATTTTATCAGTTGCTTGTTAATTGCTATAGACTAGCAATAAGCTAGTTGGAGGGTGTGATGAGAGCACAAAAGTGCGATCTACACATTACTTAAATTAGCATTATTGCTAACAAATAATGATAACAGTGCTGCATTAATATTTTATTTTTGTTGGGTGCAGGTGATCGTAAATCAAAGTTAAAATGCGCATTGGGTCCAAAAGATGCATCACCGTAGGTGACCAGTCAACCGCATGGTTCAACCCCAGTTGCACATTAGAAGGAGTCTAAGTTCAGCAAGACAGTTCACTGCAATTAATTCTCAGCATCTCGTGCATCCCAGCTTCTTCTGCATCTTAAGCCCAGGTGCCAACATTCCAATTCTTCCGTATGCAATCTCCCGCACCCACAGCTCTCCCAGCTGAGTTGTTCTTCCTCTGTTTCTTCCCAAAACGAAGCATCTGGGTCTACGTTCACAGCACCTCCCAGCCTTCTCCCGTGATCAGCTCGCTTCCGCTCATCCATGAGTCCAAAGCCACGCGTCCCAGCTCCCAAGCATCCCGTGTTCGTGCGATTCTCAGCTTCCTTCACACGTCCGCATGCAGCTCTTCTCGGATCTCCTTCCTCCCCATGTCATCCCGGTTCACAGCGCCTCCCAGCTTCAGTGATCTCAGCGTTGGATGATCGAGTCGTCCGCAAGCCGGCACCATCTCCACATTCTTCCGCTGTTAGCTCCCTCCCGCGAAGCATCACCTCATCCCAGCATCCTGCGAAGCATCTCCGCGTCCGATTCTTCTGGATCCTTCTCCCCACCGGCGTGTCATCCTTCCGTTCGAGAGCATCCCCATCTGTTGGCATCCGCGGCTTCCGAGTTCAGACATTCCCCGCGTCCGTGATCTCAGCGTCCCAGCTCCCAGCTCTTCCGTTCGCCAGCATTCATCATCTCCTCCCAGCGATTTTCCAGCAAAGATCTGACTTCATCCCAGCATCCAATGCGTCTCAGCCTTCCGAGTTCGCATCCCAGACCCTCCAGCCGTCCGCGTGTTGATCTCCAAAGCCCAACCATCCCGTGATTTCAGCATCGGCGACCAAGCTTCCGCGCGAGCATCTCCGCATTCCAGCCGTCCGCTTCAATCGCGTCCGCGTGCAAACTCCATCCGTCCACGTTCCACCTCCCAGCGACGGATCCTTGCCGCGTCTGCAAGCCAACCGTCCGTGATGATCTCGTGCATCAGATCTCCTAGCATCCCACGAAAGGTTTCCGCGTCCGATTCTTCCGCATTCACAGCCTCATCCGGTCATCTCCACCGCGTGCGAAGAAGTGATCGAAGGCCAGCTTGACACCTCTCTCGGTTGGGGGGAGAGTTGTTATATATATCCCCCATTCGGTGAACCAGGAGGGTCAGTCCCCATTCAAAGAAAAAAACAGAGAGAGGAAACAGGGGAGGCCCTGTTTCCGAAAAGAAAAGAGAGAAAAAAAAGAAAGAAAATGAAAGGGGGATTAATGTGTGAAATGGAAGGCTAAAGTCCTAGGGAGGGTGATGGAGGAACCTTTGATGTATTGCTCTTTAAAGTAAACTCTAAACTTTTGCTTTCAATGATTTATATTTATTGACATGTTCTTGATCCATGCGTAGTTATTTCGTAGATAGATCTTTAATGGATTATGATTATTGATATATGGATTGCTTTAGTATTTGATTCGTCGTAGACGTAGAAAGCACGATGAATGCTTAGAAATTGAGTTCATATGTTCATGAAATATATACCATGATTAGATCTATCTTACATTTAATCTTTAATCAAGAACCATAGAGTTTATTCATTGGATGCAACATCATCAAGGGGGATTCCAGATCCCTACCATCTTTATTTCATGGAACTTTGTTTATTGATATATTATTTTCTGCTTTTAATTTTTGAAAATTAAAACATCATTTTAATCCATAAATTTATTGAATTAATTAATCTGAAATTATACTAAGTAATCTCATACATATTTCGTTCCCTGAGGATTCGACCTCGGACTCCCGAGAATTTACTACTTGTGCGATTCTCCTGCACTTGGGAGAACAATTTTATTTTTGCACCAACCCCATAGGTTCTATTCTGACTGGTAGTGAGATAGATTATAATCTTCATCATAATATCATCGAAACTCCTTTCAATGGGTTGAAACGATTTCAACTCTACTCTTAGGATTCACTGATCACCAAGTGAATGCCTTTGAGTCTCACAATCCACTAGTGATACCTAGCAGCATATAGTGACAACCCAGCAGAACAGAAGGGATGAACCTCTAGGTGCAGTTAGCGTATGATACAGTACCTTTATCGTAAATCTCGATATGACGGAGGTTATGGATAACTCGTCAAACTCCATCGTCTGTCTTATGTCAGATTTATTTGACTCAAGTTCGAGATTTGGAAAACTCTTTTTCCAGAACTGCCTGGCCATGGTCTTTCGAACTTAATCTTATAAATCACATAGGATCACTCCTAATCTATCAAGGTCGATAGATCCCATTTAGATGCAACCCTAATCCGACAAAGAACCTACTGCAGCCAATCTGCACCACAAGAACCCTTAGGGCTCATGTTTATGTGCTCGTCAAACTACAGCAACCTCACCGTGAGTAGTTGAGGCATCGCAGGTCTAAGTACTAGTCATACAACTGCAGCATCAAGTAAGTCACTGACGAATGGATAGACATCCAAGTGACTTCTTGCTTTGGTCACGCTCAGTACCCTTGTTCTCTAACAAACACTTGCACAATCACTATAGTATCCCCACACTATGGACTCAAGACTCGTCCATCAAAGAAAGCGATCTGTGCACTAATCTCAGCGGATCGATCACCGTCCTTGTGATGATCCATCGATCAGGAGCAATTCAGGAATTAATCACCAATGACACATGCCTCAAATTCTCAACTCTTGAGAATATACGTCATCATCTTATTAATTTCTTGGACGATTCATGGACACATAAGAACATGAATGAAAAGAATGCCCAACTTAATAAATTCATAATTAGGTTAAGTACAAATTTATATCCTAGAACTAAATAATGCGTCGGCCAAATTGGCTTCTAGGGCATACTTCTAACAGAGAGTACCTCCTCACTGGCTCTCAGACCTCTTTACCCACCATGGACCCCAGAGTTCTACAAGATATTTTGGAACAATTAGCTGCATTACGAGCTGATCAAGACGAATTCAAACGAGAGATCCGTGCTCTAGTGCAACACCCTAGGACTTCTGAACCGTCAACCCCAATCGCAGCTTATCCCGAGTTTGGTTTGACCACACCACCTGTAGCTTTTCCCCATCCCCCTAGGAACCAACTTCCTCTTGATCACCAGCGCGATCTTGATGAACGACTACTTCGTACCGTCCAAGTAGATGCTCCCACATTTGCTGGTCAATTAGAGCCGAGTGTGTACCTTGATTGGAGGGCAGCCATGAATAACTATTTTGAGTGGTACGAAATGACTGATGATCAAAAAGTACGGTTTGCTAAAATGAAGCTTATTGGGCAAGCTCACTGGTACTGGCATAACGTAGAACATAGGCGTGAGACCTAGAGGCTTCCACGTATCACCACCTGGGAGGATATGAAAGAAAAACTGAATGAGAAGTATCTGCCATTCTCTTACCGACAACGCCTTATGGATAGGTGCAGAAACTAACTCAAGGAACTTTAACCGTTGCCGATTACATTGCACGATTTTGAGAAGTTTCACATGAGGTGCGATGTAATCGAAGAGGAGACTGTTACTCTTTCTAGGTTTCGGGCAGGCCTCCGCAAGGAGATCCAGAAAGAATTAATCCTCCGAGAGATTACCACCCTTGGCCAAGCATACCAGTTGGCTCAAGATGTGGATAGTTTCTTACGAATCCCTGTAGTGAGACGTACCGACTCTCGGTCCATACCCCTAGGAGCCCGACCTAATCAAAGCTATCTCCCACAATCCAGACCACTCTCCAACCATCCTACCTAGCCCGACTCTAGCCAAACACCGACTAGGCCGTTCCTGATGCCTGCTCAAAGTACGTCAACTGATAAAGAAAAAGGCATATTAGGGTCCAACCCGGCCTCAAGAAGCCAAACCCAGTGTTTCAGGTGCCAAAAGTTTGGCCATATCGCGTCCCAATATAATGCCAAGACTTATTTAATGACTGAACTGGAAGCAGAAACCCAAGAGACCGAATGTGTCGAAGAAGTCTATGAACCAAACATCAAGAATTTTATAGAAGACTTTAGAGACAAACAGATCGGGTTAGAGTTTGTCCAGCCTGCATCCCAATATGAGCCCGCTGAGCGGAATGACCAAAACCCTAGGCTTCATATGGTTAGGTGCACTCTAGCCCAAACAAAGACCGAACAAGATTGGCATAGAACCTCCCTATTTTACACGCTTATTAAGATTAATGGTAAAACATGCAAAATCCTATTTGATAGCAGGAGTTGCATCAACGCCATTGCATCTGGAGTTGTTTCTTGCCTTGGCCTGAAATCTACCCCTCATCCTAATCCATATAAAGTAGCCTGGGTAGATAAGACGTCCATTTCGGTATCGGAAAGATGCCTTGTTCCGATTCAATTCCTATCCTATAAAGACGAGATTTGGTGCGACTGCCTTCCGATGGACGTAGGTCAAGTCATTCTAGGAAGACCTTGGTTATACGATAGGGACGTCACACTTCATGGTCGGTCAAATTCGTGTAGCTTTATGTTCCAGGGTCGGAAAATTATATTGAATTCATTGCCTTCTAGAGAGCCCGGCCCTGAGAAGAAGGGTGCTACACCATGAAAAAATGAGTCACTTCACATCATTACTTCGAAAGAGGTAATGAAAGATATCGAAAGCCAATCACCTGTGTTCGCCCTTGTGGCTAGGATTATCAATGTGGAGTCAAATCTCGAGCAACTGCCCGCAGTAGTTCCCCTGTTGGAGGAGTTTCACTATGTTTTTCCTAAGGATCTTCCAGATACACTTCCTCCGATGCGTGATGTCCAGCACGTAATTGACCTCATTCCTGGAGCATCCTTACCAAATCTTCCCCATCATAGACTCAATCCAAATGAGCACACTGAACTGAAACGTCAAGTTGACGAACTCCTCACTCAAGGGTATATTCGTGAGAGTATGAGTCCATGTGCTGTACCTGCACTCCTCACTCCTAAGAAAGATGGCTCTTGGAGGATGTGCGTCGATAGCCGTGCTATCAATAAAATCACGGTTAAGTACCGTTTTTCTATTCCTAGGCTGGACGACCTTTTAGACTATATGTCTGGTGCTACAGTATTTTCCAAGATTGACCTAAAGAGTGGGTATCACCAGATTCGGATTCGTCCTGGGGATGAATGGAAAACTGCCTTTAAAACTAAAGATGGACTCTACGAATGGTTAGTAATGCCTTTCGGATTAACAAATGCCCCAAGTACTTTTATGAGGGTGATGACACAGATCTTTCGACTTTTTTTGAATAAATTTGTTGTTGTATATTTTGATGACATCCTCATCTATAGTCAAACTCAAGAGCTCCATCTCTCACACTTAAGGCAGGTTTGTGATGTTCTGCGAAGAGAAAGCTTCTTTGCAAACCCTAAGAAGTGTGCTTTCCTGACTGATCACTTCACTTTCTTGGGGTTCATAATATCTTCCAAGGGTGTCTCCGCGGATCCGAAAAAAGTACATGCGATAGTCGATTGGCCTGAGCCCAAGACTTTAGCAGAAGTACGTAGTTTTCATGGCCTGGCTACTTTCTATCGTCGCTTCATTAGGAATTTTAGTTCAGTAATGTCTCCCATTACAGATTGCATGAAGAAAAGAGACTTTATCTGGACTAAGTCGGCATCCCAAGCATTTAGAGGAATTAAGAAAAGGATGACCGAAGCGCCTGTCTTGCGCCTTCCCGATTTTACTAAGGTATTTGAGGTCGCATGTGATGCCTCTAGCGTTGGCATAGGTGGCATATTAAGTCAAGAAGGTCACCCTGTCACGTTCTTTAGCGAAAAATTAAGCGACGGCAGGTTGCGTTATTCCACCTATGATAAGGAATTCTATGCGGTAGTGCAAACTTTGCGACATTGGCGACACTATTTGCTACCACAAGAATTTGTCTTGTATTCAGACCATGAGGCTTTAAAGTATCTCAATTTTCAAAAGAAACTGAACCATCGACACGGCCGATGGATTGAGTTTCTGCAAGCCTATACTTTTGTACTGAAACATAAAGCTGGAGTTGAGAACAAGGCTGCTGATGCGCTCAGTCGACGGATCTTTCTTCTATCCATGATGAGCACTGAAGTAATTAGTTTTGAAAGGATCAGGGAACAATATACCACATGTCCCGATTTTAGTGTTGTATACCTGACTCTACGAGATGGAGTAGAGAGAGAACAAGATGATTTCTTTTTACAAGATGATTATCTCTTTCGCTCCGACCGATTGTGTATTCCTCGAACCTCATTGAGAGATTTCCTAGTATGGGAAATACACGCTGGAGGGCTGTTTGGGCATTTCGGGAGAGACAAAACCATTGAAATGGTGGAAAGACGTTTCTTCTGGCCGAGTCTCAAGAGAGACGTGGCCAAAATTGTCGGTCAGTGTCGCACATGTCAACTAGCCAAACAATATAAACAGAATACTAGTCTTTACACTCCACTACCCATTCCTGATTGTCCTTGGCAAGATGTTAGCATGGATTTTGTGTTAGGGCTTCCACGTACCTCTACCAAACACGATTCTATTTTCATAGTGGTGGACCGATTCTCTAAAATGGCTCATTTTCTTCCCTGTTCTAAGACGTCTGATGCTTGTAGGATTGCGAAACTTTATTTTGATGAAGTCGTTAGACTCCATGGCCTCCCAAAATCTATTTTGTCCGATCGGGATGTTAAATTTATGAGCTACTTTTGGAAAACCTTTTGGCATATGATGGGCACCAAATTAAAATTTTCTTCTGCCTATCATCCCCAAACTGATGGCCAGACAGAAGTTGTCAACCGAAGTCTAGAAAATCTTTTAAGATGTCTGGTAGGTGAACATGCTGGGACTTGGGATCTCGTGTTATCGACCGCCGAGTTTACATATAATAGTTCGGTCAATAGGACCTTAGGTATGAGTCCTTTCGAAGTTGTGAATGGATATAAACCTAGGCAACCCATAGACTTGATTCCCATGTCTCATCAACATAGAGTCTCTGAGTCTGCACAATCATTTGCTTCACACTTGCATTCATTGCATCAGGAGATCAGCAAACATATTCACTCTAATAACTTAAAATATAAATCCCTTGCTGATTTACACAGACGTTATAAAGAATTGAATGTAGGCAATTATGTCATGGTAAGAATTAAACCTGAACAACTTCCTTCGGGAACGTTCAAAAAGTTGCAATCTCGTAGTGTGGGACCGTTCAAAGTTTTAAAGAAAATCAGTTCGAATGCTTATGTTGTAGATCTTCCTAAAGACTATGGGATTAGTGCGACATTTAATATTGAAGATTTACTCCCAATACAAGAAGTCCACATTCATTTCTTCTGATTCTTTTGTTGATACACCCGTTGTTGCTGATTACCCTGACCCAGCACCTGCTATTGAGTCTCCACCTCCAAAGTTTCATGCACGCAAAGAACACATAGAACATATATTAGATGAGCAGGTTATTTCTACCAGGAGAGGAAGCTACCAACGTTACCTTGTTCGGTGGAAAGGTCGACCCGAATCAGATGTGACGTGGATTTCGCGAGCCGAGTTGCAGCGCCTTATCCTGATTTTCTGGAGCAGTACGATAGCCGACCAGATCTGCACTCGACGGGGTCGAGTTTTTTCCACCCGAAAGGAGTTGATGGGGACATCAGCTAGGCCACCATTTTATTTACATGTTTATTTTATTATTTTATTTCTGGGTTTATTTGCATTTTAGGGTTCATTTGTGTATTTTGGGTTTATTGGAAATTATTTTGTGTAAGGGGATTTTATTTTAATTGTTCTTATTTGGGCCCTATTTATAGGGGACTTTTATGTTGATTAGGGTTAATGAAGAATTAAGCATTTTCTTTCCCATGTTTTCCACTTCTTTCTTTCCCCTTCTCGGTCTTCCTCTCCTCTTCTCTTTCTTTTCTCTGCCGTTTCCCTCCCTTCCTCTCCTCTTGTTCTTCCTCCCTATTCTCTGTTCACTATTTCAGAAATCAACTTATCAGCACTGCAGCCATTCCACCTCCTGGTTCGTCATCACACTGCCTTGATTCTATATTCGAAGTGTCGATCCAGGTTAAATATGTCGCTTCGATTTTCGGGGCCGACACGTGGCACAATCTGGACAGAAGGCGGGATCCAGTTCTGCCGATCTGGGTCGTCGAGAGGGTCTATATAAACCCCTTACCTTAGCCCTAGAAAGGTCACGCTTGGCTGCCTGTTGTTGCTGCTCCCCCTTTTTCCTCTGTTTCTATTCTTCTTCCTCACTGTAATCGAGTCTTTCCGGCGGTGCCCCAGGGCGATTTCCGGCGATCCCCCTCGTAGGTCATCTCCCCACATTAGCTAGGGGGTTCCTTTTCTTCTTCTTTTTTGCTTTTCTTCGTCTTTTTCCTCTTGCCCTCCTTTCCAAAATGGGTTCTGGTCCGATTGAGGTTGGGTCCAGTCTGTCGGAGGAGGAGCTAGGGCTGGTCCGTTTTCGGTTCTTTTTCCGGCCCGAGTTTCATCTCGAACCTGCGGGGCCGGAGGACCGGGTGACGTGACCACCTCCAGGCCGGATCGAAGTGCATGTTGAGACACTCTGGGCCGGCCTGCGGTTCTCTCTCCATGGGTTCGTGAATGACTTGCTGGTGGAGTACCAACTCGTCCCAGCACAGCTCGATCCGAACTCATGGAGGACCATTGTCGGGTTTTTGTCCCTTTGCCTTGCGCACGGGATCCTGACTTTGGTGAGTATCTTCCGCCGGTGTTTCTTGTTAAAGACGAACCCGGCGGATGGAGAGTGGGTATACTTCGCCTTTCAGGGTGGTATGTCACTTTTCCGAGGTGCTCCTTCCTCTATCCATGAGTGGAAGAGGAAGTTTTTCTTCCTTGCGTCCGAGGTATCATGGGGATTTGACCCGAGGTGGGGGCATCCCCGGCTGAAGGCCCTCAATAGGCTCTCCCAGCTTACAGCAGACGAGTAGAGGGGTCTTGACGCTCTGCGCGGTCTCAGGAGGGACATCAATCTGACCGACCTCCTATGCGAGGAGGCCTTGGTGAACGTCGGCTTGAGCTCGGCGTGTCTCGAGGGTAAGAGCGGTCGCATTGTTCTATCTTTTGCCTTATTCGTTTCTTTCTTTCTTCTCTTACTTAGAATTTTTCTTCTTTTCTTTGTTTTAGATATTCCCCACATGCCGACCAGCAACACATCTCTCTTCTTCCGGCTGAAGAGGAGGGCAGCCGAGGCGGGCGAGGCTTTTCCCGAGCCCCGAAAGAGGGCCAAATTAATATCCATGCACCCTAAAGTAAATGTCAGTATTTCTTTCCATTCCGAGAAATTTGAACCATTAAGTATTGGGATGCATGATGTGGATTGTGAAAAAACTGTCGGAAACAAAGCTGCAAAACATATGCTTACTATCAATATACATGCTAAAATTACGCTAAAACCTTATCTAAATCACTAACCCATATTAGCAATTTAGTGAGTAAATCAAAATTAACTTTACATGATTTACCCATTTATGATAAAACTAGTGCATTAAGTATGATATTTAATGAACTTTATATATCTAATTGGAAAAATCCAAAGAATAACAGCCAAATCAGCTCTAGATCGGTGGTGGAGCACTAGGCTCACTTAAGTACCAACCTTTCTTAGGCACGTATGTCTTTTTGACAAGCTTTTCTTAGACATCGTTATTCAATGAATAAAATTTTACTAGATATTGTTCAATATTAATGAAGAATTCAAGGCCTTTGGGCAACAAGATTTCATCATAAATATCATACTAATAACATTATTTCATCCCATCATTAACCTTGTATAATGACTTCCCTTTGGGGCTGGTTCATTATATATGATGCAAGTATTCAACTCCATGAGATGGTGATAAAAGACTCTTTATTGTTTAAGTTAAATGAAAGCATTCTAAAATTTATGGGATGCTTTGGCTTGTCACCACAAATATGCAAAAATTTAATCATTTTTATGTCTTTTCCTACATAAGATGCTTTGGCTCGTCTTATGCATACATTACCCTTTTATCATAAAAATATGAATAATATAAACAATCATGTATCATCATAAGAAAGCATATAAATTGATCATTTATGCAATAAATTTATTACACAGAGTAATACATAATTGTCAAAGTACTGTTCTGTAATAAAACTTTAGCCAAAGGACCACATAAATATATTTTAGGACCCTTTTGATAATTCAACTTTCGGCTGGGAACCATATATGAATTTCTAAAGCCCCTTTTTCAGAATAACATATTGTCAGGGGTTTAACTGCAAAATGCACAGTTTAGTCAAAAGAATTCGGGTTTCGGGTTGCGGGCCGAGACCCAATAACCCGAAACGTGTTAATCCCTTCACCCTTTTTTTATTATTATTTAAATGGATTCGGATTTCGGGTTGGATTCCATGCCCGAAACCCGAAACCCATCTCTTCATCTTCTTCCCCAAATCGTGATGGGAAAAGAGGGAAGGGCCAAATCCGGCAAGCCATCCTCTTCCAAACGACGCTGGTGGCTGCCGGTTGCTCACGCCTTCGACCGCCCAAACGACGCCGGCGCCCCTTGCCGTTGGCCTCTCCGGCCACATGGGAGGAGGAGGGGAAACGACGGCGCGAAGACCCGTCCCCTTTACATGGCGGCGCGGCCGCTAGCCGGCCCATGCAGCCACCGGTGGCTTCCCCGGCCACCTCGTGGGAGGAGGGTACGGCGGCAGAAGCCGGAGCGCCACTGTCCTTCCTCCCTTCTCTCTTCCTTTTTTTTTTTTCTTCGTTCGGCTCACCGGGGGGGCGGGCCGTAGCGGCGGCCGGGGACGCGGTGGCTGGACGGTGGCCCTGTTGGCCATCGGTTAGGACAAGGAGGGCCGCGACCGAGACCCGCCGCAGCGGTGGCCATGGCAGCGGCTCTCCCTTCCTCATTTTCCCAAACAGAGGTGAATGGAGGGAAAAGGGAGATGAAGGTTTTAGTCCCACATTGCCCAAATGAAAGTTGTTCACTACTTTAAGTAATATGGGCAAAACGTTCATCCTGCGATAGGAGTTTTGTCTCATATCGGTTAGATAAAAATTTTTTCTGATGTTTAAATAACGCCAGGTTTTTTATTTTTTTTATTTAGCAGGTTAAATAGGTATGGTTTATTTTGGAAGCAATTCTAGAATGATTAATTTTAATGAATCATAAATTATACTTTGATTCGCTAAATTCGTGTACTTTGAGATGTGATTAACAGGGCTATATCCACGTGAACTTTGGAATCCATCGTGAACTTTGACAAAAGTTTAAATTCCACCCACTATGGGTTTCATTAAACTTTGTCAAAAGTTTAAATTCCACCCACTGATGGGTTTCATTAAAGGATGTTTTCCTTTTTTGCGTTTGTTTCATTAAAGGATGTTTAAATTCCACCCACTGATGCTTCACCAAGGAGTTCCAATGCAATCGTTTTCAAGTTATTTTCCGCGAAGGAGCTTTGGAAGTCGTGAACCATCCAAAAACCACCCCGGTATCATTCTCGATATCCTTATAAAAGCCGTGGAGCTCCATTTCTTCCACCATTGTCATTTGCACACCAAAAGCTCTCTGGTTCTCTTCTACCAATTGCCATGCAACCTGATCAAAATCCATCATCAACAATCCACTTGGAAACTACCACCAGAGAAGTCCATCAGGAACGAAGCAGATTGTTTGATAACCTCTGGTCTTTTACAGTTCAGTTGATTGTGGCCCTCATCGCCCCCCGCTTATCAAACTTGGCCTCCACCGCATCGACACCACCATTGTTGGTAATGATGAAGATACTAACCCTCTCTGCAATCATATCTTTTTGCAGCATGATTGCTAGCATGGTTCTATCCCAACGCCATCGTCGATCAAGGCTGCCAGAGCTCGTTCAAGCCATCACTTATTCGTCAACTACTCTGGCTTTCACTTCGCTCGTCTCTCTCGTGCTTGGCGCCAGGTACTGGTGGATTGCATGCACGATTGGTGTATTCCTGCTGGTTTGTCTCTTCCATGATAAGTTTTCATGGATATTGCGAACCGTGTTTCGCCGACAAGATTCAGAGCTTGTAGCTGGTGGGGCGCCAGATCACCCAGAAGTCGATGAAGAAAATAACATAGCAAGGACCAGCCCTTCCCTCCTTCCCCTCCCACAAAACCCACCAACCGAAAATACCACAAGCCCTGTCCCACAAAACCCACCAACCGAAAATACCACGAGCCCTGTTTGAGTTCCTCCCTGCATGATGAGCTTTTTTTCTGCTTTCAGCTTTTTTTATCCGTGGAGTGCCCCGTGGTTGTATTTTCTTTGAAAAAAACATATCCTTGCTAATATTATAATTTGCAGAATAGCCCAGATGCTAATCGGCAGGGATGTAAATCTTCAATCTTTTCTTGGCGCTAATTATTTTTTCTCTTGCTCTTGCAGAAGTTATTTTATATTTAACAGGAATTTAATTGCAGAACTTTTAGGTTTAAGTTTTTTGGTATTTCTATGCTCAGTTTCTTAAACCAGTTCTATGATCTTTAAATATAGGTGGTGGAACCATTAGAGATACGGGATGTGTTGCGCTGTAAGTTCACTTGTTTCTTGTGCCTGTTTAGATGGACTCATGCATGCGTCTCGTCTAAGAGGACCGATTAAGAAAATGAATATCATATATTTGCTTCTAGTCTTGGTACCTATTCGGATTTATTAGAGTTGTGGAAGCTCATGATAGTAGCGGATTTTACTAATTGATGTAAAGCGTGTACATGTGGAATCTATTCATTAAGAATTTTTTTTACATCTGTGTGTTGGATTTTGTTTGGGTGTATAAAGATCCATAGCTGTATAAAGGTCATGAACATAAACTATCTAACTTATGGTGCGTTTTTGTATCTAGTAAACTTGAATTTATCAATACTTACATATTAGCTGTGCCTGTGAGGGTGTTAATCATTAATCTGTTGTCCTCGTTAAATCAGGTAATAATCTTTTATTGAGTTCCTTTTATATTGCTGCCTGCACGAATTCATCAATTTATGAAAATTCTGCTGTCTCAAATGTTAAATTGCTGTAACTTTATTAGTAGAGAGACATGATGGCATTCATATATCCCCCAAAAAATTTAAGGATATTCTATTGTATGGCATCGCACGGTTTAGCACATTTCATATATCTATACAGTTTTTCTGAGATTTCTTTAATTTATTCAATGTTCAAAAATATATACTGCTTATTAAATAAGGCATTACCATGCTGCTTTTTTCTACTTGTTTTGTGCCCCTATGTCAAAGAACTAATTCTTTTTCGAAAATGATTCATCCTTAAAAGAGTCAACACACCATACAACTCTCCTTTATCCTTTTCAAGTGTCCCTGTTCCCCTTCTCCACGAAAAACCGTACATAAAACTTCAGCTTCATGCGTCTTCTCTATAGCCACAAATAAATGTAAGGACTAGTTCGGTATTTTCGTCCTCTTTGGAGGATAGATCAAATAAAGATACATGGGAGAGTTCCAAATTCGACGAAGCAATTCTGTTAGCCAGAATAAAGAAAAAAGGTGCTTTCGAATTGCTCTCAAAATTCAGAATAAAGTTGTTAAAGCTTTTTTGAGGTGGGAGAGGTACCTTCCTTTAAAGGTTGCGCGGCCCCGCCTCTTTGACCGACCTGGATCTCGTATAAACGCCCTCGAGCTCCATTGCTTTCCCCAACCCAATCCTTACCAGCATCCTGCAGACATAAGCAAAGAAGCTCTCTCTTTCACTTCTACCAATAGCCATGCAACCTGATCAAAATCCATCATCAACCAACAACTTGCAAACTACCGCTATATCCCACGTCCTACATATCAGAGAAGACTACTACCATCCGCAAATCCCAGTGCGGCGCCTTCGCTCGATGTATTGTCGCCACCATTACCATTCTTCAAGGGCGTCTACCTCAGGCTCTACAACCCCTGTAGTTGAAAACGGTCAAGACAAGCTGATTGATAACCTTTGGTCTTTCACGGCACAGTTGGTCGTGTCTCTCATCTCCCCCTACTTCTCAAACTTGGCCTCCACCGCATCGACACCACTAGCCTTGTTAATGATGAAGATGCTAGCCGTCTCTGCATTCATATCTTTTTGCAGCATGGTTCTATCCCAACGCCATCGTCGATCAAGGCTGCCAGAGCTCGTTCAAGCCATCACTTATTCGTCAACTACTCTGGCTTTCACTTCGCTCGTCTTTCTCGTGCTTGGCATCAGCCATCAGGTACTGGTGGATTGCATGCACGATGGGTGTATTCCTTCTGGTTTGTCTCTTCCATGATAACTTTTTATGGATATTGCGAACCGTGTTCCGCCAAAAAGATTCAGGGCTTGTAGCCAGTGAGATGCGAGATCACCCAGAAGGCGATGAAGAAAGTAACATACCAAGGATCATGGACGGCAGCAGCAGTCACAGCCTTTCATAAACGCTTTATGTTTTGTACCTGTTTGAGTTCCTTTCGTATGATGAGCTCTCTTTCTGTATTCAGCTTTTTTTTTACCAGGCCACACTCCTTGGTCGTATTTTATTTGTAAAAAACATATTCATGCTAATATTATAATTTGTATAATAGCCCATGTTCCATATAATAGATACTCAAGGTATCTAGGCAGGGATGTATATGTTCAAGCAATTCTTGGCACTAATTATTTCAACTCTTGCTCTTGCAGGGACAAAATTTGTACGATATGTCTCGACTTCCTTTTTTTTGTTTAATCTAAAGAAAGGTGGTACACAAAGAATCCATTCGGTCGCCTAAGTTATTTTATATTTAACTGGAATTTAATTGCCCATCCCTCTATGGACTCCACTGTAAGTCTGTAATAGAAAGCCCCCATTGACTCCCGGTCCATGGGACTTTTACTTCTTTTATATACTTATATATCTATATATCTATATATCTATATATATATATATATATATATATATATATATTATAATAATAATAATAAGTTCCCCATACAAAATATGGGGATAGATTATGCGTTTATTGATATAACCTTGAAATCCAAAAATTATGGGCTTGAGAGATGGCTTTATTGTTAGAAGAATTCCATTACTTATATGTCATGACATGTTTGATCTTATTGTTAATGATTAAAAAGATTATAATATTTCATGGGTTTGAGAGATGGCTTTATTGCTAGGAGAATCCCATTAGTTATATGTCATGACGTGTTTGTTCTTATTGTTAACAATTAAAAAGATTATAATATTTGGTAACATTATAGTTGGCGTCCGCATAGATTTTTTATGCGCTTAACGGGTCCGGAATTCTGGATCCGTCAACTTTCTTTCCGTTACGTGGATCACGGTTTTGTTCTCATCTGTTCCCAGTTCATTACGTAGGCGGATGACTCACGGTACAAATAGGGGCAAAATGGAGTTTTCCATCGGCCTCTCCTTTCCTTCTTAGCGGTACGCTGAAACCCTAACCGAAATTCCCATCACTCGGCCATCCCAAATTCTCGATTTCTCCCAAAGTTCCCGGCTTTCTGTCCTAATTCCTCTCCTTCGCCGATCCAGTTTCGTGCGAATGCTACCCTGAGAAGCACCATGAACTGCGAGACTTGCCAGCTTAAGGAACTGGTGAGACGACCCTATCCCTCCAACCTAATTCGTGTCAAGATATTTTCTGCTCTTACGACCAATTCTTCAATCAAGTCAAATTTTTGTTTGCTTTTGGTGTAAAATTTCTTAGTTATTTTAGGAGATGCAGATATTGTGGTTATTGGGGTTTTAGGTTTAAGTTTTTTAGTATTTCTATGCTCAGTTTTTTAAACCAGTTGTATGATCTTTAAATATAGGTGGTGGAACCATTAGAGATACGGGATGTGTTGCGCTGTAAGTTCACTTATTTCTTGTGCTTGTTTAGATGGACTTATGCTTCTCATCTAAGAGGACCGATTAAGAAAATGAATTACATATATTTGCTTCTAGTCTTGGTACCTATTCGGATTTATTAGAGTGTGGGTGCTGATGATGGTAGCGGATTTTACTAATTGATGGAAACCATGTACATGCGGAATCTATTCATTAAGAAATTTTTCTGCATCTGTGTGTTGGATTTTGTTTGGTGGTATCAAGATCCATAGGTGTATAAAGGACATCTACATAAACTATCTAACTTATGGTGCGTTTTTGTATCAAGTAAACTTGAATCAATAGTTATATATTAGCTGCGAGGGTGTTAATCATTAATCTGTTGTCCTTGTTAAATCAGGTAATAATATTTTATCGAGTTCCTTTCATATTGCTGCTTGCACGAATTCAATTTATGAAAATTCTGCTGTCTCAAATGTTAAATTACTGTAACTTTATTAGTTGAGAGACATGATGACATTCATATATCCCCCAAAAAATTTAAGGATATTCTATTGTATAGCATTGCCCGGTTTAGCACATTTCATATATCTATAAATTTTTTCTGAGATTTCTTTAATTTATTCTATGTTCAATAGTACATACTGCTTATTAAAATAGGGAAATACCATGTTGCTTTCTTCTACTTGATGTAACTTGTTTTCAGTGATTGACACTACTGACAACTGCTATGCACATTCTGTGCATGTAAGGGAGATCACGGAAGGCTGTGAACCCCCATTTGTTATAATAGTTCCTCTGTTAAAAATCTTGGTAAATGCACCTTAGCTGTTGCACTTCTTCTACTCTCTCTCTCTTTTCGGATTCGGGGGTGAGAGAGAGAGAGAGAGAGAGAGAGAGAGAGAGAGAGA
Organism: Phoenix dactylifera; assembly: GCF_051530095.1. Taxonomy (NCBI): domain Eukaryota; kingdom Viridiplantae; phylum Streptophyta; class Magnoliopsida; order Arecales; family Arecaceae; genus Phoenix; species Phoenix dactylifera. The sequence goes on from NC_143193.1 coordinate 3,576,799, forward strand.
GAGAGAGAGAGAGAAGTGTATTTATTAAAGATGGGACTGCCTACAAACATTTGGGGAGTATAGATATGCAGAGTTGGTCATGTTAGGGAATATCAGTTATAATTGTAGGGATGGTGGTGTAAGTTAGGTATCATGTGCCTCTCTTGCTTTGATGATAAATGAAGTTCTTGTCCAATAAATTTGTTGGACCATTAAACCCTTCCAAAGAATCGCTCTCTGTATCTTCTTCAGGCTACTAATGAAGTACATGCAATCAGAGTTCCTAGACATGCAGTAGCCTTGTTGTCTAGTTTGTTAGTTCAATCAGTCAGCATTGTCAATAATCTTTTTATAAAAAAATAATTAAGAAAAACAAAGGAAAATACAGTCTGCTGTGGAAATTTAACTGCCCATTTTTTGTCTTTAAGCATACCATGGCCAAGTTTATTGGTGAAGATGAGATAAAGTAAAAAGAGCAAACTGAATGCAAATATTCGTCCATAATCGAATTAATGAAATTGTTGCTTGTCGCTTTTCCCAAACTTTAATGTTCTTCTAATATATGTTTAACAGTCATCAGACCATTTGATGGTTGGATATAGCTCCAGACTTTCAATCCTCTAGAAATTTTAAGATGGGTGCTTGTTCGTAGATTGGCGAGATAACTGAGTAAGCTGGATCCAGTCATAGTGTTAATAGAATTTAAGAAACAGTGTTGCATCGACCTTTTATCTCCATGATGGGATTTAAGAAAGAGTGTTGGCATCCACTTTTCATCTCCATGAGTGAGAAGATAGAGGAAAGTAAAGAAAGCTACAAAATCTCTTCTCGCTTCCTCGTTCCTTCTTCTCCTTACTGAGTCTAATTTTTTAACTTCGTGATTCTAAAATCAAAGAGGAAATCTTTGGAAGAGAGGTTTGAGGTGAACGAGGAAGATGATCAGATAATGGGAACAAACTAGAATAGGTTCACCGTTGTTTAGATTTAATTTCATCATGTTTTAGCTGCAAGTTTGTGCCTGAGGATTATGTGGCATTTGAAGGAAACACCTAAGCTGGCTAGACAAATTTCTAAGAGCTTCTATGGTTTTATTATTGAGTATATGGCACACATTGAGTACATGGCACATGTAAGGTGTTTACTTTCATCATATATAATTTCTGTTTCTTGTTTTTTCCATATAAGTTTTGTCAGTGGCATTCAAGATTTTAAATAATGGCATTATAATTGTTATTATGACTGTGATGATGGTTTTGGTGCCGCTGGGTATGTTATATATATAATTGTAGGGGGAAAAGATAATGATCATTATAACGGGTTATCTAGTGTTAAGAATATGAGCCTTGGTGCAGTGGTAAGAGGAGATCAAATTTGTACAAATAGATTACTTTTCATCAAGAGAAGAGGAATGTCAAGATACGTGGATTGCAAGGTGATATGAGGAGAGTTTAACTACACAACAAGGGTTACTAATTTTAGATATGCATACTAAGTACAAGAAGAGGGTGAGCCTAGCACAATGACAAGATTGCTTCATTGGCTTGGAGCTCATGCGTTCGAAACAGAGAAACGATATCTTTGCATATGGAGATAAGTCTACGTACATCTTACCCTTCTCAGAACTTGTAATGGCTGGAGCCTCATGCACTGGGCTATTCTTTTATGTATTTAGTGCAAGAAGAAAGGAAAGGAAATTAATAAATACTCAATGATAAATGGGAGAATTTAAAAGAGGAAAATGTTATATCTTTTAGGGATAAATTATTAAAAGAGGGAAACTGGAATTTAAGGACTGAATTGAATAAAATGTGGGACCAAATGGCCAGCTGCATTAAGAGGGTAGCTAAATATGTTTTTGGGGAGACAAAGGGAAAAGGTATATGCATAAAAAAAACTTGGTGTTGGAATAATGTGGTACAAGAGGCAATAAAAACAAAATGGATTTGCTTTAAATAATGGTAAAAACAAATAATGTTGACGATTTCATAAGATATTAGGAAGTTTACAAATAGCTAAATCTGGAGAAAGGAAAACTAAAAATAGTGATGAAATTAGATGTATTAAAAATGAGAATGATAAGATCTTAGCGAAAGATGTGGAAATTAAAGAAAGATCGAGATATTATTTCTTAAATTTGTTAAATGAAGATTCTACTAAAGAAATCTTATATCTCTACATATAGTACATATCTGCTTATATGCAAATGTACATTTAGAGAGAGAGAGAGATAGAGATAGAGAGAGAGTTGGACTATGCACCTGATGAAATCCATGATAGTGGAGTTCAACAACTTTTTAACTATAGATTGTGGCATGAACTTCCCTTGATTTGCTCGAAGTGTCAACACTGATTGCCTGCAATAATTCTCTCTGTTGAAATCCATATGCATTGTTGTTAGGATATAGAAAGATGTGCATGTTTTATGCCTTAAGGGATACAAAAATTGATTGCAAATTTGGTTGGCTGCAAGTGAATATTGGCTATTTTCTTGATCTATGTAAGTCATTCTTTGGCTATTGTTAATGGCACTGAATGCTATTGGAAACAGTGAGCCAGTCTCTATGGACATGTGAAAGTGATCTTAGCTAAGGTGTTACAATGCTTGATTAACAACCATATCATAATATGCAATATGTACGTCGATGAATTGCTTTTTAGAACTTAATAAAAAGCAAACAGTGTCGTTGTTGTCTAGCTGTGAAAAAGTCTTTTGTATCATTACTTATTTTGCACTTAGATATGGCACTATTTTGATGCTTATAACTCAACTTTCAAGAAGCAAGTTTTTTCTTTGGCTGTGCACCTATGGAAAATTCTTAGCATCATGATGGATGTTAAAATTGTAATATGCGACTGATAACATTTTATCTTCAATTGGATCTTGTTTTGTTGCTGAAGTTGTTAATTTGCACATCTAATTGGATTTACTCAAATGCATTTTACAGCTTCTAATTAGTTGAAATGCATTTCTACCTCTTTAACTATGTAGAGATTGGTGCAGGCATATTGCATACAATTGTATTCCATAGAGCATTAGGTCTTGTGCGGCCAAAAGACGTTGACTGTGAACTCTTTGACATTACTTATGTGAGTGATACTTGATCTTTGAAGCTACATAAGCTGTGTTATATTTTCGGTAGAATTTACTTACTTCTAATTGTCATTCTAATACAAATGCTTCCAGGGAAATAGGATGTCATCATGTTTAAGCAAAGAAATCCCTATTAGCAATGAATAACTGGTTGCATTTTGATACAATGGCCATTGCTAATTATTGCATATGGAGTTATGCAAATATTGCATTTCCTATGTTTCATGACTGGTCATATTTCTGGATTGTTGTAGTTAATGTTTTGTATTATCTTAGTTAATGTAATTTGATCTAAGTCTGTAACTGATCATATGCCATTCACTGATCCATTGAGTGCAACAAGATCGGTTTCTTCGAGTGGACTGTACTACATCCTGATGGTCCTACCCTAGATGCTTTGGAATTGATTTTAAATTGGGGCAATCAGAATGTGGAATAATATGTTAGAGGTTGATCAAGAAGATGTTAGGATGTGATCCAACAAGGATTTGGATGGTGCATGAATTTGGTGCATCTGTATCAAGAATATCAGAGGTTGTACACATATTTGACTCTATTCTTTTTAATGGTATAGCAGCAGTCTATTTTCCTATTTTTTTTCTTAGCAACATCTGTGGCTCACATGCCATGCAAATCAAGTAATACCAGCAATTGTAGTTTTAAGAGGAAAGCATGCATGCTCTATATCTTCTCGTGAATTGAGAGCCATGAGAAAGAGGCATGTAATATGCCATTCTGTGCTATTGGGCTTAAATGACAGCATGCCTGTTTTCTCTCTGTTTTACAGCATAACGAATCCATTATGTTCTAGGTTTTGTGATGCCTCGGCAAAATATGTTCTGTAGTGCATGATATTTTTGCTGTTAAAAGACAGCAAATTTGATATCTTGCAGTTTCATTGGGGTCTGAATGTTCTTTGTCTATGTTGAAGGTTGACATCTTACCTTATCTTCAAATTGGGTACTTTTTCTTTTTAAGTCCTGTTGTTATTATCTTGTGCAAACCTAATTCCTTCTTACTGTACAGGTACAATGTGGAGATGCTGAGTTAGAAAGAAAAATAGATGAAAAGATTAACCTGTTTATTGGTTGGGTAGAGAAACATCCAAACAAAAAAAGCCAGGTTTGTTCTTTTTATTTAGTTTATAATATATAGCTATACCATTATGATCCAAGCATCCTGTTATCACATTTTTGTCCCTCGGATTATTGGCAGGTCACTAGGGAAAGTGTGCCGTACTACTTATGCTGTTCTAAATATCGGTCTCTTTCTTTGGATTGATGTTGATTCCTTTTACATTTCTAACAACGCATTGCAATGTATGAGTCTATTCCTAATGTTAATTATGTTTCCAGTATACTTCCTATCAACCATCTATTTGGTTGCTCTGCAGACAATGTTCCTTCGTCATCATGTTTGTAAAGAAAGTAGTCTGTGGCATAGTGAAATGTTGTCTCTCTTATAGTATATTTAAGTTCTACCAATGGGGAACTAGGTCTCCAATTGGGTGACACGTGTGTTAACAATGCCTTGGAGAAGCATTTCATCTGATTAGTCAATAAATTAGTGTTGTTCTTTTTTAATTATGTATGGTATCAACGGTGCAGGTATGCTTATCCTTCTATGAGGTCAGGAACAAGCAAGCAACATGGATGTTCAGTAACAAAACTGAGCGCCTTTATTGGGAGCAATGGTATATTAATTTACATGTAGTAAACACCAAAACACATGGCAAATCTCATAATTCTAAAGCACCCATAAACCCTGGAGGTAAGACTGCTTTTCCATGAATTTGTTTTGTTATTGCCATTGTTCTAGTCCTCTTCTCATTATCAGGTACTGCTCTTTCATATTATTGTGATCTCAGATAATGCACCGGAAGAAAGCAGTTCTAGACGTGCTTCCTTGGAGTCAGCACTCCGTGAAGTCTTGTTTCAAATCATAAAATTTGTCAATGAGAAGAAAGACCATATTCCATCTGTAACGAATTCTGAAGTTATATCATTTCCATATGAAATCACGACCCCAAGGTGTGTCTCATTTATTACAAGAACCACAGGTGTAAGAGGCCCCTGGTGCCTCCTAAGTTCATATGCATCCTGTTTTGACTTCGCTTAACCAAGTATATTTTGTGAAGAAAGTTCTACATATATCTGGATCTCCAGGTGACACCTTTTCCTTCGACGTGTTGCACAGCTCATCAGATTCTTCCTTTGGGTGGCACACTGATGTCCTCAAGAGAATGCTGCAGACTGGGCATCCTTCCATGCTCAGCTAACTGTATGATCTTTTGAAGTGTAAGCTCCACATCACCTTCAAGTCTGCAGCTTGTCTGCAATTACTTTCTTCTCATAATGTTTACTCATATCAAGCAAGCTGTTATTGGCTTCAAACAAGACTGGGATAGCATTAATATCAGCTTCATATCTGAACCCAGGATTTTGTAAGATGTGATGGCGAAGATGAACTTCGATGCAATCTTTTGTAGGTTATGTTGTACATAGCCTTTTGTTGAACCTTGTGTATATTTGTTGTGCATGGGTATTCCTAACTATGAATGAGATAAACTTGTACACATCAGAATGCAAATATTTTCTTTCCTCATAAATGCCGACAATTTAAAAATACCTAGGAACCCCAAACATGTTAACTCTTTATTCTTTACTTGTATGATCTCTGTGCTCAATGTTAAATATTGTTTGTGAGATTCCTGCTATTTGTTATAGAGTTGTTGTTGTTCAACTGATATTTGTAGAAAAGTTGGTTTCCTACAGTACGATACTTATTTAGATTTGCATTTGTTTCTCTATTATCCCAAACCACCAGTTCTCATCACCTTATGGTTTATGTTTTCGCTTTATTTCGTATTTTCTCACAAGCCATGCAGCAGGCAATTTATATATATGATAAGCAGCATGAAGACCAATGGTGCCAGCCAAATTATCGTGAACGATCACAGGCGAGATCTTGCACCATCATACTCAGTTTTCTGAGGATTAAAGGAAATAGTTGCTAATATGTCTATTAAACCTAAGCTGAAATTAACGAGTTACTGACCTCGAGGGCTTTGCATAACTGAGAAGTCCAGTTTGATGGTGGTTAATAATGGATTATGCCCATGTTAATGCTCAATTAGTTTTGGATTGTCATGTCCTGTGTTAGTAAAAGTGGCAGTATATTCATTAGATAATGTCAGCTGTCTTCTCTTACGATAGTGATAGTTTTACAAGCATTGAGGTAGATTTTTTGGTCAAGTACAAGGCAAGCGACAACAAAGACAGATTGAAAAGCTGGACAACTTATTCTGCACTAATTAGCTGTTTGGAATGCTGTTATTGGAATTTTGGCAAGCTTAGACTGATTATAGGAGTATCAGTATATGCGGTGCCCTGATGACCAAAATCCATTCAATTTGTTCCTTCGTATGGTGGTTGCCAGTTGCCAATATGCATCTTGTGTCAAGAACAAATATCGATCAAGATTTATTACTTTTTATTTTGTATCATATTATTGGAAATTCAATTTCAACAATTATTTTGTATAAGGATTTGAGAGTAACTTTAAGGTTATTCTAAAGTTTTGCCGGTCCAAGTGGTCGTTCATTTCGTGAGATGTTCTTGGTGTCTTTCAATCTTGGGGGGCTGGCTAGTCAGATTCATATTTTTCTTTAGCAGGTTTAGTTCGATGAAAAGTAGTGAAATGAAATGTGATAACTTTCGGAAAAATAATTTTTCCAAGAATGAGTTTTGCTGTTTTCTTTTTCTTCTGAAAAATGAATGAAGTACAGTTTTGAATTTTTAAATAAAATAATATCATTATATATTAATTATTTTAATATTTACAATAATATAATCGGTAACGGATATATGACAATTTTATATTTTAACTATTATTAATTAAATAAATTAATATTATTAGTTAGTAATAGTTTTATATTATTATTATTATGCATTATAATTGAATAAAATAGTACTGTTTAGATAATATTGTCTTTAATATCTAAATATTATTTTCATTGATTACCTCATTATTATTATTATTATTAAGAAACAATAATCTTATTAATGTTACTAAAAGAGGAGGAGAAGGGACTAGTCTAGATGAGTTTGGCACAGCACTTTACACATAGGTTGAAAGTAAGCTTGATAGGCCACCAATTTTCGGTCATGAACTCCAATTCTATTAGCTTAAAATTTTTATTCTTGGCATTGAGCCGCGCTATATGAAAGTGAAAAATTAACCTTTTTTTTGAAAAAAAAAAGAGATTAGGAGGAATCAACGACCCAATCTCCTGAAAGATTTATACCCTAGTTTCCAAAATAATCTTCAACTCCACAATATTTGAAGGATAACATTATCGAAGACTAGGACGCCAGATTATTTGCTTCCAAGCAAGAAATGTTGTGACCGCTAAGCTACCACTTAGTTTACATGATTGATTAGTCCTTAGCACATGTAATGCATATATACTTCAGAAAGAGTCCAACAAATTATCGAAAAAGAAAGAAAGTACATACATACATACATATACATATATACATACATACATATACATATACATACATACATATATATATATATATATATATATATATATATATATATATATATATATATATATATATATATATGTATGTATGTATGTATGTATGTATGTATGTATGTATATATACATATATACATATATATACATATATACATGTGTGTATATACAAAAAAGAGGTGAACAAGAGATGGATTCTAAATTAGGATTCAACTTCCAACAACCTCAGCCATAGATTTTGTACAAATGGAGACAACCATTGAGTTTCTAAAATGCAGTCCCTTGAATCTAGACGCGACCAGGGTCAGGTTAGACTGGAGTACAAGCCAACCCAACTGAGTTGCAGCCTCGGAAACAAACCGAAGGCCGAGGAAGGCTGGAGGCTGTGTTTTTTCCCGTGCTGGCTCGCCTCACTCACCTCTCAGCTTTCGTCTCACGCGCTCATCCACCGAAGACCAAAAAAGTTCACATCATTGTCCGCATAAATATTTCCCTGCGCCTGAACCCTATCATCCTTATGCGCTACAAATCATCATGGACAGCTAGGGTTTCTCCCGCATATAAGTTTCTATGCAATTATTCGTTAGATTATATGTTCCGACCACTCCGGTGTTCTCTCCTCGTCGGCGGCTTTAGCTCCCTACCCCAGTAAGAGGGAAAACGACAATAGAAATACTTCCCAAAAAAAAAATCTCCTATAGAAGAGAGAGAGAGAGAGAGAGAGAGAGAGAGAGAGAGAGGGGTTAATGGCGTCGGCGAACGCGCTTCCGCTGCTGTCGTCGCAGGCGTACTTGGAGGGGAAGGCGGTGAGGGAGACGCGGGAGCTGGTCGCCGAACTCTGCCGCCACTTCTACTCATTCGGATGGGTCACGGGAACCGGCGGCAGTATCACCATCAAAGTCCACGACGACGCCGTCCCCAAGCCCGAGCAGCTCATCGTCATGTCTCCCTCCGGTATATTCCCCATCTCCCTCTCTGATCTCTTTTCTTGTTTTCTTTGATCAGGATCTCATCTTGGAACGATATACTCCTCTCCTACGTCGTTTTCTTTGATAAAAACCTCATCTTGGAAAGATATCCCCCTCTTCTTTGTCGTTTTTTTGGATAAAAATCTTATCTTGGAAAGGTTATGATCTCAATCAGGGGTTCAGAAGGAGCGGATGGTGCCAGCGGACATGTATGTGCTATCCGGGAACGGGACGGTGCTGTCAGCGCCTTCACCAAAACCCTACCCCAACAAGCCCCCCAAATGTACTGATTGTGCTCCCCTCTTCATGAAGGTAATCCCCTGTTCCTGTTTTGTATCGTCCTTTACTCCTACTCTATTGCATTCTGATTAAGTTTTTTCATCTACGAGTTTCATATAATGCTGATTGCGTCAAAGTTATTAAGTCTAGAAATTGGACCAGTTGTGGAGGAAAGTTCTGATTTTTGGATTATCATTACGGATAGTCCATCAAAAAGGTTTATTTGAAGGGAGGAGCTGAGGATTAGATTTTGAGAAACGATGATTAGCAGCAAGAAATAAAGAGGTTGGGTGATCGCTCAGGATTTCTTTTTCTTTTTTTCTTTTTTTTGGGGTAAGGTAAAGGGGATGAAGGTTTTCGAATAGAATGAGGCTTAAGTCTGGGTGAACAAGAAAGATATTTTGATAATGATGCTTGGCATTTTGTAGATTATACAATATATGTTCTTCTTTGATGTTAGACTGAGTGACTGTTAGTGAGAGATGAACCTTTTTGTTCAGTGAACTTCACATATTGAGTTGAAATTGATGTCTATGAGGCTGTTTGTCGGATATTAGCAAAAGCTTCTTTGGAGAGACTTTCAATTTATAAGTAATGCTCCTGGGGATTAGTTGATTTTTTTTTTAGAAGAAGGGGGGGGGGGGGGGGGGTGTTGGGGCCCTTTTTTAATTAGGCGGAGCATACTTTATAATCATCTAATTAGATAGGCCATATGTTCTAACATTCTTATTTTGCAGAATAAAAGTAGAGAGTCATTTCGACCATTGCAAAAGCATCCAATCTACTGATTACACTAAAGTTTGCCGTCTTGGTACCGGACTCCGTACCGGTGCCAGACTAACACTGCATCAGTACGGTACAGTACAAAATCTTTTTGGCATACCGAGTGTCGGTACACCTCCCATACCGGATATCAGTACCAAATCGGTACGACACAGCGCGCTCCGTACTATCTAGTTCGGGCCAGTACAGGAAACTATGGATTACACCATTGCTATGTTGTTTGCATTGCTTTTCTTGGATCAGCTGGCAATTTTAAAGTTAGGTTTAGTTGCTAAATTTAAGAAGATACTGATGATGCAATGTTTTGCTGGTACTTCTAGTTGGAGATTAGACATAGAATGACATAAAAGGATACACAAATGGCTTTAGGTATATGATTGGCATGCCGTTGTAGAATTTCTTATGTTGCTTTTAGTGGAAGGTTGACATGTTTCGAAGTCTTAAATATGTTTCTTCAATAACGAATATAAACAAATCTTTTCTTTGCCAAAATCATCCAAACAGCATACATTTTATTCATGTAAACATGTACATATATAACCAACATATATGCCCAGTGTGAGGTTCCAGGGTAAAGCTTCTACGCTTTAATTAATTAATTTATTACAATTCTAGTATATACTAGGCCTTACCTCTTATTTGCTGGCTTTTGCAGGCTTATCAGATGCGCAGTGCTGGGGCTGTTATTCATAGTCATGGCATGGAGTCTTGTCTTGCAACAATGATCCATCCCTTCTTGAAAGAGTTCCGAGTAAAGCTTTGGACTTCTTTGCTTAGGACAGAAAAGTCTATATAGATTATTTCACATTCTATATATAAAAACACTATTCTATTTTGTTATATAATTTGATAATTTACTAATGGAGTTCAAGAGTTGCAGATTACTCTCAGAAAATTAGCTTGCCTTCTTATTTCAATGGTTGTTCTCATAATATATGAACTCTCAATGGGACAACAGTTTTAGGATGTACCTTGTACAATCCTTACAACTTATGCTTGTGCTTTGTCTCCAGATAAACTATTAAACATTTTATTTCACTGTGAATCCAAAAACACTTTTAGAAGCTTAACAGCACAAAATTATGAATTTAATTTTATCGATTCTTTGTAATAATTCAGTTATATTCCAAAGCTTGTAAGGGAGTATATTATGGAGAAGTTGCAGGCTGTAACATGTCCTATTGATCAATATGTATTGTATTTGGTGTGAACTCCTTGTAATGGGTTATTAATGGATCTTTCAGTAGTGAACTGTAAATGGATGGTTCACTTTGACATCTAATTAATACCATTAAATACTCTTTGATCCTATCTGTATTCATTGACAAACTGGAGATCTTTCAGTTGTTGATAAAAGGGAACCCCCTGCTCTATAACCCTTGAATATCCTATTAAGCATTTCTTTGCTACAGTTAAGATGGAAGATTTAAAATTGGGGCGGAAAGGTTAGCTGTTTTAGGATTGGTTGCATATTTTCTTTAATGTAATATATAATATATATTGGGTAAAATCTGCAAAAACCTTTTTCTTTCTGTTCTCTATCACTTGAACTACTTGTAAGATCATTGGTCCACAAAATCTTACAGTAAATTCAAAATCTGTGCTCAAAGCGAAGCAAGATCCAAGATGATTTATTTAAAACTGAGTTTTTCTAAATTTTCTTCTCATCCTCCTCCTTCACAATCTCTTTTTCATCAATCCTCATCATTTCTGTTAATTTTTTATTTGGATCTATAATTTTTTCCACATTAAGCCTTAAATTTTCCAACTCTTAAGTCCTAATCATAAATACCAGTAAACCCTAGTGTTAGAAAGCCTAATTCCATTCACATTGGTTGCACAGTGATATATGATTGACCCACATATCCGCTTAGGCCAGCCCATAAGCTCCACCCTTCGCCTTTGTAATGAACTCTATCTGGCTAGTATTGGTGTAGCTATGTACTGAGCTTATATGCGTGATTCTCATTTTCTTACTTCTTTATTAATTTGGAAAAATTAAGCTAAGGCAAAAGCATAAGTAATGAGGTAGAGGATTATTTAAGAAAATGGAATTTGGACTAAGGATCTTGACAAGGAGTCTTACAGCATTGCACTGAACAGAGATGTATGCTATCAGCACTATAGATAGAAAAATATTAAAAAAAAAAGAGAAAACTACTCAAAGTTAAAATTCATTCGTTAGTTGCAGAGGCTTTAAAACAAGTGGTATCTATAGGTCCTTAGGAGCTCCTACTAGACTAGTGGTTGACCTTTGGACCAACTAAGGAAACTTGATTGTCAAGAAACCAAGCAAACTAATGAACTGCACCCTGTTTTACCCAACCTTTTGCAGACAGTTGGATACTTGTATTATTCATTGGACATGAATCAGATTCTGGATGCTTATCGATCAGAATTAAAACAATGTCTGCTCAGCAGCAGAAAAAATTGCAATCTTCTGCATAAACTTTTCATTTAAGTGCTGCAAAAGAATGCATTGGATGCATGAAGTAAACCAACTTGTGACTTGGACTACAGAACTATTAGACCCATGACCCATCCCTTGGGTACATGGGATATCCATATGTGTGCACCATATGCACTGGATTCAAAATTATTTTCACCTTGGATTTTGAAGCTTGTCTCACTTCCCTGGTCTTCGGTTTGGTGTTCAGTCACTTCCAAGTGATGATTTCTTTCATGAATTGACCTTTTGCCTGCTTTGTGTTCTATATATATGATTCCTCTATATATTGGCTCTAGGTTGTGCATTGTTACTCAATGCATATTTATATATTTTGTTTTGTTGCAATTATATTGATTTCATATAATCAAGGTGCATTTCTGCCTTTTGTTGATAGACTTATGTGAAAATTATAGCTATTTGGTTTGGACATATTAATAAAAGCTACCTATTTGCCCATTAACTTAATTGAATCCTTAAAAAATTAACTTATTGTTGTAGTCTCAGACCATCAGCAGAGCTAACAATTTGGATTATGTAAAAAAAAGTTATCAGCTCATGATGAGATAACAACAAAACAGTGAAAATGGAAATAGGAAATGTGGAGCTGGAGAATGCATTGAACACATCAAATGAGAACATTTAAGATTTGATGGCCAGTGAGGAGGATATTTATGAAAATGATGTGTCTATATCGGTGGACATGGATGTTCTATGGGCTGAGATATACCAAAAGATGTATTTTCATGAATATTAGTTGGGTCATGTATGTTACAGCATACATTAGAATACAATGTGACAGAATCAGATATTGGCCACTGGGTCCTTTGAGAAAGTCTTCATGACCTGATGCTTTGCTAATCCTAGTATGTTTACTGTAAGCATCATTCCACAACTAAACTCAGTTTTGTTGAGAAGGGGATGAGAGTTGAATTGATTGAGATATATCTCATGTTAATAATGAGTGTATCGTTTGATGGCAAAGCTTAGTATACAAGAACTTATAAAGTTTACCCTAAGTAGTGGGATGAAGTATGGGGGCGTTTGGTAACCCCAACAGGATCACCCTGGTGATCTAAGATCTTCGGTGATCCGAATGCTGGGGTGATTTGATTCCCAATGATCTAAAATCAATGTGTTTGGTAGGCCATGGTCCAGTGATTAAAAATTTTCAGATATCCATGAGTAACTTGTTTGGTATGGTACGGAAATCCAAGATCACCGACCACATAATACTACAAATACATCTGATATATCTTAGATGGATTTTTTATGTGTTTTTAATTCTCATGAATCAAAAATGTAAGTCAATATGCTAATTGCTATAATAGCTCCATAATTTTGTCACATATTCTACTTTTAGTAGCCCTTATCACATATTTATTAATCATATAAAATATATTATAATAAAATATTAATATATTTATCAATATATTAATTATTAATATATTCTATAAAAATATATTTATTACTCCTATAAATTATTAAACTTATAAAAATATGTTATTTTTCATTATAGAATTAATATTTTTATTTATACTTATAATAGATTTTTTCATGCTAATAATTATTTTGATTAGAAAAATAAGGTAAATAGGAGTAATATATTAAATATTTTCATTATATAAATATAAAAGATAATAATATATTTCTACTATAATTTAAAATTATCATTCAATAATAATATGATAATAATATGATTAGTAATATATTATAATATAATATATATCATTAATGTAATATATAATATCAACATAATATTATATATATAACATTGACATAATATATTGATGGTATATTGATATATCAATTTTTTTGCTAAATTGAGGAGTATTTTTGTCTTCAACTTTCAACTGAGGATCACTGTCCTGGGGTGATCTTGAATTTCCGACCTCAAGGACGGGTATCCCATCACCGGGTTGGGCGGTGATTTGAGGAGTGGAGGTGATTTAGGATCACCACCACATAGGATCACCGGGGTGCAACCAAACGCGGTGATCTCATCACCTCCACCCATATCACCCTTGATCCTGGGATGATCACCCCATACCAAACGCCCCCTATGTATTTTATGGTTCTTGTCCTTAAGGAATATTAGAAATATGAGAACTGTTATAGTTAAATTAAGCATACTACTTTTTCAGTAGAATCAACCATACTATTAAAAGTAAAGAAAATAACAATTAGTTGAAGGATGACCAGATTCATAAGAATAAATATTGTTGCAGAATTGCGTCGTTATAGTACCAAATGGGAGGTTGATGGAAAATAGTTAAAATGATAGCTTGTTCTGTGTGCTAGTTTGCCTATAGCTCTGGATGGTTTGCAATCAAAGATTGTAGTCTTGTCTGGGCATTTCGTTCAAAAATTTAAACTTTAGAGAAAGCATCTCCATGTGGTGTATATTGACATGAAGAATATAAGGAGTCTTGTACAATAAGAAGTTGTTGGTAGTGTCATGCCCCAAATTCGGGATATAACACAGCCATGCTACCGAGGGGTATAACCCATGATAACACGAAGCCAAACATTTTATTTAACAAAATATAATAAATAGGAATCCAAATTCATCATCTTATTCAAAGTCAATATCAGTTTAGAGCATCTACATAAATACCCAACCTATAATCACAATATTTAGAAAACTTAAGAAGCTAAGAATCCATGACCAATTAAAAATCTAAAGCTCCGCTACATAATCGCCAAGCTTGCTAGTGTATACTCCAAGCCTGGACCATGTTGATTCTACTCACCTGAAAAGATAAAAATATAGATATTTGAACGTCACAGCTCAGTAAGTAAAACTTATACTACCATATCAGATCAAGCATAAGTTTTTCAATGTCTATCCATTATTTAAAGAATATAATAGTTATTGCAAAAGTAAAGCATTTCATAGTACAATATATTAAAATAAGTCATAAAACCAAACATGTATGCATAAATTTTCAATATTTCATAAGCATGATTATAAAAACAAATACATTCAAAACGTTGTTTATAGATATTCGTGCTACGGTCACTTTATACCCGTAATAGGGCTATGTTTCGTAATCGACAAAGATTCATGTTTCGTATGCCAACTTTATACCTGCTAGCAGGGCCGTGTTTCGTATGGATGTTAGCTCTAAGTGTCAATCTTTCCAATTCTAGAAATTATACATAGCTATCTGAGAGCCTTTGAAATATTCATATATTTTTTAAAACATACACATAAAATAGATGAAAACACTAAATGGAATGATCAAATTTATACTTCATAACAAAGCTATTTTCATTAAAAGATTCATGGAACTATTTTTCATAATAAAGAATGATTTTCATAATACATATGCTGATTTATAATTTTAAGAAAATATGATATTTTTACAAGCAAAACTTATGAAAAAAATATGATAATTTAAAAAATAATGAATGTAAGATCTGCTTACCTCTTTTGCCTTAGACTGTTGGAGGCGACTCCGCTAGACCTATTTGAAATATTAACAGTAAAATTAATTTCTATTTGATGGTGTTAATAAAATTAAAAATAATATGAGAAGACTTGACTGGGCATATGGTGGTTTCGGATGGTCAGGTCTAGACAATTCGCTCAGTGAATCGGACTCAATTAGGACTAAGATCAATCAACAAGGTTCATCAATGGAGGTTTCAGGGACATTCAACGAGGCCGGGCTGATCGGTTTGGTAGGCGGCCTGAGCATCGGGGCAGTTCAGGATCTCTTTGCAGGGGTCAACCCGGGGTCCATAGGATAGGCAGTTGAGATCCTCTTATTTGGGTTCATAGGTCTTTTAAAGAGAGATGGGAGAGAAAGAGAGGATGGGCTTTCTTTCTCTTCTTCTTATTTTCTTCCTTCTACTGAGACTCGAATCCTCAATCTCATGAACAAAGGAAGGAGGCGGACTTGGCTGATCAAGGTGGTCCGATGAGGCAGCAGTCGGAGGCGGTGGCGGGTGGTGGAGAGCGGCCGACGACGGCCGATGGGAATGGCCATACTCGGCCAAAATAGAGAAGGAAAAAAAGAAAAGGAGGGGCAACACTCCTAGCTGCTTCGGTGGTAGCCGTCACGACCCAAGAAAATGGTGATGAGGGTGGGTAACTCACCGGCAAGGGGTGGAGGCGGTGGACTTCGGCTGACAATAGTGATTTCTGGCATATCTCGGCGAGAGGAGAGGAGGTGGCTCTCGAAATAGGGCATTCGAACTAGAGGGAGAATGGAGGTGCTTCGGGTGGCCGTGCTTGATCGAGGTGGCACACCGGCCACCGGAGAGGAAGGAGGAAGCAGGTGGGGAGGTGAGTGACGATGGGTCGATTGAGGAGAAGAAGGGTTTAAATAGATGTTTGGAAGAAGAAGATAAACTCGGAAGAACGACGACACTGGCCGGCCGTTCGCCGGTTGCAACAACCCCTAACGGCCGCCGACCATTAGCACTGGCCCTAGGGAGTTCGCGCCGGCTGCGCCTCAACGGTGGCTGTTCGGGCCGATCGAGCAGGATATTGTGATCCCCTGTTTCGATCTTTTTTTTCTGAATTTTGAATAAAAGCCGGCTGGGCTTACCGACTTTGGTCCAAGTCAGGCCCAGTTGGCCTGATTCTCACAAGAAGGGTTAACAGAAATAAGCCTACAAATTAGGTACGAGTCAACAAGAGGAAATATGAACCTAATTCTGGTGAAACTGATAAGTGTCTATTATTATATACTTATACAAATGTGGGATTTTAAACCTTAATCTTGTTAAACTTTTTGTTGAATATCCTACCTTTGATAATTAGGAGATAATTGATGAGATGAACACATAAATGAAAAATGGATTTCTAAGCAAATTATAAGAGCATAGCAGTTAAAAGAGCTTGGTTAAGCAAAAAAAAATCCTATTGAATTGTAAATGTTTTATAAAATAGTGTATCATTCATGGGATATTCTGGAGAAGTTGCCTGTTCATTGACAAATGGAAAGATAAATGTTACGTGGTCATGCAATGGGATCTTTTGTGATCATTACATGCCACTGTTGACCGTTCTATGTCAAATCTTATATGCTAGACACTGCTTGCAAGAGTTTGTCTAGCTTTGATCCACATTGAAAACAAGAAGAAAGAAGATAGTTGGAGCCCATGCAAGAAAAACTGGGCTATGCATAATTTATAAAAAATACATGGGGAAAGAATAATTTATAAAAATATCAGTTAAAAATATAAATGTCATGTTTCATGGAGAAGTTGAGCTCTCCATTCTATATTTCTATATTCATTTTTTTTTCCTGTCATGTAATATTTGTTTCAATTGCTCTCATCTATTGTTTTCTGCATCCATTTCATGATAGAAGACAATTAACTTCACTATAGGAGGTGCACTAGGAAGGGAATGACATCCAAGCACTAAATTTGATTGAGAGATTTCTTATTTGTCCACAACCTAAATACTTTGGTTTTTTGCTGTCAGTGAAGATAGATTAATGATCAGAAGCAAATGAGAAGTTACTAAAAGATAGGGGCAGCCTGAAAATGTTACTAAAAGAAGCAACCCAAATAAGGTGGTTTGATTGCTAGAGATAAATCTTCTCAAGACAAGCCTAAACAATAAGGGAGTAATTTGGGCGGTTGGAAGATCCTTGCTACTGATGCCTCTTATGAGAAAAGGATGGCACTGCTGGTGGTGCTTTCTTGTTATCAAGTAAACATTAGATACTGATAATTGGAAGAGTATGTAAAATATAGGGAAGCTTTTTTTTTCGGTTATTTTCACAATAAAAAAGACATGCATTGAGCATGGGATTGAGAACATAGTTATCTTGAGTTGCAGGAAATCAACTACATGAAGCAAATTCACAATCTTATTAAAGTCTTAAATTGGAGATAACTGCAGGAAATGGACAGAGATATATTATTATGAACTGCAAGAACCAGGGGAATGGTAAAACAGCATTCTAATTAGGTCAAAAGTTATGACTGCAACTGATGTTATGCAAAATTGCAGAGGAAGGTATGCAGCTATGCAATGGCTGGATAAATTGCCTTTTTATTAGTAGAAAAGATGAGGAACTGCTGCTGTTAAGCAGATGTGCTAATCATTGCTTTTAATTTTCCTTTTGTAAGAAAAAGAAAATAATCTTTGCCGAACATGTTAGATAAAAGGTAGGACTTATAAAGAGCTTCCATGAAATCAATGTGGTACTTCTCTAATTTTCTTGCTTTAGGTTTTTATTTCTTTTCTAATCTGATAGTTTCTCTGCAAATTTTGTCCATTTTAATTCTTTCATTCAGTTTATCCTACAACTTCAACTACGTACTCTGTTTTTTTGATGCAGATTACTCACATGGAGATGATAAAAGGAATTCAAGGACATGGTTATCATGATGAGCTTGTTATTCCAATAATTGAGAACACTCCTCATGAGAGTGAGCTCACAGAATCCCTAAGTGAAGCGGTATATTTTCGTTAGATGAATGTGTTCCTTTTCAAGCTTCATCAAGCATATACAGTATGTCCTCTTTAGGTTTCAGCTGTTGATTTATGATGGGTTGAAGGAATTACAGTCACAAGCTTACCCTTAACATATCTATGTTTCCACAAAATGGTGTGATGGCTGCCTACCGGAAATTAATTTGGAACAATAGAATAAACTTTAAAGAAAGTATTATGCAGGGGCGGCCCAATACATTTGGAGGCCTAACGCGAACTCATTAAGAGAGACCTTTTTTTTATTTAAAAAATGATGAAAAAATTTTAATGAGTGTAAAATATTTTAAAAATCTATTTAAAAATAATTCGTCTAGCTTTTTGAGACCCGTTGATGCCTTGATGTTCTCCTTTAGATAGCTTATTGTTCTCCCTTAAATTAACAAAAATACAAATTATGATATAGCTCATGGAATCAAGATTGGTACCTCCAATACTTAAATTCTTGCTCAATATCAAAAAAAATAAATAATTGAGATGTTGTCTACAACTTAAAGATCGGCATACCCAATACTTGAATTCAGTCAGTACCTGAAGTTCTCCAAGGTAAGGAGCAGGGTAATTTCCTTATTAATGTCCTTGACCAGGATGGCAAGATTTCTACTGCCTTGCCCTTATCATGCCTAGAAATACAAAAAAAAATAGTACATAAAAGGGAAAATCATTGCAACAGAAATAACGAGGGAAAAGTGGGTTACTTGTCAAGGGCCTCAAGATACTTCTGCTTTCGGATCTGAAAGAAGATCTTCATCGAGTACCGGTTGTCATCCAACTTTGTAAACCCCGACAAGTACCTCTCCACCTCATCCCAGTCCCCGGCAAGCACTGCCTCCTCAAAGTGCCTTGTATTAAAAAAAACACCCAACTCCTGCTCCAATCTTCTGCAATTTTAAATAAGAAAACCAATCAAGAAAAAGGGGGGAAAAAAGAAACGGAATGATACAGAAAGAAGAAGGGTAAAGAAAAAGGGAAGGAGGATTCTTGGATTCCATACTTGGAGACGGTATGTTGGTATCCTTGAACTTCTCCTCATCCAAAAACTGAAGGATGAGGAAGACAAGCTCACGGCTGAGAGACGACATGGCGGCCGGCGGCGCCTCTGTTCACGGCAGCACTATGGGGTCGTCGAGGAGCCCCCGACAACGATGGGGGGCAGATCATGTGCGTGGGACCGCCTCTGGTGGCCATGAATCAGATCAGAACGGGGGCGGATTTCTCGATCTCCACAGGATCGATGGGGGCTAAAAGTCTCTGTCGAGGAGCGGACCGAAGGGGGTTGTTTTGGAGGGAGAGGGTGTGAAGATGGATTGGAGGCTAACAAACAAAGACGAGGACGAAAAGAGTGGTAAAGGGAGGAAAAAGGTTAACGGGGTGAGATGGGGGGAAGGCGAGGGTTGGGTGGGGGTTGCGAAGGAAGACACTGTAGCTCTGCGGGGCCTTTGTTTTGGGCCGGGGCCTTAGGCAACTGCCTAGGTCGCCTAAGGGTTGGGCCGGCCCTGGTATTACGTAAGGAACAATCAATGAAGCTGTGTAATAGAGTATATGTTGACGAGATATCTAGAAGAAGATGCACAAGTTATTGTTAACTGGTTGTATGACTAAGAAGCAACTAGAAGAGTGTACACAAGCTTCAAACAAATTTAGAGTGGGTACATGATCCTCTGCTGGACTTAGCTCAGATGAGGTTGTTGAAGTGGATTCTTGTAGTAGAAAGGATGGGTGTCATCAATGAGTATAGTAAAGAAATAATTGGAAAACTACTGTCCTGGATGGTGAACTTTACAAACACATGCCTTTTAAGGAAGGGGTCATTGATTCAGGATATTGGAAAGGAACATCAGGAGATTAATGATGATTCGAATGGAAGTTGTGAGAAGAAATGTGAAGATTCTTGCTTTTTTATAACAAATATGTTTGTGTAATGCCATCTCTCATTAAATGGGCTATGACCTGTTTGTGTTTTTCTATATTCTGGAATGCTTGGTTAACTATACAGATGCTACAGTTAATTATAGAATGGCAATTTCAGAAAGTTCAACTGAAAATGCAAAATACTTTCTTCCAGAACTTTGATTTTGGTTAATGAACCAAATATTAGTTTATGAATACTGCCTTTCCACTAGTCGATTCCATATTAATGGGATAACGCTTTTGATTGAGGTTGGTAAAGGTATCAAACTATCAATAAGTTTTTTTGGTTCATGCTTGTTTCAATTCATTACGTGGCCTCGACATTCTGGAATTTAGTGGTTGGTATCCAGATATATTAAAACTTTTTAGATCCTGAATCTCATTTCTTGGTCATCTGTTAGGTTTTGGGCCAAGGTGTCTCAGAATTATCTTTGCCAAAGATCTTTGACATCAGTCTGTGGAACTATGTGTTTAGGTAGAGACTGTGGACAAGAACTATTGTAGTGACATAGGCATTTGCCAGATTACATTTCTTCTTAAGAAAGGCAGTCTTTTGACATAACCCACTTAGTATGGTATATTTTTGCTATACATAAAATTGTTTGCAGTAGAGTTATCCTTGCAGTATAATGATTGCAGCAGAGTTATCCTTGCAGTCGATCACAAGATTAATTGTCTCCTATTGCTAGGAGGAAGATTTTCTTATCTTCTAGAAGTTTCAGGCAGCATTCGATGGACTACCAGGATTTGTTGGTTCTAGTGCTAAACAGTAAACACCAAGTCTTGCTAAGACTCCCGAATTCTGGTAAAATACATAAAATACACTGCATAACATCTAACAACTGGCAACTGCTGAATGAAGAAGATAGATCTTGGTGCTATGGTTGCAATATCCTTCTCTAGGGCTTATAATAACTGCTCATTAATTGTGAACATACTTTTTCATGATTTATCAGCACTGTAAAATGTCATAGCATGACGTGGTACTCTAATTGACATATCATTCAAAATGACCATATGTATTTGCGAATAACTAATCTAGTGCACTACAGATTGCAGCATACCCAAAAGCGACTGCTGTGCTTGTGCGTAACCATGGGATATATATATGGGGAGACTCTTGGATCAGTGCCAAGACACAGGTTGGTTCAACTTCTAGTGAGTGAGTGAATTTGCTTCTGATTTTCGAGTATATATGTATTTATTTCAGGTTTTCTGCTTGTACTTCCACATGATATATTTGTGTCCAAGCCTTTATTACTACTGTGTATGGCTTAAAATTCATAATAACACACCACACTACTATGTATTCAATCTTCCGATCATAATGATTAGATGACTTTTTGTGTTTATAGTAAATGTGCTTTTTTAGGTCTTATTTTGGTGTCTGCTATCATAGTGTGGTCATTTTCTATCATGGTAGCGTCATTTTGTTTGCTGACTCTTCCTTAAGATTTTATCTAGTTAGTTGCTTTTATGTTATAGGCTTACAGATGAATTTTTTTTAAAAAATATTTTTTTGTTGTTTTCCTTTTTTAGGCTGAATGTTATCATTATCTTTTTGATGCTGCCATCAAACTCCACCAAATGGGTATTGACTGGACTACTCCAAGTCATGGCCCAATAAGCAATATGAAAGCAATTCAAGGTAAAGATAAGAATCTAAGTGGTTCCTTAAGAGCAGGGCTTCTGAATGGCAATCACGCTGTGGAGCTGTCAAGAGTAAGTTATGTACTCTCCTTTTTATGTGTCTAAATCATACTTAGGCTTTGCTTGTGTGCAAGAACTGTGCTCATTGTTTCTGTTTTTCCTTTGTTGCATACTTTAACTCTACGAAGTTAATCATTAAAAAATACTCAATTTTTTGCAGCAATGCATTGTTCTCGACATTGAAGGCACAACAACCCCAATATCATTTGTTACAGATGTTCTTTTTCCCTATGCTCGTGATAATGTGCGGAAACATTTGATATCAACGTATGATAGTGAGGAAACCAAGGATGATATCGAGCTATTGCGTGCCCAAGTAAGATGCTAATGCTTTGCATTTTCAGTAAGATAAGTACATATGCTTGTGTCTTTCTGTGTATAACACTAGGCTTAGGATCTATCTTCACAAGAAATCTTAGGTGGCAGTCAAATCACCTTTAGTTTAAGTTATTATATTTGTGGCTAGATAGTAAAATGTGTCAAATTGATTGCAGTTATTCTGTTATGGATGTATAATACTTGGCAATTTATATACATTTGCAAAGAATGGACGTACAGTGTTAGAGACTGATTAATCAGTTGTTGATGAATATTCATCTTTTAAGCTGCAGCTTTCATTGTTGGGGTGCATTTAAACGAGCTAATTTTGGTGGAGATGATCAGCGTGATATGGATAGATATGTGAATATTAATAAATCCATTACTAGATCAAGACTTCATGTTGCAAAAACCATTTGTTTGTATCATAGCTGAGCTCAATATTTAACTAGCATGATCTTGTTTTTTGCTATTTGGAGAGCATTTAAACATTTGTTTGTCACTCGAGATCCATGCCCATTAGGGGTGACATATGACACTAAAAATGTTTGGTTGTCTATAGAGCAAAAATCAAGTGGAGAAGGAAATGATTGAGGCATTGACAAATTTTGTGATTGTTTGACAACTTGATACAAACTCTTTAGAAGTTGTCAAAATTCTGACTCATGTTTGTTTAGGCAAGAGAAGGTTCTTTTAATGAAACGTTTAAGGCCAGTTGGCACCTAAATGAGAAGGCTCAATGGAATGATTGAGGCATTGAGCAGATTTTATGATTGGTTGACAACATGATACAAACTCTTTACAAGTTGCCAAATTCCTGACTCATGTTTGTTTAGGCAAGAGAAGGTTCTTTCATGAAATTTTTAAGGCCAGGTAGCACTTACAATAAACTACAGACTTTTTCTTAAGTTTCAGTCCTTTCATGTGTTATTTCGTTCTATGTGTTCCTAGGCAAAGCATTCTAATATTCTTCACTCTTGTTTTAGTTCGTAGCTTCCTCTTATTAGTATTATCCTTTTTTTTCGCTTTCTTATTTCAAGAAATAACACCGGGTCGCTTTAATGTCTTATTTCCATGTCTTTTATATATTCCAATCTCACATTTTCCATCCTGATTGTTCATAATAATTAACACTTAGGGGCAACTTCTGTGTAGGTTGAGGATGACCTGAAACAAGGGCTGCTGGGTTCTGTACCCATTCCATCTGATAATGCTGGGAAAGAGGAAGTTATAGATGCTTTAGTGACTAATGTGGAGGCAATGATAAGAGCTGATAGAAAAATTACTTCTCTTAAACAATTGCAGGTAATTATTTTGGATTCTGTACAATTCCCTTAGGGTAAGGGACGTATGTATAGCTATCAGAATTATTTTTTTTTATGTTGTTCCATTCTATATGCAGGGTCATATATGGAGAACCGGATTTCAAAACAAAGAATTGCAGGGAATTGTTTATGAGGATGTTCCTGAAGCTCTTAAAAAGTGGCATGCTGATGGCTTAAAGGTCTTATAACTAATATAACTTTGGTTGTTATCTCCTAGTTAAAGTATTTTTAACTTGAATCATCCTGAACAAGGCATCTAGAAGTGCTACTTATCATAAATGAGTAACTGTTTGCTTCTCAAAACAGGAAGTCTTTGTCCTAATAAATACAGACTGCAGAAAAGGGTATTCTATCCCTCAATTGTTCACAATTCAGTAGTTTGTCCTTATTTAATAACTAATATCAATGAAATATTCCATATTTTTTGAGGAAAATGAGAGATTCACATCATCTTGTACTATAGAACCATTTTTCATCTTAAAAGTACATGCTTTCATGGATGAAAGATTCCATAATTTTTTGAGGAAATTGAGAGATTCCATATTGTCTTCTAATATAGAACCATTTTTCATCTTAAAAGTACATGATTTCATATGTAAAGAAAACTTAGATAATAGTTAAATGTTCCTTTGGATACAGAAGACATCTCATGTAAAGTGGTTTATCTTGTTCTGTTCTAAAGCTGAAAATTACCAACTTTTTAACATGATTTACATGTTGTCCTTGGTTTTATATTTTATTACTTATGCTAGTAATTTTAACAACGTTTACATGCTAAATGCATTGTAGAAGTATGGTTTTCCTAACAAATGGATTGTAGTCAATTTGTACTGGGAAGCATTTTTATGTAAATACACCCCCATCCTGCCTCAAAAGAAAAATAATGCACACTTTTCATGGTGTTCACAAGTTGATTGGTTTAGAAGCTAAATAATATAAACTGGGGGTTCCATTGGAAAGTGTTCATTAAAATAAGTACAGATTGCAATAAGGATAGTGTTCCTGCATTAACAGGGAGGAGCTAACTTTGAGGGTCAAAACATATTTATTCTGTATGGTATTTGCAACTAATCTGATCAAGAGCTAAATGACTTAAATTGGTGTTTCTATAATCCATTGAAGCTATCATACACGGACTTTATTTTTGTATTAGTTTAGTTTTTAATAAACTCTTTTAAATCGGAATTTCACATCAAATATTGATTCCACTAGTACCTGTCAGAGTTTTAAGGTCTCAATCAACTTGGACCTTGCCATGAACCGAATTTGATAACTTGCTTTTCTTGTATATATAGGCATTTTCTATGATTGTCCTATAATTTACTTGATAATTTTGGTAGGTGGCTTGAGAATAGAGACTCATCTTTATGCTATCTCATTTATAGAACTGGAAATGACTTGTCCATACAGATCTACATATATTCAAGTGGTAGTAGAGAGGCCCAGAGGCTTTTATTTGGAAATACTGCTTATGGGGACTTGAGAAAATACCTATGTGGGTTTTTTGATACTACGATTGGGTAGGTGCCCTTACTGTCTGTTGCGAGGTAAAATTATTATAAACTTTCGTCATTGCTACTGTTCGCTCAAGAAAAGCTTCTTGTGTCTCTTTTCTTATCTCTAGAAACAAAAGGGAAGCGCGCAGTTATTGTGAAATCTCACAGTCGGTTGGAGTAGATAATCCATCTCAAATCTTATTTGTAACTGATGTTTATCAAGAAGCTGTGGCAGCAAAAGCTGCAGGTAAATGCTTTAATACTATTTCTTACACTAGTTAAGGTTTATGTTCCATTTTAAACCTTTGTTGCTACCTGAAAAGCTACAGGCTATGTAGAATTTGTATTCGATTTGTCCTGGTTATCATTGACCTACCTGGAATAAATCCATGAATTTGATTTGATAGAAGTTATGTTATTGAACCGTACTTGAAATGGGTTAGAATTCTCTGTTTCACACAACATTGTAATTTAAGCTTTACAATTTGGGTCTCTGTTTCATTCATTTGGACATTGTTGTAGTGACAGACAATTACATGAACATACCCACATCATTTTACAGATGTTGGTTGTTCAGCATGGAATTCCAAGTTCCAGGCCACACGCATGGAGAGATGCATGTTCTCACAAAATTTTTAAGGGAGCTATTTTGATGGGGGGGCTAGTATAGTGTATCAAATTCTTTTAGTTGTGCTTCCCTGTATTCTTGTCTGAATATTTATGCTAGTTAAATTTGTTTTTTATCTACTCAAGAACATGGTAATCTCTCTCATTATGCTAATTCTTTGATAAATGCTAGAATGGAACATTGATTGATCACTAGGCAGAAGCATCCAATTTTGTTGATTCGAGCTCCCTCATGTCTGTCAAAAAGTCATACTAATGATGATTAAAGGAGTGGAATCTCATTTATGTGGTGAACCATATATTTTGATAATAGTACATGCTGCCTTGTTGTTTGTCCACCTGATGTACGTATAAGAAGTAATGATGCATGTATGTTTTCTTGTTTCTAGGTAATCTAAATGTTGCGGATCATGGCCAATAATTTGGATATTTAGTTAAGATGTTTCATCGTATATTTAAAAAATCATTAAGATCTAGGCTAGAATCCTATTCATAGAATTTTGGCTCGATTTTGTGGGTACGCATTTGGTGTGTGCTTGTGTCTGTGGTGGTGGGGGTCACAACCTTAATCCTACCACAGCAAAATCAATGATGAAACAACCATTAAATATGAATCTACATCTAATATTTCCAGGAACCATCAAAAGTTTTAGAGGTTTGCTACTTATGCATCAAGCAGTCTCATAATAGATCATTTTAATGGCAATCTATGGTACCCAGACCCTTAGGTATACTCTAATACTTGCAGCCGGCACTTACATGTGGGTATGGGCATGACACTTCGATATGCGTCCACAAGAAGAAATTCAAAAAGAATGAATCTAACACTTTGACATATAGTGGCACCAAATTCTCATATCAAGTTCCATATAGCATAGGATGCAATACAATGTTGATTAGTTTTATGGTTTTGAAGCATTTTATTTAGTTGAATTTTAGTTTTTGTGCTTGTCAAGATGTCTTGATCAAAGCTATGTTTTTGACTCTCAGTTTATGTGATCGATCACATATTTTGGCACAATAAATCTTGGTACCTTCTTTTGCATGTTGACCTATAGGTATGAGACTTTCAAGTTTCAACTGCAATATATTTCGTTTTAGAATAGGTTTAATATTGTGGATCATGATAAAATGGGGTTGATCCTCAGTTTAGTGCGTCCATTCGGTCATGGATAGAAGGATGGAAGGATGGTCAGTCGGTTGGTTGGTGACAATGTTTTAGAGAGAAGAAACCAGGGGAATGCAACTATCAAAAAGGGAGTGTATCTATCAATCATCTACTGTCATCCTGCATTACATGCCAGTTATTTTTTGTTTCCACTCTTTTAACTTTAATGGATATAATGAAACTACTGGTGCTGAATCTCCACTTTTGGATGCGTAACATAGTTTCTGATCTGCTGATGTCAATCACATGAACCATTAGATCAGAATGGTCAAGCCATTGTATATCTTGGTGAAATGAGTAAAAGGGGAAATTGAAACAAGATTTTTGGTAGTTAGTCTTGTGGTGTTTGAGATATTGAATCTTGTTGCCCTGAACATGCTATAATTCCTGTTTGTTTTTACAAGTAATATCTCATCTATTTGCAGGTCTTGAAGTGTTAATCTCCATCCGTCCTGGAAATGCGCCACTCCCTGAGAATCATGGATTTGGGATAATAAAATCCTTTGCAGAAATCTGAGTTATCAGAAGCTGGAACCTTGTTCACCCATCTTTCCACCTGAGATGTCTCAGGTTCAAACCTGAGTGGTGGTGAATAATCACCATATTCTCGAATAGAGAAATCTGTAGTAGATCAGAAGTCCTAATGCATAGGACTTAATGGTTGTGAAACAAATCATTATGATAAGTTTTGTATCTAGCCTGAAACTTCCTCTTGAATTTGTAGTGGACTGAAGTTAAAAGCTTTATATTGATTGCATTTTCCTACAATCTTGCAAAACTAATAATGTTTTTCTTGAGAGTGAGAGGGAGAGATGGGGAGATTGATCTACAGTATAACTACCTAGGTTCAGATTTATTTTGGTGTCATCCAAGAATTGAACTTAGAACCTCTAGTTGCTAAGCAGAGAGGTGTGACCACAGGGAGAAGTCCTAGTTCAAGAAATGGAATATTTATTTGCGAGCCAGGTATCACCCATCATGGCATCCTGCACATGATATTGGATATCAGTTTACTGACCCATCTTTTCTGCCATCTTTAGTATCTTGCGGTAATCTGCTTCATCCCAATCAGACTCTCAGAGGGAGGTCCTGGTGGTTCTGCTGCTGGTTGTGCTTTCTATCATGATCCCATCCAGCTGCTGAGCATGATCATCATCAGAGTTGGTTGTTCTGAAGCAGGTTACATCATCCATCTTGCAGCAAAACAAGGGAGCTGCATAATCACCAGAGCAGCGGAGATGCATCATTGGCTGACCGATCCGATGTCCATTGAATCCTCCCAGACTGACATGCTGTTACTCTGCAGCTGCTCATCGCCGGCAATGCACGGTGGCGGTGCTCGTGTGCTGCAGCTCTGTCATTGTCCCAACAGCCATCTCGCAGCAATGTGTTTGATCTCTTTTTCACTTCTGCAGCATCTGCTGGTTGGCAGTAGAGGCAGAAAAGTCTCGAGGCATAGTTGATGGTCATTGCTGAAGCCCATCATAGACTTCTGGATGCGGTTAAAGCACCATCACCCTGCCTTGGTCGTCTATTGGAGGATCAAGGAGCTGGTACTCGTGCATTATCCGAGAAGTGGCTGCAAGCTCGCCACCCTTCTTTGGTTGCAACATAAACCTGAGATTGGTCAACTTTTGCTCAGAGACTGCTGTTGCAGCGGATAAGGGTTCTCTCCACCGCTGCTGCACGGCAGTATTGGAGGTGCCAGAATGAGTTGCTCGGGTGAAACAAAAGAACGCATCTCTGTTCCTCCCATGCTTGATGAGTTTGATTATGTGCATGCAATGCAGTACAAGAATCCATGTTAATTAACTCAGCAGCAGCAAGAAAAGCATTCATGCAAGAATTAGATATATAGATTATCCATGCAAGAATTAATTGGCAAGGATGGCACCAGGTAGAAGCAGTAGATTGGGATGGGAATGAGCTGTTCTTTGGCACATTTCATAAACAATCCTAAAGTTGTTACAAATACAAGAGCATCCAGAGAGAAAAGCTGGCAGTTCTTGACAGAACCTGTTGTAAACCAGAAGCCAAGACCAACACAAAGCTGAATTAGGTCGTCTGATAAGTGAACTCAGACGAGCACAATGGTTTTGGGCTAGTGGATTGGATCGGCCACTGATTGCCATGGTGATTTTGTCATTGTGGAAGGTTTTTGGCTGCAGGGCAGCTTGCATCTGTTCCACCAGAATGGCCAATGCTTGTGTACATGCAGATGAAGCACCTAAAACCAGTTCCTACAGTGTAATTTATAGTGGTCTCAGTCACCGCATTGAAAGCAGCTATCAACCGGAAAACCCAGAAAGAGTAAATCTTTATTTTATACAGAAAAACTGCATAGTTAATATGTAAATTTCATATGGTTCTTCCCTTAGATTGGATAATACCAAAGGATAATATTATGCTGCTTGATAAATATCTGCAAGGTTAAGATAAGCAATCTCGCTCACTTTTGCCTTTCCTACCTTGTATATCTTATTCTACTTTTTAAAAATATTACATTTATATTTTTAAAAAGTAGATAAGTTAGGCCTCTCATAAAGCACGCTAGCCAGCCAGAGCAGTCCATATTTGTACCAAATACTAGCAAGCTCAAATTTCTATTAAGAAGAGTATTGGGGAAAATGTAACATATGTAACATATTCAGCTGTCTTTAGTTAGTCAAAATGGAAAACATTAGAGGCAACAGCTTATGATGTAATAAGTTAGTGACTTATAATTCCCAAGATCAGAACAAATAAGCAGCTTGTACACAAGTTTTGAACATGAACTGCAAAGATCAGCAACCCACCAAGAGTTGCAAATTTCAACTAAGAAATAACAATCTGTGCACCATATCTTCAAAAAATCTCCTACTGTCTCTCTATATAGAAACAAAATTATATAAGAAAGGAGACTAATGCCTAAGAATCTTCTGGATCACCACCATTGAGATAGAACCTTCATGAGTATCACAAAAGCTCTTTCAACGACGAAAATGCACCTGCGGTCAACCAAATCTGAGGAGAAACATTTGGAACATGTAGAGCTCAAAGAGACCTCACAATAGTTGAATGGTGTATCTATAAGTCTATTACCATCTTATGACTGGTAACCACATGGCTATTAAAACAGCTTCACTGAATGTCAGTTAAACTAGTCATCTAATGGAACTGCCACCGTCTGGAGACACTGAACAAGAAAACTGATACGAAGCTACCACCTGTCTTCAAAAAGTTGTCATCATAAAAATCATCAGTTGTTGAGCTTCTTAGCCATCCATGTCAACATCTGTAGTTTTGCTGTTGTCGCCAAGATTCGGCTGGATGGATGCAATCAGATCCTCAATTCGAAGAGGCGAGTGTCGAGCCGCATACTGGAAGAAAACCTGCATAATGATAAGGATGAAAATGAATCATTAAGAGTAAACAATACAACATTGTCTTTAGAACCAACCTCCACCAAAAGGAGATTAAGATGTTTTCATTTGTTGGGGCAGTTTCTCCTAGAAGCTATGGAGTAGTGAGTTCTAATTTACCAAAGCCTGAAGAGTACTTAAAGCTTGTATGCTCAATCCAGTACTGTCTATATATTTTTAAAATATTCCACAGAACAAATATTGCATGACACATACTAAAGGATTCAGGAGAAAGAGCATGCCTTCCATCTAGGAAACATACAAGTCTCGAATCCACCACACTATCAATTGCATAAATTTTTCAAATTCTAATTGAGGTAACAGTAAATCCTACAAGTGATAAACATGAAAGGTTGAGAATTGAGATAGACTATAACAGTGATACCTGAAATGTATAAATGGAGATAAATAGGATGGTCTTTTATGAGAGATATAGTATTTTAAATTTCTTGGGCACTTGAAACTTCTAGATCCGGATGATCCGCAGAAGCCACCTCTGCTTCAAGCATGATTCACTAAGGGATTTGTACTAGTTTTGCGCCTTTACTTTTATTATTTATCCAAAAGTATCACAATTTCTCATGAATGTCACCTTCTTAAGGTGGAAGGGTCCTATTCTGGAACTCCTCTTATTTTATTCTACATATTAACCAAATCTTTTTACTAGTACTTCAAAAAATAAAAAGGAAAACAAAGAGGAACTTGCATTGAATACCTCAAGAGATTTTTGGATATGGCACACTCCTAGGTTTCTTTCAAGGATGCAAAGCTACTATAAAATGAAATTCCAGGACAGCATATCTGATAATTCTTACAACAGAATAATGTTGAGGCGGCAAAGATCAAGGGAAAATTGAAAGGGAAACAGTAAAATCAAGGGATATGGACTGAAATCTGGAGCCTCTCATCCTAGATGTAATAGGATTTGGATAAATCAAGTCTTGAAATAAATTCACAAATAAGCAGTTGGAATAATATGGCTCAGATTTCGGAGCCCTAATATCCCTGCCCAAGCAAGCTAGTTTAAAGATTCATTAGATGCTGTGATTTGAAATCCTTGTATAACATATTGGAGCATCCACACACCTCATCAATGTCTAAGTGCATCTCTGATTAAGAAGTGTTCTCATGTTTAGTCAGATTACAATCAACGTTTCAAACAGCAACTGTGCTGAACTTATAGCATGCATTTTGCTTACCTTAGAGTAGCTATCTGCAAAAGCTCGTGACCGATTAGACTTGGCTACAAATTGTAAGTCAAGAATCTCTAGCTTCCCATCATGAAGTCTCACACTTTCATCTCTAACAGCAAACCGGAGAAGATTTCCTGACCGTAAATTTGACTGTAACATAGAATAACATAAGATTCAATATCTCAGAAGAGAGATACATGCAACAGTTTCTTACAAATGAAGTTCATGGGAAAAAAGCTGTGTTAAACATAAATTTATTGATGCTAGTTAAAAATCATCAGAAGCATATGAAGAAAGCATGCATATCTCAACTGAAATATGAAGAACTTTTCCTTTTGGTGAATGAAATTAAGAGTCAATAAAAGATACAAAAGAAACAAATTAACCTTCGAAAGCAAAGAAACTGGATTGAACTTCTGTCATAAACATGTGATTATCCAATAAAGAGAAAAAAGACAAAGAAAACATTAATGCACAGAGTTAATCCAGTATCCATATTGAGGTTGTACTTAGTGTGCAAGCTCTATTTGTAAAGATGATATACATCATCAATACTAGAAATCTTCATCCAGCAGCCAACACCAACCCATTAAGACTAGATATGGCTGGGGCTGTCAACTGAGCAAGCTGTTCATGAGCTGCTTCTGTTAGGCTCTCCAGTTTGGCTCGCTCAGTTAGTAAATGACCCGAGCTTGACTTGATTAAGGTCAAAACAAAAAATAGTTAGCATTTATCAATACTATTTCAATTAGTTTTGTTAAACATTAATAAAATTTAATTAAGAATGTGTGTCACTCAACCTGGATTAAGATATAACTATAAAAATTAGTTCAGCATATGCATACGAAAGATTCGGGGAACCTTTAACTTCCACCATCTTTTAAAGAAGCTGCAAACAGCTAATTGGAATTAAATCTTCAGCTCAATTACAAAATGAGAAAAGCTTGAGCTAGGCCTAGCTTAGTCGACCTTGTCTCATTTACACCCCTAGATATGGCAGCATTAAGGAGAATTGTCATATTCTAATATCAAACAACATGAGTCGGTACCCAATCGAAAAAAAAAGATAACATATTTAAGTGGCAATCTAATACCTGGACCTTGGACCCTACAAAACCTGAGCCACCTATGCCATCCCCCTCTTCTAATTGGGTGCACAGGTGCCCATCGCGTCCTCTCTTCAACCGTCCTCTTCGTGCACAGGTTAATTCCCTTCTCCAAATTGAAATTTTTTGGGAGCATAGGATTAAATCTTTGGAAGCTTTAGTCTAGGATTTAATTTCTGAAAATTTTGATACGTTGGTTAGCAATGGATTAAGAGAGAGAAGGGGTTTTGAGTGCTTTGATGTTGATCTCATGGCGGACAGGTTCTGCCCTTATTAAATCAGAAAATTATAACTTAAAGTCAGATGAGAATTTTGATATCAGATTTTAACATGTTGTTAACTTATTGACTCATTAACCTTTAAAATTTGAGAATTTCTCAATGTCAAGTGAGTGGTCAAATAAATCATTGAAATGGCCTCATATGTAAGCATGGGCAGAAAAGAACAATGAATTTAAACTTGATCAAAATCCTACATAGACTTAGTAATTTGGTATTGTTTTTGGTAAGATGGTAGTAATAATATTTTGTAAAAGTTTAAGCATTAATTCAAAAGAGAAGTACAGAAACTGGCGAGATGAGTGCAGCTGTTCACCAAACAGGACAGATTATGACACCCTGCCAATTGTTACGCCACTTAAATTTCGTACTTCAGAAGTGCAATGAGTGTAGTTATTAACCGAAAAAATTGGTGATTTCAGGATTCTCCCACAGGGAGAAACGAATTTTTCCTTTGGATCAGCTACTATTGATGGAATTGGAAAAATCTAGGATTAATCATGTATAAAAGGAAGAAAAGAGGGGGGGGGGGGGGGGGGGGGGGGGTGTTATTTGGGGGTGGTAATCCGATAGCTAGCATTTTAATGCTCAACTACCTTGACATAGGTCAATTACTGAAGTGTTTGAGGAGTTTGTGGTGCGTTTAGTTAGGTGTGAGGCAGTAAGTACCTCACATGATTCCTTTTTCTTTGTAAAGGCATTGATACCTTGTATATATAATTAGATCATATGAACATAATTCTTATGATGAGAACATCTTCATGATTTTTATAGTGAGCCTTATTGCTATGGAAGATTATGGTTATGTTGGGAGTTTTGGTGGCATGCGTATGCATTTGATAATAGTCTCATGAGATTGGTGCCAGGCCATGGGGCGTAAGCATGACATGAAATTGGGGCCCCATCATAGGCTGGGAAAGTGACATATGATTGATGCCCAATTATGGAGCGTAAGCATGACATAAGATTGGTGCTCATCATGGGCTAGAAACATGACATGCGATCAATGCCAGTCATGGGGCATAAGCATGACCAGGGCTCGGTTATCCAAGGTTTCTTTTATATTATGGGTTATGGAAATTGTTTTGTTTGGAACTTGGCAAAATTATATAATCCTTGATCTTAATATGGTTAAAATTGCAATTCAATTTTATATTTTATATAGTAATAACTTGGATACTTTTGTGAAAATTATTCTCGCTCAGTCTTTATCCTAAATTATATTGTGGGACTGTGTGAGATATTACTGGGCTATCGCATTCATTATCTTGAATTCTTGATTATATGATCCTTTATCTTAATATGGTTGAAAAATTGCAATTCAAGTTTATATTTTATACAATATGACTTAGACATTTTTGTGAAAATTATTCTCACACATATTCTTTATCCTAAATAAAATTGTGAGACTTTGTGTGGGATATTTACTAGGTTGTCATGCTCATTATCTTTTTTCCCCATTTTACAAATATTCAAGCATGGAGACTAGCAAAGTATGATTTTTGGAAGAGTGATTAGAGATAAGGCCTAGTATTCAATGTGGACAAATCTCATCTCGGTAGTTTGAATATTCTGTGGTCAGGTAGAATGACTGACAACTGCTCACAGATAGAACTTTATTTGTTAATTTAATTTATGGTTTTTCATTAGAATATTGGATATTTTAAATAATTACTATTGGAGGTTTAGTACATTCTGACTCTGTAACGCTGCTTGTGAATATGGTTATTATATTGTGTTATGATGGATTTAGAGTTTCTTTTTTTTTTCGATTTTACATATGTCATGGGGCTCAGGCGCTCAGCTTTGTGGGACATGCAGTCACGTCACGTGCTTAGCTCATGTGGATAGGTTCGGGGCACGACATATAGTGTGATGATCAAAATTAAGAGCCACTCAAAACATTACCATTGTGATCGAACCAGCAGTGTTTCTTATATTAGAAAGTGAACTAGAAGCTATTCAAACATTACCTTATGAAGAAACTCTCCATCCATGCAACCAAACACAACAGGAGGGTCATCAGACGTAGTTAATTTCCCATCATCTTGTAGCTCCAAGACAACCTGATCAACTCATGAAGGGGATTCGTGAATGAATATATACTAGTTAGCGCATGTAAATGTTGCAAAAATTTGCTAGCCATATACTACAAAAAGAAACTAAAGTTCAGCATAATTAAGAGGCATTTTACACAATACATTCTGATATTAATTAAAAAAAATAAAAGTCGTTGATTTACAAGCATGCACTACATAGGTTCCTCATTAGCATTCTTCATATAATTTGAAATGTTAGTATTCAATGATAATTTCTCAAAAGATGATGGATAATGAAATGCGTAAGCAAGCTGAAGCTTATAACTGATTAAAAATGGCTAACATTAATCAACTTCTAAGTCAAAATTGGGAGATATATATATATTTCTCATCAAGTAAAGGAATGGACACCATTTAAAGACCATGTCACCAAACAGAAAGCTGTTATACATAGCATAAGCATGATGGTTTTGGATGTAAATTGTGACAGAAATTCAATAAAACCAGAAAGTAACCAAGAGTAAAATGTTCAAGTATCAAAGATTTTAAGGATATTCCAAAAAGAGTGAAGGTAAGGGATACATGCGATAAGAAGTTTGGTGGTGGAAGGTTGACAGTGAAAGCCCATGTTTCAAATAATGTCAAGGAACTATATGAGGTAAAAGTTTGGAAGGTACAAACATCTTACATGGAAAAACAGTATATAAAGACAATGAATTAATTTATGATGGCTCTTAAATAGTCGGGCTCAGGTGCTCAAGAGAGATCAGAAAATATATCTACACATAAACAGATATCAAGGGATGATAAATTCAAAGATTTAAGGAAAAAATGTTGTTACTTGTGGGAATAAGATATGATAATTTGATAAGCCGTATGACTTAATTCAGGATCAAATTGAAGTCTGACTTTTTCCCACTTTCCTCCACCCTTTTCTCTCCCGTCCATTTGTTCCACTTCTTGTATATGCCCCTTTGAACTCACATTCACCCACTATTCTGTCTTTCCCTTTCCCTAGGAAATATTTTTGACTCCACTAATCCTGGATTTAAGCGTTAATTTTCTGAATGTTTTTTTCTTACGAAAGACCTATGAAACTATAAATCCATAACAAAAGTTGTAATCAGATGAGAATATGATTGTCTTTTTATTTGATGAGACTGTTGGGTACCGAAGGATGTCAATTATGCTTTTGGATGTGGTCGAGACTCTTCTTTGATAAACATGAATCAAATTGTTTCTATTTGTTCAATTTGCTGGACTTAAATGAGCCTGTTGAAATGGTAAAGCAGAACACAGGAATAAAAATAACATAACCCTAAACAGTTGGTTGGTTAACATGTTTTGGTAAAACTAGTTAATACAAAACTCAAATAAATGAGTTTAATGAAAACATCTGTTAGTAACTTTCTACAAAACCTGTTCTCCTAATGCTGGTAAGTCATAAAATCCGAAAAATGATTTTTAAAATCAAGTAAAATTAAAGAAAGGACTCCCCCTGCTTTTCACAAAAACTGTTTTACAGAGAATAATGTTTAATCATTATCTGTTTCAAAAAATTCAAAAGCAACCAACGAGCCCCTAATAGAACAGAATTGTCTTCATTAGCAAACTTGGGCTCCAACATAATTCTTCAAGGAAATTTCATTAATACCAATACCTCAAACATCAATAAGCTAGATGATGCAAATATAAGCAAATGGTATATTCACTTAACCATTGTTTCCATTTGACTTAGACGATTTGTGTCACAATTCCATAATCATATTTTTCCCTGATACAGTTCTAAGCTGTCTCTCTATTAATGTGCTGCAAACAATATAGTTATAGAGCTTTCTTTCGACAAGACTCCTTGTTTGGCATGTGTTAGACGTGCAGCCGTATTGTTGAATCATTTATTTGATCAAGACTCAAGCCAAAAACCTGACTAGGTGGATAAAAACAATCAGAATAAATCCCTACCTATTAAATTAGTTGATGTATTTGTATGTGTCACAGTTAGATTTACAAAAACACTTTTGTATTAAAATGCTGTTGACTTGCGTCGTATGTGTTAAATGCTAACCAATTCACATAATTTTTAAAGTAAAATCTGATGGCAATTATACTGTAATTTCGAGTATTCTATTATTTTAGTGAGATTAATGCATGAAAAAAATGTTTCTCTTGAATGAATCAATTACATTTTACGTGTAATTCATCACTTAAGACACCACTGCAATCATGATTCAAATAATTCCACTTCAATGAATTGTGCGTAGCTTTAGTGCTAGATTGCTTGTACAAAATACAAAAGTAAAAATTCTGTTGTCAAAAACAAAAAAACCCACTATTTCCAAAATTAAATTGGCTAATGGGATTAGAGTCATCTAATTGGTCATAGCCAATTATGTGCATGATGACACAACAACCTTTACTCATGAAATATTTTCTCCTAAGATCAATATTTCAATAATGCCATTATCATGGTACAAAGGTCACCAGGATAACCATTGTTTTTTGCTATAACAAATAGAGTACCCATATTTTCTCATGAAAATCATAGACGTGATACTGGAATAAGTAATAAGTCTTCCTTAGGTACTAATAATACATTAACATAACAAAATCCTCAAAATTAAAATAATAATCATTACAGCATCATCAGAAACCTCTTATTCTTATGATCACATCATGGTATCATTACTTCAATCTCCAAATTTCAGGGCAAGTTATTGAATCTTATAATCATAAGAATTATCTTTTACAAAGATGGTTTGTTTGCTCTTCTCTTCGCACACCCTTTAAAAAATAACAATAAATTATGTCAATAATAGATGTAGATGTCTATGCAAGCAAAAGAAACCTATACAAGGCATGAGTTTCATTAAACTCTCCAAATGCCATGTGCAAGAAGGTTGTCTCATTCATAACACCCATGGGATGCATGCATATGTACGTCATTCATGCATGTCCAGCACACCCTTTGAAACTAAATTAAAACTTTCCAATTTAATATTATAAATAAAATAAAAGGATTGACACAAAAAGAAACTCTTTCTTAATGATTTTAACATGGGGCAGTAAAAGACCCATGAATCTCTCTGGTTTTGAGGCCTTTTAGAAAGACATATGCACATTCATACAAATGTATGTATTTGTATAGAAGTGCTCTTAATTAATTGCAACTATTTGTCCTTTCCACTGTTTGTTATGAAATAATATTTTTAAAAATTCAAATTTTCATGATAATTGAAGTATAACTTTGTTTTACTGGCAAACAATTACATGAGCAAATAATTATTTAAATAATCTTCTTTTGGAGAATAAAGTTTCATAATGGTCCATTAATCGTGGACTTTATCAGCAAATTTCTGGCAGAAACAAGAATTTCCATAGATAACTATCTCACCCAATTGCCCTTGCCCTACCAAGGATTAGCAAATGCATTTTTTTGCAAGCCACAATCATGAGTGGAGATTGAGTGGTAAAGTTTTCATGCACAGGATTGGCTTAGATAATGGGCCCGCGCTGCCACCTTGACTTGGCACTCCAAAGACAGCGTGCTATGGATGAGACAGTGAGATCCATGTAGCGAGTGAGCAAAAACAGGCACTGCTTTCCAGGGAAGAAAAGCAAAGTGGCACCACTCCTTCCAAGCATGGGATTAGCTCAATGTGCTGAGCCCACATGAAGGCTTCCATGGGGACTTGACATACCATAGGTTGGGAGGGAGCCACTGGGCAAGCAGGTGAGAAGAAAAGCCTTCTCCAGCGACTTTTGTATAGGACTAACCAAATTTAACATAGCATTGCAAACTATACCTATGTCATTATAGCATTATAAAAGAAGGTAAAATACTGTAGAGGTTTTTCTACGTTAAGATGTTTTCCATGAATTCAAACTAAAAATAATGTACATCGCATAGTTCTAGGTCAAGCATAGTTCAAATATGTACCTGCTGCTGAGCTGGAACTTGTCCTGTACTGTCTGTATCAAGAAAATACTGGCTAGAGAATACGTCCTTCCAAACTAGCGCCAAAGGTGTATTGCCGGTTTGATAATGAGCATGCCTGAAAAGAACAGAGGGCAGACTATTAAAAAGGAATGAAAACAAGATAGATATCTGATTGATTTAATATCTATAGAGATGGCACTGCCACCTATAATTTTGCAAGCCAAAATGCAGTTTGTAGTTAAGACTGAATATTATTCTTTGATTTTTTTTTTTATTACTTTTGTAGGAAAACTGAGTTATTCTCATGTCGAGCATCATGTTTTAGCAAGAATAACAACTACTATATGTTGATGTGCAGTAAAATATAATCCATCTTAACATGAGAAACTTAAGCAGCACAATTGATCTATTTACATTCAAATTTTAGCATAGGAACAAGGAGAAAGAACATAAATATAATACGATTTCAAAGACACATCAGCCCAATTTACCAGAGAAAGTTTAAGATGTACTTACACAGTTTTATATTATATTTATTGATGGAATCAGTGCCTAAATTTCTGATATTTTTAAAGATGATCGAAGAGGGCTGGCAACAAGGAAACTGTTGTGGTTGGCAACCAGGGTACATTATTCATAACCTTGAGTTCTGTAGTGCAATACAGCTAGTCAACAATGCTCACCCACTCTATGGATTATAGATAGCAACTAGGATCTTACTTGTTGTAAAATAGGAGCCCATCTTTGACATAAGGCACAGTGCCTGTATATGCTGCCTGTAGACCCGTATGATCACAATCATAAATCGGGATTACACTGAATCTGTACTTATGATGTACTGCTGGAGGATTGCAAGCTCCAGTTTCCGCAAGCTTAGAATTCAACCAGAAGAACCTGAACTCCGCAGTGCAATCATACAATGAATATCCTCGCCAACAAACCATGTCAATCACATAGTACGTTTGATCAGGCTGCAAGTTATCACCTAAATGTAAATTTCAGCTGAAGATTTATTAAAAATGATTGCCCATTGAAAGACAATAAACAAAATTAATAAGAAATTCTGCTTGCTCACCTCATGAAATATGCAATCTAGGATACAATATGAATGTGCAGGACCTGACAAGTCTTTTCTCCTAGAACCATTAGGCAACAAAGATGGAAATTGATGCAGAACAGAGCCATTCCGGAGCCTGCTAACTGTTGTACCATTCGAAGAAACCACAAAACACCGCTTACCAGCAGGCCTTGCAAATACATACCTATATAAATATAGAATTATTGTAAAAATAAACCATCTTTTTTTTCATTATAAATGAACTGAAAATATGGCAAACACAAATGAACCTTAAAGTGTAGAAAACTAAGTATTCACAAACAACATGGCTACTAGATGTGAACAACAAATGAATATGCTATAACATTGTCCATCCACATGTGTACAACAATAGTTTAGCAGGAAAAGAGTTGGTTATTACACACCCAAAGGGGAAAAAATCAACTAATAAATTCTTCCCTCCCCCTACAGTTGAGGTGTGACTTGAAAGCAATGGAAGCCTGGAGCAACTATAATCAAGTTGACAAATTAGCAGATATATCACTTTGGTCATTTTCAAAAATGCAGAAGATTGACATACTATCAGCCCACTGTGTTCAGTAAAAGAGTATACTAGATTGATATTAATCAGACATTAACTATACACAAAAAACTTGATTGGTACTCTTAATTGAGAGAGACTGTTAATCACATTGGCAAAGTGGCAATATTTCACGCTTGAGTTTCAAATTGGATTTAATATTAACCATAAGCTTTTTTAATGTCTACAAGATGAATAAGTCACATGCAACTATTCAGTTTTTCATTTTATGTCCCCAAAGAATTAACAAGAGTGTCAGCATATGGTAGGAAATGAGGAACAAAAACACCTTTATGACAACAAGCATCTAATTAAGTGGACAACAAAGGTAGCAAAGGATATTCCTCGGTTCAGAAATAAACTTGCTGGGGCACATACGAATTGATAAATATGGTAAAAAATAAATGTGAAATCAAGTTTTGAGAATAATTTTATAGCAGCAACCACTAATCATGTTCTGATGATCCACATTAGAGGTCAATAGCAACATATGCTGTGATATTGGAATCTTCACAGCAAAGCTGGTGAGGAGTTTATGACTGTATTTGAACTAAATTAAAAGGAATGAATTAGATGTATAGATTGTTAAAATCCAACCCAAAAACTTAAGCTAGTAGGTGGATGGGCCTCTGAGTATATAAGCACCACTAGAGTCCTTAGCCTATCCAATATGAGACTATTACGTAACACAGATGACTACCAAAAATTAGTAGCTGGTATATCCTACTGATGGTGGTGAATTCATACCAAAATCTTGTCCCTGCTCTATACCTCCGCCCTATCCTACATCTAACACTATTTCACAAAAAGATTAATCAGAGTTAAAAAGTAAAGGCACTATTTGTTGTTGTATTTTTACCGGCGCCATGCCTTTTTTCCATAATGTGACAACAAAATGCACAAATTTCAAGTATTACTTTTACGCTTTATAGGTCCCTATGAGACTTCACTTACGCATAAATTTTCTTCACTTACGCATAAATTTTCTAAAGAAACTTACATGATTGCTCGATGAGACTACTAGCTCTTTGGCCTTTGAATGAATGCATATTGGTCATATTACTAGTGCAGACCCTGGTTCTTCTTCATGGCAAAGGCAATGAAATCTGAAATGTGCCTAACTTGACAAAAATAGAATCTTTGTGTGTCAAAAAGATGAGCTTTTTAAGAGATAAGTCAGCACTATTGTCTCCACAGATCAAATCTACTTATATTTTTTTACTGTTTATCATTCAAATTAATGATTCCAAATTCACATCAGTCATATAATCCCTAGAATAACATGAGAAACAAACCCTAATGATACCCAATTTTCTCCCTCGAAAATTTAAAATTTATACCTCATACAGCTATATCCAGTATAAATAAAGGCAAACATATCCCCTGTGAGCAAACCCAATCAAGTTGAAATATTTCAGATTCTTATCAATTTTTTTATTAAAAAAATAGAAAGGGGGTGTTCAAACGAACCAGTCGCGATCGAGGTGAGGGGGGACGTCTATCATCCACTCGGGGAGCATAAGCTGGCGGGCAAACCACCGGCGGGCCTCCAAGCCCTTGAGTTTGGAGGCCTGGACCGCGTTCAAGTCCCTCGTCGGAGCCGCCTCCGGCGCCTCCGGTTCGGGCTCCGGTGAAGCCGGTTCGATTTGGATGGGCTGGTCTTCGAGGATCGGTTCGGGAGAAGAAGGGGGTTGGTCGGCGGCGGGGAGCGAGAGGAGGGAGGAAGCAAGCCGGCGGGCGCGGTTGTGGGAGTCGGAGCGCTGCTGGGCCTGGCGGAGGAGCGCCAACTCGCGGCGGCGCTGCTGGTCGGAGATCGCCGGGCGCTTGAACGGACGGCGGAGATCGTGCGGTGCCATCGCTCCTCCTTTCCTTCAACTTCGCGTTGCTTCGGTCTAAATCTCGTTGAGTGGTGTCTCCAAGTCATGACGAACTTTTAAAGTTGGAATAAAGAGAATACAAAATTGGATATTTGTGAGTCTTGTGCTAGCAAATCAAAATTAACATACAAATTAGATAGAGTAAAAAAAAATGAATTTATTAATGATATCCCATAAAACTTAGTTAAAATGTTTTAGTGGAACCATATAAATTTGCTTGTTATAATAGCTCACTAACCTATAAAAGAAGAATATAATTAGAAAAATAGTCCCCAATATGTGTAGGGTGTGTTCGGATTACTCCGAGTTATGTCGGATGTCCAGATGTGGAGAAATTCATCAGTCATGTGTTGCTTGGACATGAGCGGGGAGTACAGATCTAGAGCTGGGCTTGCCTTCGCTGGCACTAGGCTACCCGATCTACAAACAACCTCTTACACTAGTTGAGGGAGGCTATGCGGAGCCCGAGAACGATGGCGTAGGAGATCAAATTGGCCTATTTGGCGTACCATATATGGTTGGACAGGAACGTCCGGATCTTCGAGGACAGGTGGGAGTCTCCGTAGAGTG
The DNA here is from genome assembly GCF_051530095.1 of Phoenix dactylifera. Lineage (NCBI taxonomy): Eukaryota > Viridiplantae > Streptophyta > Magnoliopsida > Arecales > Arecaceae > Phoenix > Phoenix dactylifera. Next base: position 3,619,941 of record NC_143193.1, read on the forward strand.
CCGTAGAGAGAGCTTGCATCCAGGCTGTTGAGATCATCAGGGCCATTATGGCAAGTTCATATGGGATAGCCAAGGACATCTTAGAACCCCACTCGGCTGCTTCAATGCCTAGGTTTCTCTTTATCTCTTGGAAGTCCCCACCTCTTGGCTATCTAAAGGTGAATTTCGATGGGAGTGGTCCTAGAGATTATGATAGGGCAGGTGTGGGCTTTGTGATCAAAGGTCGTGACTCACATATGATTGCTGTAGGTGGGCGGAGCACCGATGGGCTATCAGCTATAGAGGCGGAGCCCAGGGCAGCATAGGAGGGCATCTTCTATGCGAGACGAAGGCTGGGAGCTGAACGCATCATTCTTGAGGGAGACTCGGCCATAGTGATCATCTGGATACGAGAGGAGGGATGGAGGGGAGACGGGAGTCTCCTGCTATGTAATATCTGTTTGATACTGAGAGATTATAGCGCCTTTTAGACAGTATTTGTGTGCCGGAAGATGAACAGAGCCGCAGACTGGGTCACATCCTGTACTGTGCAGCACTCCGGAGAGGTCCGTTGGCCACATCAGGAGGCTCCCCTCACATTTGTGCCAGATTGTAGCCCTTGATTCTGTTAGTTGCACCTACACTAGAGTAGGATGAGCGGCCATTGTACCAAATATATATATATATATATATATATATATATGTATAGGATGTTTTGAAGGATCAACAAAGCAAATTTCAAAATTTTTTATCTTTGAATAGATTTACATTCCAATTATCCAATGTTTGGAATGATAGACTGCATGCATAACAGCTATATAATATTTAAATTTGAACTTCTAGTGGAGTAGGAAGAAATCAATATACAAAAATCGTAGCTAGAAGGCATAATTTGTCCAATTTTTTTTCTAACATTAGTGTTTGTAAAATTGACAAAAATAATATTATCGGCAAAATATAAGAAATGATTGGTTGCATGTAGTATGTAGGTCTTTGAATTTAGGAAGCATGCTATCAAATTTGCTTTCTTGTATATTGATAAATTATTTGTACCAAGGTTTTGGAAAATGGTACAAGAGGGTCTGTTCAATTTTTTGAAAAATTAGTTCCAAACACATATTGACACACAGTACAAAACTATGTCCTAATGTTGGTATGCTATGTACCAATGCTGATTTTTTGCTAGAATGGTGTGTTACCACACGTACCATCAATTGTTAGAACCTTAATTTGTACATTCCTTTGTCACAAATAGAATAAATCGATTCCTTTTGGAGGAAGGATGATACAAATACCCATATCTTTGGAGGTTGTGAGAAAATTGCTATCCTAATTGAAATTGCTAGCTATGCTCGCTTTTTGTTGAAGTTCTGGTGCTTCCGGAGCCATTCTTACCCCCTCTTAAATTCTCTCTTGAGATGACATTCTGTCTTGCAAAAGCATTGCATTTTTTTATCTTTACACTTGGAGCAAGACCTTCCATTATCTTCATCATATTTCTTTGATATGCTCCCTTCCTCTCAATGAATCTGTAGCGATGAAACTTTCAACATTTTCTCATGCTTGAAACTTTTCTTATTTCATTGACAAGAAGTGAAGCATGGCATTCTCCATCACACTCTCCATCTTCTACATTAACGTAATAACCAAGACAGTGTAGAATGGTAAAAGAGAATTGAGAAAATTAATGCCTTATCATTCTTTCGAAGATTACTGGTAATTCTATTAAAGATGTCCAAGCTATCCAAAATTACTTGGTTCATGGATAGCTCATAGAGTCAATGTAACAGCCATAGAACCTCATCCAAAAAAATAGCTAAAAGTTATTATTTGGGTTTCTTGATCCTATATAAATACCCAAAAAAATTTATAGCTGTGGAACTAAATGCATACCTGTACGAGTTCCCATATATTCCTCTCGTTCAAGCCTTGACATCCCTACCAGGCTAAAGGTCTAAATCCCTAATCAAATTTAATTATAAATACCATGATCAGCTCGTGGTCAGCCCCAAAAATATTATGCTGCAGTACTTTTTAGTGCATATGGGTTGTAGGCCAAGTCCACTCTGATTTTATTTCTCACAACCCAAGACCCCATCCAAAAACGTTAGTTAGAAGGTTCTGTTTAGATTTCTTGACCCAACGTAATTACCCATGATCTCCTAGCGAACATGCGATGAAATATACGCCCGTACAGGTCCTTACATGCATTCATCCGGATTAAATATACACCCACTTGAAGATATTGATGCTTTCAATTTGAATTAAAATTTAAGAAAATTACACCAGAAAAGGTTTTAAGAAAATTACTAATATTTATAAAAAATAGAAATTAGAACAAAATTCTTCCATAACTGGATAGGAAATAATCATTAAGTGAACTTTAGTTCAAACAAAAAATTTATTTCAAAATTTATATATTTTTTCTGGCTAATCATGAGAAGTGAGAAAGTACTTCATTGAAGATTCTTTATTGATTATTTACTAAGTTGGTGCATGTCTTAATGAGTTGATTGCTGATCTAACTTAGAAACCTGGCATTCTTTGGTGATCAATTTCTCTGAGTACTTTGAGCAAAATATAATTGAGTGCAATTGCTTTAGGTTCCTTCCCATGCTCTTGCTGTGAGATAGAATGCTAGGCTCAGTCTGGCTTCAAGGGATAATCCATCTTGGTACATTCTGTGGAGGACATCTGGGACAAACTTGAGAACAAAAAATGATGAGCATCTGGGTTTTAAAAACTTGTTGCTTTGGCTGATAACTGATTGATAACTAAGAAAAAATATTCTTTAAGTGAGCTTTTACATATAGAAAATAAAATTATATCCATTCATGAGTTGTATAATACACACCCCCAAAAAAAGGAAGAAAAATGCTTAAGCAAGCTCTTCCTTCTAATAGTTAGACCCTCAAAAACACCATACTGATACCACCACAATCCATCAAATGATCCATTTTAAATAAATCATATGTGAAACTTAATATGCATAACACTATTTACACTTCCTGATTACAGGAACCAGAGCTTCTATGTCTCAGCTACAGAACAAGCTGCCCCTAGCACATATTATCATAACTATAAAGCAGTATTAACTAATCCAATTTGTCGAAGAACAATGCAATAACCCACATCCAAGACTGCAACTCAAAACTCAATTTAAACCATGCTTCTTTTTTTTTTTTTTAAGGGAAAAGGAGGGCAAAAAGCCCTGGTATTATTAAAAGAACTATACTACTTGAGTTCAACTTAAAATCTCCTGCCTGCCCAAGTTTCCAAATACCATATTCCCATTAAACTCCTGTCAGACTGTTGTTAATCATTATTGTTTCACTGTTTCACTGAACCCGGTTCAACCAGACCTGAATCTAATCCAACACGACCTATTGGCACCTCTAATTTTAACCAAGATGTGATAGTCTTTTCCATATGATGACTGCGCTCAGATCACCAGATATTTCTATAGGTGGCTCTTATTTTTTCTTTTCTCTCTGTTTTTCTTGTAGCCCTTTTCATCGAAAGTTCCTCAACTCCAAACATGAGGCTGGCTCAATATCATATTACAAATCTAACCGGTACACCAAACCTTATGATCTAAATTCATCAATTCTTATTGAATTATGGATGTAATACTGAGATAAGAAAACAATTTGGAATTTAGAATTGTTGCAGTAACTATGGATGGGGGATGTTCTTAAACTTCTGATCAAATGCCCATGTGTATTTCACCAGGTCCGGAAATCGCAGTGAGACTGCAATAAAAGAGTGTTCTCCAATTTGCTGTAACAGTAACTACTGTGATTGCAATATGTTGGCATCTAAACTGACTCTCTAAAATTACTCCATCCCAACATCAAATCCAAGCATAGTCACCTTAAATGGATTCATTTCCATCTACATTCTGTATAGGTTGTTTCTTTTTTCTCCCTTTCTGAAGCAGGCAACAATGTATACACACACATTTAGATCTTTGAAGTTGGCTTCATCTCTCTTTCTATTATTACTACTGTTACTATTATTACTATAAGTATCATTATCATTATCATTACCATTATCATTATTATTAATATTATACTCCACACTCTAGCTGCAATATTTTACCCATGTTTGGAGTTTCTTCTCAATTGTTCTCAAGCTTGCCCTTCCAACAACATTTATTTAGACTCGAAGAAAAACCTTAAATATCTCCTCCTTGCTGTGTCTTTAGATTGTTGTTTACCTTCAAAGAACCTATACTACATATTGATACCAATTAGTAACATGAACAATGATAGGAATTCAAAATTTAGAAAGACCAGCCAAGAGAAACTAACAAGATAGAATACGAATTGGATTGGCCAAACAAATAACATTCAACATAGAAGTTCAGAAGACGACAGTGGTTCAATCTTACAAATGAAGTCAGTTATTTATGCTTAGTTTTCTTCGTATCACAAACTGACTGAAATATAGAAGCTACTCACATTCATACAGTGAGCAAATGCATGAATTGTGGCATATGGTAATCCAATTCCCATAAAACCCCTGATTAACTCATATACTACAAAATTTCCTTGATTTGATTGATTCACACATTTTTTGCTTTCCTCTTAGTTGTCTGATTCTATCCATTGAAGAAGATCAAACCCTCAGCATATGAAAGAAATTTATATCTCTTCTGTAAGGGCTGTATAGCACCCATCTCAGTTGCCTTGTCAAAGTTTTCCTGAAACCAAATACTCCAGGGGACAAGACCTCGCATTTTGTAGGCTGCTTTCAATAACGAAGTAGAGCACTTGTTTTATCTTTGCGATGTGCATAAATTATGACAATTACCAGCTTACGTATTAGGCATTCTTGTGTCATGAGAACAATAGTCGGCCTAATTTTTTCCAACTTCGGCATAGGCAATCAGGTAGGTAGACATACAAATCATTCGACTACCGATCACCATCCACACAACTCCATCCAGGAATCTTCTTCAATCCTCCATCCCTCATCACTTTTCTCAACCTCACTACATCCTGCCATCTCCCCACCTCCGCATACATATTGGATAGAACAACGTACACCCCATGGTTATCGGGCTCCAATTTGATTATCTCCTGCACCACCCTCTCTGCAATCTCGATATTCCCATAATTCTTACAGGCTGTCAGCAGAGCTCCCAAGACCACAATATCTGCTCGCCATTTCATTCCCTGAATCAACTCCTCTGCCTCCAGCAGCTTCCCGCTCCGCCCCAGAAGATCAACCATGCATCCATAGTGCTCTACTTTCGGCTCAATCCCATAATCCTTCTTCATCGCATCGAAAATCTGTCGACCCACTTCAAGTAATCCAGCATGACAACAAGCCGACAAGACACCGATGAAAGTAATATCATTGGGCCGGACCGCTGCCTTTTCCAGCTCCCAGAACAGCTCAAGAGCATCTTTGGCATGTCCATGGTGAGCCAATCCGCAAATCATCGCATTCCACGTTGCAGTGTTCTTCTCCGGCATTTCCCTAAACAATTCAAGCGCGATTGAGATGGCACCATTCTTGGCATACATATCCACCAAAGCCGTCCCAAGAATCACTCCCACCTCAATCCCCTTCTCCTTTATATACAAATGAATCTGCTTCCCCAAGTCCAGCCCACCTGATCGGGCACAAGCCGACAGCACCGACGCCAGAGTGGCATCGCCCGGTTCGACACCCATCTGAATCATCCGATCAAAGAGAACCAAAGCTTCATTGGAGCAGAAATTATGAACATACCCGCTGATCATCGTTGTCCAAATTATCAAATTTCTCTCAGGAGCTTCATCGAACAACCGGCGGGCACCATGCACGAGCTCGCATGCCGCGTAGCAGCGCACCAACCCATTGATGACATACAAATCCGAATCCAGACCGTGTTTCAAGATATGTGCTTGGAGCTGCTGGGAGGTGGAGAGAGAATGGACGTTGACGCAGGCCTTGAGGACAAAAGGGAAGGTGTGCTTGCCCGGCGGCAAGCCGAGCATCTTCATCCTGATGTAGAGGTGGATGGCGTCGGATGGGGAGGGGGAGTCGGCGAGGGCGCGGATGAGGGTGTTCCACATGAAGGAGTTGGGGTCGAGGGTGTGGGCGAAGAGGGCGAGGGCGTGGTGGAGGTCGCCGGAGGGGGAGAGGGCCGCGGAGGCGAGGAGGCGGCTGGCGGCGTAGTTGTCGTGGATGCGGCCGGACACGACCATCTGGGCGTGGACTTGGAGGAGCTGCTTCATGGAGGAGCAGCGGTCGGCGAGGAGCGAGAGGGGTGGCGGTTTGATCGCTTTGGACGGAATGGTTGCTGAGTGGAGGGAAGGCAGGGGGAATTTGAAGAGGGAGTTGAGTCTTGTTGGCATGAGTATTTGAACGCAAAAGAACAAGAAAAAGGAGGGAAGTACGAGTAGGAAAGCCTGGCGCAGGGAGGGCCATTTTTCTAACCCTTTACAAATATTTTTAGATAAAATAGGGAGATATAGTAAAAAAAAATCGAAAAACTGTTTTAGTTTTGTCCGAAATCTAAAATTGCTCTTTAGTTCTGATCAGTCCAAGTCCGACCCAAACAGGACGGGTTTTACCTGATCCATAGCAAATTCGAGATAGATGAACATGCCCTAAAATCTATCCGAATATTATCACTTTACAAATCCCCTCAATGAGGCAATTAAAAAATTATATAAAAAATTAATTTATATAGCTTTATTTGATCTGATCCATTCCATCTATTCTATCGCGCTCTCTACTCGCCCTGCCACATTCAGAGCCATATCGGATGGGTATAAGTATCGAACAGGTACAGATAATAGTCTGCCGAACCTGCTGCCATCTCTAGCCTGAAGAAATCAAAAGATGGTTGGCGATTCTTTTCTTTATTTTTTAACAAAAGAAAGAGGTAGAGATCTACGACGGTTTGTAGGTTTGATGATTAGCTAAGCAATAGATAGGCATTCTACCAATCCACTAATGTACTGCACCAATCCACGACTTCCGTAGCTAACAAGTCATCTTTGGTAGCATTATTTTCAAAAACACCTGAAGAATACCTATACCTACAGGCAAGTTGGATTTTTGTCTTTAATCTGTGTTTGGTGTGATCAAAAGAAAGATGCTAAAGATGATCACTGTATATTTCACCAATCAACTAGTGCCATGTAGAATTGGATGCATCATTTATTTGTTGATTCATTAGGATTTTTGAATTGTATGGAGAAACACAAACAAGCTATAAAAAACATTAATTAATTAATTATTTAATTGTACTATAGATTTAGTTATGCAAGAAAATAATGTTTAAATAATATGTAAATATTAACAACAGGCTGCAGTGAACTAGGTCAGGTGCAAGGCTTGCCACTGCAGAATGATGGGAGGCCTAAAAGACCTTACCAACTCATCTGAGTGGCACCCCCATCCCCAATGCGTTGACAATTTTGTTATAAACTATCATCAGCAATCAATAATATAGATTTTATTATAACATAGCAAGCAATGATTTTTCATGAATTCAAGACAGGTTCTCATCAAAAGAAATTTAAGGAGGATCCTAGTAATATAACGTATTAAAATTGGGTTAATTTAGGTTTAGATTTAGTTACCAAGGAATCCATATCCAATGAATTTGAAATAGCTTGTAATTTTCAATCCTGCCCAGTTACAAGTGGCTTTAATTTGGACCTTATTGAGTTATTTTTAGATTAGTTTTAGATTGAAAGTGGATTAAAAGCAAGGTTTCATGGCCACAAACATTACTATGGAAATATGTTATTTTCCCGTTGACTAACTTACCCATATTCTTATACTTCTCTATGTTGTTAAGTTATTTTCCTACATGCAGCATCTATCCATGAAATGAACAGAAAAACTTACCCATCAGAGAGGTGGGTAAATTATTTTATCGTCAGTCGAAAAAATAATCTTCTAATCTTATTCTAAAATACCCTTAATCCTATTATATTGATATATTATATTATTTTTATATTATATACTAATATAATATAATATAATATAATATAATATAATATAATATAATATAATATTATATTATATTATATATATTGATATTTATGTAATAAAAAGTATTATGGGAAATATGGATAGATCTCACCAACTTACTTAAAAAAGTAGTAATATAAAAAAATATAAATAATAGATTTCGAAGTCATTTTCCAATGCATGAAAAAACATGGATAAATTATTTTGTCTATCTAAATATTGTCTCAAAAATACTTATCTAGAAAAATATAAATTTCCGTATAATTGTTTTACCTTCAAGAGGATGGATAAGGAACACCTACATCCACCATCCATTCTCGTATATAATAAGTCAACAAATGCACCTTCTTGATTATTTTTTTTAAAAGAAACATCTCGTATTGTTAAAAAAAAAAAGGAAAAATATTCAATCTCTTTTTAGTAAGAAGAAATGTGACTCTTCTATTAATGCACGCCTCAGCCAATTAACAATTCAAACATCAAACCAGATTTAAATGGATTGGAGATCAAGAACATCAACTTTAATGCCCTCTCACGAATGAAACTAATGTGCAAACGCCATACTCATGCCAACCATGATCTTACAACAAAAACCAACCAAATCTTTATTCCATTAAAATAGGCTTATCAAATTAACACAGAAGGAAGCCTCCACCAGGAAAGGTTGAGAGAAGGGGAAGAGATAATATTGAAGGGGGAGAAAACATTAACATCAGTTCTCACTCACTAATTGCCATGAGCTTCCCAAATATTGGGAGGAAATCAAGTAGAGACCAACATGTTGCCATTTTGTTCATTGGGGATCCCAAGCTGAGAAAGCAATGCAACCTGAATGTCAATAAGGCATTGCTGTTACCTCAATCATGGGCAAATTTCATCTGCAGTTTCTTTTTAATACATTTTTTGGATAAAACTATTAATATGGAGAATATAACACAGAGGCTATATAATAATCTCTGATGGGCTTACCACCTGCCCCTTGCGGAAAAAAAGAAAGAAAAAAGACCTGGAAAAAAAGGAAAGAGAGTGAGGTTGGGAGAAGGGGTGAGAGAGAGTAAAAGAGTAGTATTCCCAAATTCAGATTAAGGAAAATCACCTAACAGTCATAAGCTGGCTTCTAATACCAGGGCATGGAAACCAAATGCATGCACCTCCTGAAATGGTGTTGCAGAGGTAACCAATCTGAATTCACAAAATACTTACCGTGCCATCTAAGCACCTCTGCTCAGATCTATCCCAAATCATTATATTATGGAAGAAACATCTCGGGCATACATATTAAAGACTGAAGGTGAACTTATGTTCATCTTAATATTAGCTTCTCTTCAATATGTAGCTTAATATAGAGGAAACCCAACCCAATTACTTGCTGCCGAGCTTGAATGCTCAAAATGTAAACTGTAGAGTTAAAGGTCATCAAAAGTTTTTGGAAACATGAGATGGGAAACAAAAGGGAGAAAAGGTGACTGTACATTTGATTATGTAGTCTTAACTAGCCACACTGCTAGCAAAGAAGGCTGTATGACGGCATGTCTTCTATCCGCATAACATCATCCAACAGAAGTTCTCTCTCCAGCTGTGCACGAGTTGATCTCAAAACTTCCTATGAACATATAAATTTCAACCATTCAACAAAATACATATACAAATACACACACACATATGCATGCATGCATGCATACATATGTAAAAACAAATGGAGATAGGTAGCAAGAGGCTTCTGCCAAGGAGAAAGCAAGTACATACATTGAATTCCATGTAGGAAGCATTCTTTTCCAGCCATTGCTTGTCCATAACCACAAAAGCCACACAATAAAGCAAGTCAAATGCCCACTCGTCCTCTGAAAACACACCAGAAAACAAGGCAAGCAACTTAAATCATACCTACCTTCCTTTTGAGTACAATGTTTGATATACAACTACAAGAAGAGTGGCATTAATCCATCTCACCTGACAGCATTTGGATGAAAACAGCTCTAACAAAAGTCCTTGGCTTTGCTGCACATATATCATCCTAAATTAGCAAGAGCCCAATGAATTGCCCTCATAGACCCTTAACTATCACATTTGAAATATGTAAAAAGGTAAGTTTAAATTGGATGTATTCATGTTTCTTGGACTTTCTCTCTCCCTGTATAACTATCAAATCTTCCAGGATAAATCTATCATCATAGATATTCAGTGTAATAGCTTATTTTCATCATATAAACATTGGAGTATATCCTAGTGCCTTATTCATTTTTTGTTACTTTGTACTAAATCTGGTTCTACTGTCTATTCTACTGTCTACTAGTGTAATTTTCTGTCCTTCAAGGAATATATATTATCTTGTACCAAAAAAAAGGAATATATATTATCAGGTTTACAACTGGTTCTACACATGCACACTTTATTATGTCATAGTTGCCTCATATTGTATGAATCCTCTCACAGTAAATTTATCAATATTCCATGAGAAAGCGCATTAATCCTGACAAGTGAGGGAAACACCATGACAGAGTCAACCATTGCAAGATTGTGAGACTGACTAACCAGTTGCTCACTGCAAAGTTCAGACTAATTCAACAAAACTAACTTTGCACTCTCTCCTTGAAAACCACTTGAGGATAGTCATGTATTACCCATAGGGCCCTCTACATAACCATTGACTGAAACTAACACTGGAAGGATAATACCAAATTACTGATCATCATAATTAGAGAGCCTACAGCCTATTGAAGCCACTCTTCATACCATGTCTCTTTTGCACGGCTGTCAAATACTCAACAGAACCCAAGGTAATCTAATATTTTTTTGCCTCTGCCTATTAATTCATTCCACCTTCATCTATAGATTCCCTTATATATATTTTAAGTTTTAAACCTTTTAAGATATCAAGTTACATGCAATCTGGGCCTATTTTATTCCATCTGTCATTTTTTAAAAATCCATCTTGAGCACTTTGTTGATTTCTTTTTAGTTTCAATCTGTCATCTTCAAAATATATATTATGGTTTTCTGGTGGTTTGACAGATCGGAATCAAGACCCTGATAGTCCTCCCCAACTCAATAAATTTTATCTTTACTCTTAGAGCGATGGTTAATTAAGTGGTTGTAACTATCTCACCATAATTCACTTTGATATCAACCATACAAACCATATATGACCAGTTGACTCAGGACTGCTTATTGAGCTCCCATATGACTAATGTATACACAAATAAATCATTCATTACCTTCATCACCCCCAAAAATAGTCTCCAAATGGTGTCTGATACTCCTCTTACCCTCTTTGCCTCCTATCCTCAAATTTTGCTATCCATCTGATGCAAATTTTCCAGGTTTCATGCTCTACTTTGTGACTACTTATTTCACTTTCCCTACTCCATGTTGTTTTACGTGATAATCCTGTTAACTTAATCTGTTAGTGGACCAAATACTTTTGGAATAGGCACGCATTCATCAAGAAACTTTCCACTCATCTCGTCTACTTGCCCTACACTTCAACTTACCAAGGAACATTACTTTCACACAAAAGCTATGACCTCTTCTCAGCCTCATGTTATTGACATTAGGTAGGCATTTGAAGAGACTTCTATTAATTACATCTTACGTACATTCATCAGTCTTCACATTTTCTTTTGTCCATGTTTCTGTAACATGTGTCGCTTGAAAGATTTAAAAAGTGGATGCAAGTTTTACAAATAAAAGAGCAGTAAATAATTGGTCCAATCGAAAAAGAAAAAGAAAGGAATATTCTTTCTTCTATGAACATGTGTGTGTGCGAGAGAGAGAGAGAGAGAGAGAGAGAGAGAGAGAGAGAGAGATGAAGAGTGGACTAGAATACAATATTGTGATAAGGAAAAGTCTTTTTTTTCTTTTTTTTAACCACACTGTAATGGTTAGATGGGTCTAGAAATAGTCATGATGAGAAAATTTCTGCCTTCATGTTTGTATGCATGGCCCATCTCCACATAAATATTGTCTTTATCTCTTTCTTAAAAAGATAGAAAAAGCAAAAACCATGAAGCTTCCACCTTTTCTAATGCTCGTACCCGTTAAAATTGTTTTGATTACCATCTGACCATAATACTGCTAATTTTATATTTAAAATTGTCCAGTGTTGCATGGAAAATCTCTGGTTAAAAGTAAGAATTATTTCTCCAAATAATCAAACAAATGTCTCAACACACAAAGCCATGTAATGATGTTGATGAGGATGATAAGTGAGAATCTAGAGGAACTGAAAGATTCTCTTTCTTGATGTTTTTAAATGAAGTATACATTTTTCATGCAGATCTCTTCATGGACTCCATTCCATATCGTTAACTTTATGTCGACATAAGGAACAATGCAAGGGGCAAAGATAAACACATGCATGGACCAATATGATTGGGGATGTACAAGCCTCTCTATACCCTTCTGTCTAGATTGTGTTGGGTCTTACAATTCATTATTTAACAATTTCAGGAATAAGAGAAAGTGTTACTAGCAGCGGCACATCATAACACCTGCTGTCATAATTAAGGTTTTTCATCACTTTGGCTTTAGACCATGAATTTATTTGCATGTTTTCAGCAATGTAGCTGCATACTAAATCACAACTGGTAATGGAATAGTCAAAGTGTGTGTGTGTGTGTGTGTATGTATGTATGTATTGTGGGAGTGAAATACTTACTAGACTGCAGATCAAGCATTTGCATTATCATAAATGTAATGTTCACACCGGCAACTGCAAATGGGTACTCCCAAGTAGCTCTCTTCCCACCTTGCTTATTCAGCAGCCTCTGAAAAGAAGTCTGCAGAATAAAACAAGTTAGTTAAGGTACCAAATAAAACATTTTAGGCAAGATCTTATTTAATTACAGAAAAACAGATATTAGTGAAAAATATTAATCAGAAGATTTTCATCATATAGCAAAGAACTAATAGAAATTAATGACATGATCTTACAGAAAATGTCTTTGCAAAGAAGAGCAGGTTCTCCAATGAAATAAATCCAGCCCCCCTGCTCAAAATGCATAATGGATTGCAGGAACAAATATATTGACAACGAAATAAACAATATGAAGGGCTGTATGCAAAAAAGAATAAATTCTCGCAAGCCTACCTGAAGTCAGTTGATGGGTCTCTGCCCTGCCATCCCATTTCCTTCCACTGGTCAGATATCAGACCATGGAGTTCTTGATCTGGGTATGTGGCATACCATAGAGCTCTGAGAGCTTCCTGTCAGCAAGAGATAAGTTTCATAATGTTCTGAAGAATAAAGGCAACATTTAACAAGCTACAAAATGTCAAAATTTAAGTGCTTCCTGTTTGATTACCAGATGTTTTTCTTGAGGATTCATTTTGAAAGAGAAAAAGAAAAAGAAAGGAAGGCAGCACAGAGTCTGTCTCGTTCATCTAATTTTCTACTTTATATAAAACAAAGACTCCAAAATACTGCCCTATCATAAATAACTACAGTACCCATATTACAGCCTAAGCTCCCAATCAGGACCATAGGCCCCCAGTCTACTCTCCAATTGGTCAGATTGGCCTCAACCTAGGAAGCAAATTGCTGCTCAAATCCTATATGAACTACCTAGACAGAAGGGCAGCTGCTAGTGGCATGTGGCAACATTAGCTGATCCAAGAGCAAAATCAAGGAAAGTGCTCCAAGTAGTCTGCACGAGTAAGATAAGCATAAGGGATAAGCTACCAAAATTTCAATGTATGATCTAAAGAATTAAGACTAACAAAGATCTGATCACGAAGTCAAAATTATTTTTTACAATTTATATTATGTTATAATCCATACTATCAAATATTAACCTCAAAATTGAAAACAAAACATTTGAATATTACGACCTTATAATCTAGAGAAACTATCCATAAATGGCTAGGGCCTAAACACAAAAACAGTGCATAAAAAAGATTATGCACAATTCTTTTAAAAAAATAGAAACATGCAATTAGGGTAACAAATCTTCCTTGTGTCTAGTGTCATAAAATTAAAAGAAAGAAAAATCTTCAACAACTTGATCCCAAATGTTAACATTAGATGTGACTCCTTTATGCTAGCAGCTAAGCAAAAATACCCCTTCCATCTTTAGCTCTATGAGACCACTGAAAGGTGAATTAACCAATTTGCTCAGCATTTGTTATTGTTAATTCTTGGATGCACCATATATCTACTCTAGATATACATATCAAACTAGATGAGCAAAGTTACCTGATGATCTCTCCTAGTCGGATCAAAGTAAATGTTCATGCGATGCTTCAATCTTTGAAGTCTTTCTTCCTGCAAAACCTCAGCAATTATCGAATGGATGAGGGTAGTGTCAAAAACTATTACAAACAATGCTTTCCTATATAGGCATCTAAACATTTTTAACATAAATAATATTGCATAAATTTATGTTAAAAAGAATGAATGAGGTTTGTTCAATGACTAATTTCAAACTTCTTAGGAAACAACTGGGGACAACTAAGAAAAAAGCAGCGCAGCAAAGTTCACATCCAAAAACAATTTTGACGAAGGAAATATCAATTCAGGCCATACACTAAAAATAGAAGTTTGAAATTTAATTAATTTTAAGTTGACTTGGACTTTAAATTCATCTCTTCCTGTTGGATCCCATTATACTCTTTCACCTTCTCTCCCATTCTCAGGTCCCAACTTTCTGTCCATTTTCTTGCATCTATCTAATTCAGTGAACTGCATCTTAGGCTACACCGCCAAGATAGATATGTAACTCTACCAACAAGGGAGTGCAAAGAAAATAGTTACAATATGGCTAATATATATTTTCTGGAAGAAAAAAAATCAGGTCCACAGATACTGGTCCTTCAATTGATCATTAATATGAATTACTTGAATAGCAAGTTATGCATCTAGAAGTTCCTAAAACCATTCATTGGCATCCCAAACACACATAAAAGAACTAACACTAGAAATATGTGATTCAAGTAATACAACCAATAGAAAACTCAACGACATGATATTATCAAAGAAATCTACTGAGCAGGTTTCCTTCTATTTGTTTCAGAGATGAAAAATACTCAAAAAAAAGACTCAAATTAATTCCAGGAACACAAAATTCTTAAACAAAACATGCCTGTAAAGGTGAAAGATTGACACAGATGCGCTCATATATTCCCTTTCGTTTCATACAAACACAAGAAAGACCCCTTCCAATCCATCTTGGTGATCCGCATGTTGAAGAATCATCTGTACACGGGCGACAACACCAAAATAAAATCACAATACACAATCAATGACTAAATCAGGAAGCATCTGAAGCACACTATGTTTCAAGCTTCAAATCATCTTGAGTACTGCAAAAGGCTACTAGATGGTTGCTTTGACAATTTTCGAGTTACTCAAGAAGGGCAAAATACAAAAGTCAACATGAATGCTTGTTCTTTAACTCAAATAACTGGATATCCCCCAAAACCACACATTCAACTACCTACCGACCACTTCATACCATAAAATCCTCCTACTTGAATACAAATTATGCTACAAAAGAACACAGTGGACTCACTAAGTTGACTTGGTACTTTGTTGACCTAATAATGCAGTAATGCACTGTAGCACAAGCGCATAAAATCAACCTATTTAGTCACTTATATTATTAATAACAAGCAAGATTTTCTGATAGCCCACCAACTAGTCCACAATCTGCTAATTTTCAAAGAGTAGAACTGCGTTTAGCAAGGGTTATAGATAAATGATTGCCAAAACACATTGCTAATACAATAAATAACTGGAACTCACCAGTGAACTATAAACCGTGGTAACATTGGAAGAAAAGAAAGAAGTAGAGCTAGGGCAAAGTCAAAATTTTCCAAACAAATTAGGACAATTTGAGAGAAAGGGAAACACAAACTACAATACCTTTGTAGCTCACCCAATCTGTGTCATGCTCCCCACGTTCAAAGGAATAGCTAAATGATTCCCAAAACACATTGCTAATACAATAAATAACTAGAACTCACCAGTGAACTATAAACCGTGGTAACATTGGAAGAAAAGAAAGAAGTAGAGCTAGGGCAAAGTCAAAAATTTCCAAATAAATTAGGACAATTTGAGAGAAAGGGAAACACAAACTACAATACCTTTGTAGCTCACCCAATCTGTGTCATGCTCCCCACGTTCAAATGAATAGTATTTAATTAGACAACTGCAAGAGATTCTTGCCTTTATTTCTCCACCTAATCTTTCCGATGAATTGACAAACCTTATTTGATGCATACAATATTAATATTCGCATCAAACCTGCCGGATTCGGTGAGACATTGTCCAGTATGATGATTAATTTAATCCCTTCCTTGAAAGGCTAAATTAGGAAATAATTAAAGAATCCGATTTTCTCAATGACCCCAAAAGGTAAGCAAGAACCATGACCAAAAATCAATTATTTTACCGAAAATTTAAGCTGCAATATCATCAACCTCGCTTCTATACGCAATCTTTTCCACCACTGAAAATGTTAAAGAAAAAAAAAATCCGTATTCAAGAGAAAAACACGAAGTACATTGGACACTGTGCGATTCCGACTTGAAAGGAGCAAAAATTAGAAAAAAGCAAACTAAGCAATGAATAATAATATTAATAATAACAGATTTCGGATTCCAGTCGAAACCAATGCCCTAAACTACAGACAAGACCGCAATAACCGGCCAAACATGCTTACTTCTTGTGAGAAAAAAACAAAAAATGCTTGCTTGTCTCGTCAACCACCGAATCTAACAACAAAAAATACCCATCAAAAGCAGAAGAGACCAATAATCCATTCGTTCCATCAATCCACAACAAAATGATCGTTAAAAATCCAAAATATCCAAAGAAAAAGACAAACCTGAGGTCATAGAGGAGTAATGAGAACACCTCGAGATCGAGACCGGCGGCAGCGACCGAATCGCCGTGCAACTCCCATTGTTCCTCTCCGCCCCCATCTCTCTCTCTCTCTCTCTCTCTCTCTCTCTCTCTCTCCCGTGTCAGAAGACTCTCGTAGAACGAAAGAAGAACGGAAAGCGAGCGAGATGGGAGCGAAATTTATAGCAACCGAGAGAAGAACCGAGTCGTGTCGTTTTCTTCCCGGGTTTCCGCTACGAGGCCACGGTACGAGACCTGCCCTTCCTTCCTTTTATAAAACAAGTCAAATGACCAAACTACCCCTACGTGGCACGAAGCGATCCGACGTCCCATGATCTTGATCTCACGGCTCGTGATAGGATCATGGACGGTTCCGCCGGATGGAATCATGAGTGATACTTGGTCAACACGAGTCTATGATTAGGGGGCTGAGAAAAGTGGGCCCACCGTGCAAGATGCTTGATAGCCGGCTGATCAGGAAAAGGGGACCACCGGAGAGATTGGTGGTCCATGCCGAGGGCATGTGGTTCTTCATCAGAATGCGTTTCCCTCGTCGTTTCCCTCGGCGTTTCCCAACTCTTTTATTGCATTTCTTTTTTTTTTTTCACTTGGCTTGGATATTACTTCTCCTGCGCATGGGCTTGGTTTGCTTGGGTGGGAGGAAATTGTCATTTGGTGACGTTATAGCCGCAAGTTGGTTGCAATGTGGTCTCTGGATAACGTCAAACCATCTACTACTTTTTTGCGAGTTAGTTCGGCTGTCAAAATTTATAAAGATCATCGAATTGTCTCATAGCACGCGTATAGATAGATAGATGGAGAGAGAGAGAAAAAGAGAATTGGATTTGGCAATGCTCATGTGGATCTCCATTCAGATTCGACTGTTTTTTATTGAATCTTTTTCACGACTCAATAAATAATTTGATAAGCCAATGATTTTTTTTCGTGTTTCATAATACAATTAACCAACATGTTAACTAATCGATTACGATAAATTAGACTGGATTTTGTAATTTTTTTTCTGCAGTATCTCGACGTGACATGAGCATGAAAGAGGTTCAAGAATCTATACGGAACAATAGACGTCCCAAATCCATAATTCAAGTCGTTGGACTGGTATATATGTGTGTTTGGATGTATGCATGGACATATATATATTATATATATATATATGATTGCTTTTGCTATAGAAGTTTATAAGCTCCAATATGGAAGTGGGATAAGGAGACAAGATTTCTATTGGAGTGCATTTTAGTATCAATTAAAAACGAATATAATGATTTATATACATGGATTTAGATCATATCATTGACACGGAGTAACACTGTTTCCATTGTAACAACTTTTATCATGGTAACTCAATATAGTGCAGTAACCAGTAGGGGTACACAATGCAAAAGGGTTACATTCTGGAGTCATGTGATTTGGTGATTTATTCGAGGGAGACAGCATCACTGTCAACGCAACTCTCAAAGTACATGTGTACCGTAGCATCTCGCTAGTCTCCAAAAAACGACCAAATTCTTCTGTTTTAACCTCACATTGCCACGTGCCACTGTCACAAAGCGCTAAGCAAGTGACACGTTCCACCTGACAAGTTCTGGATCAGTCAAAGCTATCTGACACGAGTCCAAGCCTCAGTATTTTATAGGTTGGGCGGCCCCAGAACTGAAGGGTCAAAAAAGAGAGGAAAGAAAACAAGAAGGAAGACACTTTGTTTAAAGACAGGTCCCATCGGATCAGACACTGTGGAAACGAGAGCTCTTGCTGGATTTTGCTTGTTCTTTGGAGCATGCCATGTACTCACTACGTTCTATGTTAATAATAGTGTTGGAATCAGTAATGATGGTGCCTCGTCTGGTCTCGGCCATTCATGGTGGTCAAAAAGGCAAGCAGATGAGCCTTTTAGATCCTCCATATTGCCTTATCAAGGAAAAAAATGTTTTAACTACCAAACAAATAGAGTTTGAATTTTTGCACCGAAAGGGCTGACAGCCCTGCACCATATCATTCATCTCGAAGACAGATAATTAGTTATAATTATATATTTTTAGGATAGATGATGTGGTTGGTATTTAGAACTATACAATTGCCTGAAATAAAAAATATGCATCGCAGAAGATTCTGATTCAAATAGAAACTTCTTTTGAGGTAGGAGTATTTAGTCCTAAGTATTTTCATAGTAAAATATGAGATATTGGAAGAATTACATGGCCATGGAGTTGCGACTAAGATATGGGCTATACGGCCCATGTGTCGGGTCATTAAGTGCAAATATTGTTTCCACAAAAAAATTGAAGGGATTAACCATTCTTCATTCTATTTTCTTTTTGTTTATTTTGGTGCCCATTATTTTTATTTTTTTGTTCACAAGAATTTTATTTTTTTACTTTGTACCAATAAAATGAATAAATATATTTTTATTTGAGAATATTTGCAAGGAAATATATCTTATTTTACTCTTTATAAAGCTACTTTTTTTAGTTTTTATATCAGTTTTTAGATCTTATTAAAAATATCCTTAAGTTAGCTAGCATAGTTTCCAAGTTCTAGCCACATTGACTTTGTAACCCTTTGACGCTAGCTAGCCATTCTAAAGCATGTCGTAGGGGTTTAAATAAACTAGCATTAAGTGAACGTAGCCTACTTTAAGCTCAATTTATCTTGCAATCAAGTAGAGTTCAAGCCAGATTATTTAATTCTAAGCCAAACTTGAGTTGTTCACAAAGAGAGAGTTTAGGGAACCAAGGAAGAGCATGAAGGTTTTTAAAGCATCTTTTTATATTCTTTAAACTAACTATGTCGATTATATTTTAATTTTAAAGTTAAAATACAATCTATTTTCTACAAACTATGTTAATAAATATAAAATATATTTTTTTAAAAAACTGAGATAATATTTAATATGTAAATTTATTTCAATCTTAATCAAGATGATCTAGAACTAAGACCTTAACTTAAGCAAGATAAGCCTTGCTCTAGCTCAGCTCATTTACTAGCTAATGGAGTCCAACACTAGCTACTTTCTAAACAATTTACTTGTTTACTAAATCTACACACCATATGCGATACAATTGGCAAATAATAAAATAAAAGAAAAAGAAATGAAAAGAGGGAAAACCAATTGGAGGCTAGGCCACTGGGCTATCTTGATAATGGATGCCTTCTTTGTCCTTCAATACTATTTTTGCCTTCTTTGCCCTTCAATACTATTTTTTCTTTGATAGGGATGGCGAGAAGATCAATTTAGAACGAGTTTGGTCAATTACAGCTTGGCTCAAATATGTGATAATTTGGACTCAACTCATTTATCTTCCTATCAAGTTTGGCCGAACTTGACGCTCCAATTGCACAAGCACAGTTTCCATGCATTGCTTGATGGCTATGATACAATCGGATTCAAATAACTATCATGCAATACATGACAACCATGATCATGAAATCAAATCGTCAATTAAGCTTTCGAGCTAGAAAGGATCAAGACTCATCTCCCCTAGCTCTCTAGCCTCCACCAATAAGGCTTGATTGAATGCCCACAGAGGATAATTTGCGGAAAAAAATGTTCAAGTTGATTTGAAGAAAGCTGACATACTAAGAGAAAAAATCCATGGGTGAGTGAAGAAACAAGCAAATATAATATCCCATGAAAAAAGAAAGAAGGATAAACCATCCGCTCCTTCAAAGCATGATTTTTCTTATACGGAGTGCTAAGACTCAAAGTTTTCCCTAATGATGAAATACTTCCTCTATTGCGGAGGGGGGAGGAGGCCTTGAATTTAGTCCCACATCGGCTAGTAGCGGAAATGTTCTGTGCCTTAAATGGGGGATGGAAATCTTTTCCTCTCGAGGCGCCTTTTGAAGGGCAAAACCGTGAGGGCAGTGGTCTCCCCCCGTCTGCGCTGGACGCGCGGGCCGGAGCGCCCAAAGGACAGTGGTCTCCCCCCGTCTGCGCTAGACGCGCGGGCCGGAGCGCCCAAAGCAGACAATACCTCGGGAGGAACGCAGTCCTCTTTCTCTACTAGCTTAATGTGGGCTATGCTGTTGTGTGAGGCTCCGGCGAGCCGAAATCGAGCCGAGCTCGATTAGTTGATGGAGATCGAGCCGAGCTCGATTAGTTGATGGAGCCGAGCTCGATTAGTTGATCGATTAGTCTGAGCTCGGCTGCTACCCGGCTTGGATGCCGGGCGTTCGGGTCGGACGGGCGGCCGAGGTGGGACCTGTGAGGTTGGCACCGGGCAGATGAGCGCCATAGAGGCTCCCGGGCTCGGAGCTCGGGCCTCCCCTCCGAGCAGCCTCGGCGGCCCCGTCAGCCGAGACCTTTGCTTTCTTTTGGGCTCGAGCGGTTCGCTCCCGAGCTCGGCAGCCCTCTTCCGGAACCGAGCGTATAAGACCTCGCTCTTAGTCACTATTTTTGCAATATCTGCAAAGACGAGCAAGATAAGTTAGCGAAATATTACCAGGGAAAAGAAAAAAAAGGGGAAAACCTATTATTACCCTTACCCTGAGGACGCGCCGAGCTCAGACCGACATTGATCAGAGCGTCCTCGCTCACGAGGCCGCTCAGAAGAATACCATCCCTGAGGCCGCGAACGGCGTTGAGGATCCCCTGCTCGCGTACATAAAGCTTGGGGAGTTTGTTGGAGGATCTGAGCCGGTTCTGCCTCCACCTAGGGTCGAACCCCCACGTCCGCTCGGAACCCAAAAAGAAGAATTTCTTCTTCTAATCGTGAATGGACGACGGAGCGCCCTGAAAGAGCGGCCGACCCACCCGAAGAGCGACATAGAGCCACTCCCCGTCTTCCGGATTGGACTTCAACATGAAGAGCCGCCGGAAGACACTCACGGAAGTCGGGATCCCATATGCTAAGCACAGGGACATGAACCCGACAATCGTCCTCCATGCGTTCGGAGCAAGTTGCGCCGGGACGAGCTGGTACTCCCTGAGCACCTCGTTCACGAACCCATGGAAGGAAAACCGTAGGCCGGCCCAGAGTGCCTCCAAGTACACTCCGATCCGGCCTATCGGGGGGTTCGTTACCCGATCCCCCAACCCAGCGGGTTCCAAACGGAACCCTCGCCGAGGAAAAAACCATTCCTCGGCCATCTCAACCTATAACTCACTCATTGTGGATCCGATTTCAGCCGGACCAAGACCCATCATGAAAAAAGGGAGAAAGAAAATGGGGGTTCCGAGCGATGAAAAGAGGGACCTGCGGGAGTTCGTCGGAGGTAATGGAGGACCGGCGGCTTCGGACTGGGAGAAGGGAAGAAGATGAAGGCAATAGGAGAAACTGAGGGCAACTAAGGAGGGGTTTATATATAGACCCCTCCAACGACTCAGATCCGTTGAGCGGAACGCTCCTCCTCGTCCAGATCACGACACGTGTCAACCCAGGGAGTTAAAGCACAGCATTCAATTCGGGCCAACGCTTTGGAAAAAGAAACGCCCCATCGGATCGTGTAGCCCCATCATGAGCGCACAGTGCAATGCCGCTTGGGAAAATGGGAGGTACTAATGATGAGACGCTTCGGGAAAGGAGGGACGCCGTCCATCCACTTCCATTAAAGTGTCTCGAAGCGCACGATAATTCGAAATACCCCCTGATCCGCTTTTAACTACTTCCCGCGCTCGAGCCTGCGAGCGGCTCGAGCTCGGAAGTCGGGGGGTAGTATTGGAAAAAAAATAGACCACCCCACAAGTACAATTGAAGCACCCAAAATCTGACAGCAAGACCGAGCTCATCCAGCCTGCCGAGCTCACCGGGCTCAGAATCGAGCTCGGCTCGATCTCCATCGACCATCGAGCTCGGCTCGCTAGTGTTGGGGGGAAAGGTTGTCCGAGCAGGAGGCAACCAAGCCTCCCTCCGAGCAGGAGGCAACCAAGCCTCCCCCTGAGCAGGAGGCAACCAAGCCTCCGAGCAGGAGGCAACCAAGCCTCCCCCCGAGCGGGAGGCCCCCTCCGAGTAGGAGCTAACCGAGCCTCCCTTCGAGCAGGGTTCGACCAGTCACCCCCCCCCCCCCCCCCCCGAGCAAGGGGCGGCCGAATGGATTCCGACCCCAAGGGCTTGAAGCGCCCGAGCGGCTCCTCCGACTAGGAAGCTCCCAAGCGATAGATCACCATTGGTGTTCTCCCACGAATCATGTCGTGTCCTTACCAACGATCGATACGGACGATCTCTCCAGATATTCAGCTTACGCAACAATTAAAGCGTATGGCCTCTCCAAACGCCTAGTTCGCTCAACAATCAATGCGCATGACCTCTGCTGGCATGCGGCTCATGTGGCTCACTCAGCAATTAAAGGCGCATGGCTCCTGTTGTCCACGAATGCTTAGCTCCACACGGCAAGCCTGTTTGGACATAAACGGCAGCATGTTTGGCCATAAACGGCAGCATGGTTCCGTAGTGATTCAAAGACTTCGGCCTGATCTCCTACGAAGACAGCATTGATTTACACGATCGAGCATTAATCTCCACTGTACGACCAACTATACGGTAGTGCTTTTGCCCTGTCCCGTCACAGGTAAACCCGTTCCCCCTATAAATAGGGAATTCCTAAGGGGGGAAGGAGATTTTTCGGACTCTCTCCTACTAAAACTCTCTTCCATATTTTGGGCCATCCCTCTGACTTAAGCATCGGAGGGCCAGCGCCGGCAAAGCCCGGCCACTGGCTTCTTGCAGGTCTCCCGGAGGACGCCGCACACCGCCGGATCGCCGCCGTTCGCCAAGCCTTCCCGGCCCAGTGGTCGCCCCCGGGTCCAAATTCCAGCAACAGTTAATCAACTAATCGAGCTCGGCTCGATCTCCATCAACTAATCGAGCTCGGCTCGATCTCCATCAACTAATCGAGCTCGGCTCGATTTCGGCTCGATCGCCAACAGACAAGGCCAAAGAAGGCCGCTGAGTCAACCTGGAGCACTTAACTCCAACTGCATTAGAGGTACACCCTACTTGGCACGTACATCTCTATACATATTTGGCTATATTACAGGATGATCGACGACTACTTCCTCCGTCCGAGCCAAAAAGCAGCTCGAACTCGGAAGTCGGAGGATAGTGTTGGGGGAAAAATGGACCACCCCACAAATACAATTAAAGCACCCAAATCCGACAGCGAGCCGAGCTCATAGGCCGAGCCGAGCTCAGAAGGCCGAGCTCAGAAGGCCGAGCACAGAAGGCCGAGCACAGCAGGCTGAGACCAGAAGGCTGCCGAGCTCAGAAGGCCGAGTTGACCTCAGAAGGCCGACCTCGTCGTCTATATGCTGCGGCCATGCCCTGCAGCAGCCTCACCGCACCATGCTTTACTTGCCGGCCACGCCATGACATATCAATCAGGGACCATACCCTGCTACGACTGTCAACGCCTCACCATTCCCAAGAATGTACTGCACTGCGCGCCACAAGCAAGCTCTGGCTACGCGCCATCTCCTCCCATGATGGGAACGGGCCATCCACGACAACTCATTACTTCACACGCCCACGTTCAATCGTGACGGTAACCCATTAATTTGCCCAGTCACATCACAGGTAACCCTACCACTCTTCCTATAAAAAAGAGGGCTTCTTCCTCCCGAGGGAGGTTTGGGACTTCGAAATACAGTCCCTCTCCTTCTCCAAAATTAAGCCCCTCTGACTTAAGCATCGGAGGGCCGGCGCCGGAAAAGTCCGGCCACCGGCTTCTTGCAGGTCTCCCGGAGGACGCCGCGCATCGCCGACCGATCGCCGTCCGCCAGTGTTCGCCGGAGCTCCTCCTCCCCGGCCCAGTGGTCGCCCCCGGGTCCAAATTCCAGCAACATCCTCGTTTTTCTTTAACTCTCTTTTTTTTAGCTAGATATGATTATTCTACTAATAAGTAATTCTGGAATCCAAAATCCAAAAGGTAAATCTCATTCTCTCATCCAGCTATCTCTATTAAAAATTCATTATAAAGAATCTAAGATGGAAAATTATCTAAAGACATTTATTTTCCAAAAATCTTACATCTAATTCATTTCAACTCAACACTGAGAAATTAGAAAACTATAAGAACAACTATAGAATAAACTAGACTAGACTTGTCTAAAAAGCACTTTTAATTAAATTAATTACAATAAAAAGGGTTCGACGAAATGCTCTAGGTGAGGACTCGTGTGGACGTGTATTTAGTTTTATATTGGTTATTCGTTGGATAGATCTTAGGTACTTATATAGGACTAAGAAACCCAAAAAAATATCTTTTGGCTAGCCATTTTGGATGAAGTCCTGAATTGTTACAAATGATATCAGAGCGCATTCGACCCATAACCTATGTAGACTAGGATACATTGCAGCATTGATCCATTTGGGCAGACCACAGGCCAGTCATGGTACTTGTGATTAGATTTGAATTGATTTGAACTCTTAGTCCGATGAGAACATCAGAGATTAAACGAAGGTAGATGGCGGGGGGGGGGAAGATGTGGAGCTTATACGGCGGATACTTATACAAGATTAAGGAACCTAAAAAATACCTTCTGGCTAGTTATTTTAAATGAGGTTCTGAGTTGTTACAGGCCTAACCATAAGCCCTTTTAAGTAGATGGGTGCTCGCCCTCACTCTACTCTTCTTGGTTCAGTGGTGCATCTTACAATCAAATTTTCCACTGAGAATTTTACCAGCAGAAGACAGTTTTCTGATCAAATTAGAGATGTACTCTTTCGGAAGTTAATGAAATGGCCTACAATCTAACACAAAGGTATTTCTTCTTAACACAGCTCCTCACCATGCCTTCAGCCAACATGGTTTCCTTGAAGCACGGGCCACTTCAAAATTTTCTACTATAAACGCTCAGAAGCCAATCTCTTTTTTTTTTCCCCTTCCCAACCATATACTAAGGCTGATTAGTATCAGTTTCCAATATGGGAATAATAATCTTCAACATGCATGAAGAAAACCAACCTGCTGATTAGTACTCTAGGATGGAGAGCTTCAGAATTCCAGGTCGAAAACTTTATGGCAATTTCGAAAAATATTAAAGTTGCATCTAGAAATGAATAGTTCCATGAGAGTTTTCCAAAATATAAAGGAAGCATCTTACATAAGAGAAGAAAACAAGTACATACAGGAACAATTGAAGCCAAAAGGGCTTCAACTCTTAGAAGTAAGACCCGCACATCTAAGATAGTGATAGCAAACATATTTTAGATGGTTATTTCTCCAGAACAAGACCTGATAAAAGTTTAAAGAACATCAAGCATGACATCTTTGTTCTCATATCACATTACAACAGATTGATAGAAGGAGACAAAACCACTTCATATTTAATTGGCCTTGACACCCCGGTTGTCGACTTTATAAACTGGAGATGGTGAATCATGGATCAGGTTGAACGCGAACACAGTGCCATGATGTGTTGAGTATTCCTCTCAGGTTCCATATGAACTCTACCTTTTCAGGTTGGACATTTGCAGATGAATCAACCTAACCAGAGATAAATGAAGAATATCAGCATCATAAAGCATGAGCAGAAGATTCGGAAAATACAGGTTATGTGTATTGAAACTTGAATGCAAGAAATAAATCAAAAGGTTTTCAAGCGTTAATCATCAGAACATGATAAAAATATAAAGCTCCTGATATCTGAAGGTTTATATTACTGGGCGATGATTAAGAAAAGTCGAGATTTACATGACTTGGTCATTGGAAAAAAATTCCATCAAAGGGGAATGCACTGCTTAATGCAACATCACCATCATAAAAACATTCTCGAGGTTACTGCTAGGCTGCAATTCCAAAATATTTATACTAACCTTCTAAAACATATAATAAATCAGCCTTATGGAGGAAAGGATCATCCATACAAAGTAGTGTGTTCTACATAGTGGTGCAGAGATTTACTCTCACTGATAAATTAGCATATTTTCCGTTCTATGCTGGTTAGCCCTAAGTGCACTATCAACAATTTATATGACAGAAGGAGGTATAGATTCATGAGAACAGAAGCATTGAAGATATAAAGGATACCGTTGTTGTAAATATAAGCACATATTTTTGCTATGAAATACATGTACTGGGGTAAAATGCATAAAAACTTAAGTAACAAGAATAAAGCCAACAGTATATATTAATGAAATTATCAAAGCATGTTTAGTAGGTACACTGATAATA
This sequence comes from Phoenix dactylifera, assembly GCF_051530095.1. Classification (NCBI taxonomy): domain Eukaryota; kingdom Viridiplantae; phylum Streptophyta; class Magnoliopsida; order Arecales; family Arecaceae; genus Phoenix; species Phoenix dactylifera. The sequence continues at coordinate 3,646,870 of NC_143193.1, forward strand.
TGCAAAAGAACCATCTTAAAAGTCAACCTGAACATGAAATGACACCGAGAAACTGGGCTAGCATCATAGCTTTGGCTTACTGATAACAACAATTTATCACATACAAAAAATTCAATCAATAGGGCTATTCCTGTAACCACAACAGAACAACTTCCCATGGCCTGAAACTGATAATTATTAACTATGTCAACTATGTTTACTTGTCAATATAGCACAGGCAGATCCTTCTGGCAGAGTTATTATTATTCAACCCATAAGACAGTATCAGCAATGGCCATCACAAGACATGCCTTCCTGAACAAATGTTACAAATCATAACCTGTTAGTATTTTCATTAGAGGTAAAATACAAATACCATTTCCATGTGACACCACCAGCCCACCGAACAAACCAAGTATATGCCCTTTCTGGATGCCAGTTGGATCCAAAGTGTAATAACTTGGACAACAAAACTAATGAATAAAGTATCTAAGTACATATATCACACAGTTTAGCTATTAAAAGAAGTTTTTTTAGCATGTCTACTGTCATGTAACAGAAAGAGGTCAAAAAAGATTATCAGCAATGATAGTTTTAACATTCAGTGCCCCAAAATCATGCTGCGGTGTCCTACACCAACTTCCATTGGAAATTGGAAAGTACTACCAGAATAAACAACCCTCAAAAAGACTTCGACATATGAATTGTACTACATTATAACTAGAAGAATATATAATCAAGTCCATGCTGGAAAAGATAATCTCCAAACTTAATTAGTTCATACTACTAACGAGATGGCGGGAACTGCATACCGCTTTAGCAATAATCTCAGAATCTCCAGTTATGTCAACAACAGCCTTGAAGAAAACCCAAGCCCATTTATCACTGCTTACATCAGTGGATATATATGGGATATTACTCTTCTGATATCTAAAAGCTTCCACCCAGGTCTTGCCTCCATCAACAGATATGTCTACTCTCTCAATGCCACGCCCACCTCCGGACACAGCATATCCACCAAGAGTAACCTGGATTATATAAAACAGATCCAACAAAGATCATCAAGATTAATCTCATCTAGCTTGCTAAAACATGAACGGATACAGCTGGTGAAGCTTTACCGACCTCTCCTTCCTTAACAACATCCACATCTTCCAAGGAACAAATAGCACACTGCCCGAACACAAAATTTTTTGAAAAAAGAGTTAGATGAACAATTCTAAAGAATATTACATGACCAATAAGTGAAAAAGCAAAAAACACATGTTTTCATCCATTGGAGTTCATATTAATGGCTAGTGGAATTTATGGAATTTTAATTTTCTATCTTTGCATTTTTAGAATCACATAAAATGGGAGGATGTGATAATAGCTAATTCCAGAGCTGCATAATTATTTCAGCACAAATATGTTGTAAAATTTTCAATTTGGTACTAAATTAATTGAAGAAACTTAACTCGTCAATAGTAGTTTATAGGGTAGTTTTCTATCAATATTTTTTATTCTAAACAAAAGAAAAAGCTCGACCCTTCATTCTTTGGTAGGTATTTTCTGAAGAGTTATGTTTTAAATTTGTTGATAGACATTGAAGTCATCATGACCCTATTGAGAGGCACACAGATGACCTTGTTGTAGGCAACCTTATGCAATATTCAAGAAGAATGATTTTATTAACTTAATTATATAATCCAAATACTCCAGGCATCAATCTGCTGCTTAAGCACTTCAGTGGTGTGTCTCCACTCTCTTTTGCATAATGACTCCCAATAGATTCTAAATCCTGGAAACACCACCTGAAATCTCAGGAATATGTGATCTTGCACCTTGGAGGTATCTCGAACACTTACAACAATGATTGACATCTCATCCAAACAGCCCGGTTTGGGGCGTACTCATCCATACTAGTTTGGGACTGGGACGAGATAGGGTTTCAGCTTGATACTTGAATCGGCCTGAGCTGACCCATATCGGTCCATACGAACCGAGTGGTACCATCCCATACCAGATTGCTTACTGTATGTACTAACATGTACCACCAGGTTTCGGTTGGTACTGTGATAAAAATTGAGAAAATGAATTAGAGAGTTGTCATGGGACAAGGTGCATACGATACCTTACTGAACTAGTAATATCGGTATGGTACCCAGTAGTAAGATTACAGACTTTGACATATAGCTTTTCTTTCATTATTTTGATCAACCTTCATTAACCACGCCTACATGCTCTCGATTAACTGATGATGTTTAGAGCATGGCCCTCCAGATCTTAAGCATTTATATGCTTAAAGCTACATCAGTTGTTTGCCCCTTTATAAAGAATTGAGCTCAAGAACCGAGACAACTTTCAATATCATCAACTTGAACCATCCCCCTTGATAAGAAATCTTAGTTCATCTCAATTAGAGAAGGTTGTGTATGATGCTTCACCATGAACTAGAATCTAACATGTATATCTTCGATGATAGTGGCATGACTCCAGAAAGGAAAGGAACTCAAGTCTGTGTCATGGAATTCATGAGCTGTGTATCCTCGAAAATAGAAGGATCTGGCACCTTGAATTATTTAATTCTAAAGTTAACGAATGAGAGATCGTTGTTTTGCCTGGTGGAGTTTTTCATTTTTCTAGATCTTTCAAATCCTAAAGGAGTGAACTTGCCTGCATTTAAAAATCATATCGGTAGTGCTTGGATAATGAGGAGCATGTGACTATGTGAGGTTGGAGAAGAGGACTGCATTTACAAAAAAATGGCTTATTTTCTTTTGTACCTATATTTATCAAATAGAGAATGTAAATATATTATTATCCAAGGTACGGTCTTGGTACTGGGCCCTGTTCCTAAGCAACCTTGTTACTATGCCGATATGCCCGACATGAAGACTAGTTCGGCGTACTAAGTGTCAGTATGCCTTCTGTACCGCACACTGGTACCAAACAGATACAGTACGGTACGATCAAATACGGAACCAATTGGTACAATATGCTTCGTACTGTTCGGTTTGGTACAGTAAAGCATATCTTGCTATTATCAATTAAGAAAGCATTCCTTTGATATTACTTAGAGTGTTCATTGCACGGCACATACATTCTTCTCATGTGAACAACTTTTGCACGCTAGCTTCAATTGATGTCCATGATGAGGCATATGATGTTTCTTCTTAAACTCAGCACATCAATAGGCAGAATGGGATGCTCTGATACCAACCTGATTCTAACTTTTCTTTCTTTTTTTTTTTTTTGGAGAAAGCCAACATGATTCTATCTGATAATTACAGCTTTAAGTTTTCTGTGAAGTTCTGGATGCTGAAAGAAAGGAGTCTAAAGTCAAGATATCTGCAATTACTAGATCTAATAGATTTTTTTAATCTCTCTTAGAAGTGCATAAGAGGAAGGAAAGGAGATCTTAAACCTGAATCCAGCTAAAACTGAACAAGAAGAAGAACAAAAGGATCAGTATGCACGCAGACATGCTTCTGATGTATGTGTGATATGTATGTATATAATATGACTAAATTATGTGTAACATGCAAATTATTCTTTGTAGTCCATAGCTTGCAGATACTATACTAAAAATTTATATAAACATAACCCATAAAGGAATTACAAATCAAAACTCTAATTTATATCCACAACAAAACTAAAGATACCTGCACAGGAAAATCCATTTGTGGCTTCCTGGTTGACCAATCAATATTATCCCAATCAACTGTAGGTGGAAACATTTTGTAGTCCTTTTGCATAAAGAATCCCTTTATTCAAGCAGAGATAATTAGTCCTAGGGTGAAGTGACAAAAATTATGAATGAATCCTCAAATTTGCTAACCTGGCATTCTTCCTCAATTATGTCAATGCGATCCAACCATTTAACAGAGCGTGCACCAATAACACCAGGAACAATCACACGTAGTGGATATCCATGGTCACGTTTGAGTATCTTCAGATGAAATCATCACAGCTGACTTTGATTAGAAATACCATTCTATAAATATTCAAGGAAAAAAAAATACAGTTCCATTGAAGTTCAAAATTGTTTAATTGTTTCATAAAAAAAACTGTCATAGAGCATAAGACAAGCAACTTATAGGGGCAGATCCTCAACAGTGAAAACCAAAAGTAAAGAAGTTTCTTTAATGGTATCAATGCCCATGAGTTAAGAATATTATATTTAATTTGTAATTAGTTTAGCATTTCTTTCTTATAAACAAAACCATCTCCTTGAATGTATGTTACACCGTCCATCATTATACATGTGTAGCATAATGAACTACTTTGTGACTGCATGTATATTTGAGATGCCAAAGGCAAAGATAAGTACTGCCAGTTTGGCATACAAAACAATGTAACCTTTTTTTTCTTTCGAAAACAGACATTTAATTTCCATATCAATAAGATATACAAAGGATACAAACATATGAAATGTGCTTCAAAAATAAACCAAATTGTATCTTGGTTTGCGACGTTGCCAATTGCAACAGTTTAAAGAATTCATATTTGGAGCCAGTGCCAAGCCTTATTCTGGTTACCTCTCCGTTCATTTCATATGCAAGTAAGACATCTGCTGCAGGATTTGTTGCCTGATCCAAGGGAATTGATGCCTTATAGGGACCGCCATTTTCCTCCTAATGGTTGGAGATGGTTGGAGATTGGCAAATACAGAATTAATCAGAAGAGCACTTCCATACACACTAGACAAACACGTGCACAAAAAAAAAACAAAGTAACAAAAAGAAAAGGGAAAAAGAAAGAAAAGAGCATCTATTCATCAAAACCTGAACTCTTCATATAATATCTGCTTTTATGGAAACATAAATAGCAAACTTACTGGACACTTGTCAACACTAATGAATTCAACATGCTTTCCTCCTAATGATGTGACTGCAGTGTGTTTTGATAAACCAACGAGCTCAAGGACATCTGATAACTTGGCTCCTCCCCAGATTGCTGAACAGGTAATAAGGATTTTGTCAAAAAGATTAAACAAAACCACAATTTGAATTTAGTTAATAACTTGTCTCCTCCCCAGATATTCAAGATGTATCAAAAAAGCTGTTTTTTTTAACACATAAAAACATTTTAAAGTTGCTTGAATATTGTCTTTTTTGGGGTCTATCATTGACCAGGATTAGGGTAGACAGTTGGAATAGCACGCTAGAGCAGATACTACAAGATTCCCAAGATGGAGTCATATTCTCCTTACACAATTTTTTTTTTTTTGAGGTTGGGGGGGCACCCAATCTCCAACTTCTCCCCTTTTCTGCCGCTGCAGTCAAATGGAATGTTTCATGTTCTAATTCCAATTGATATGTAGAAATACCACATAAACATGGTAGCGGGGGCATCTACACACAACCTTAGCTATCATAACATCCTTAATTCCTTTACTCATGGACTTGCATGCATTTTTTGACCAAATTTTTGTTTTTTGTTTTTCTTTTTTAAGTCAAACCACTACCAAATCCTACTTTCAGCACTGTCTGCGGATCCCATCATGGACTTGGTTTACATGCTATCTTTAACCTACTTACTTTTAGTCAAATTCTCAATATTTAGAAGCTTTGGTTGATATATTACCGACTAATGAGATTGGAAAAACTGTACATGACTAGAAGAATAAAGCAATATGTATTTTTGCGAAGGGCGAAAGATTTTAAAAACAGAGATGAGGTATCATTGGTAACGTGATACCCTGCGTCAACTTTTTCTGATAGATTGGTTTTATTTCACAAATAAGAGGAAATCTTAAAAACAACACTAGCTTCTCGTATAGTAGAATTGGTTGCATCAAATTTAGATGCATTTCTAGCTGAGACAACAAAAGCTGGCAAGATTTAAAAGAAACTGCAGTTTATACCATAACAATGTCAATGCTTTCACAAAAATCAGTATTAAGTAGCAATGATTTTGCATGAAAGACAAGTTTGTATAATTTAAACCAGAACACAGAGCCCATTAAAGCATACAAACCATTCCCAAGAGCACAGACGTCCCAACCAACACCTCGCACAGTCCTTGTGTTACTCATTGCTGTCCTCCTATTACCTGCACACTGGACTCATCGAAATCGGTTAGAACAGTAACACATCCAAATTTACATACAAGTAAACAAGAATTCCCGCCACCAACACATGGTACCTGCAAAGTGGCAGTCACATTGTATTTGGGTAGTTTCCTACAAATTACATGCAATAAATTCAGTTATATCTTCAAACAAGAAGCAACAAAACTTCCTGTAAAATTAACTCATCTATTGCTAACCTGATATCAGCCAGCGATAGCTGCATCGGATTTTCCACAAGACCACCAATGGAAACATAGTAGCTGCAACAAATGACCAAAGATATTAGCTTTTTAGCATCAAAAATTGATTTCTAGCAACTGCTCCAACAAATAGACCAAAATTCTTAGTTTTTCTAGGATGAAAAATTCGATTTTGACAAGAGTTTGAGGATGAACTGGGACAAAATTATGACCTGTTAATGTCGTCGACCACTGGAATCGGCCCATGATTTCTCTTGAAGAAGAAATCGACGGGGGTGATGTATGAGGAGATGAGAGTAGCGCGCGGTGGCTCGGCATTGAAGGGCTCCTGTATTAGAAACCGAGAATAGAAGATTAACAATAAAATATCCAAACTTTGGAATCAGCATAGGTTCCACAATTGAAAATCCTAAATGGCCCCCATTTCTTGGCCTCATCCTAACCCTAAATCGGTGATAGATTGAGGAAGTAGTGACGGATGGCGGTTGATACGCCGGCGGCGACGACGGCGGTGGCCGCGGCGCGGCGATGGAAGGATGGTGACAGGGAAGTTATTCTTTTTAGCGCTGAGTTGTGTTGAAAGAGTGTATTGCTACGGGGCCCAACTATGTTACCAAAATAATTCTCCGTAGCACTGGGTTGTGCAATCGGATTGAGCCAAACGTGCCCAATTCGGATTGAGCCTGGGCTAGTTTTTTAAATGTATTGAGACCATATTAGGTATCTAAAGAAAGGTCAGCAGCTTTCACTAATACAACTTGAGAAATGCAACTCAAACTAAAACAGTCCAAAGAGCATGTAGTGGACTTCCGATAAAACTTCAATTTTATCTATCACCATGATATGTTGTACCGTACTGAACCGGATGATATGAAGCGTACCGAACTATATCAGTTCGGTACTGATACACGGTACAAAAGAAGTACCTTTACTTGGTATGCTAGACTAGCCCCATATAGTATTATACCGACATAGTGATAATATGGCATTGGTACAGAGCCTGGTTTTAAGACAGCAATAATATTATTTTGCTTTTTATCATTTTTCTCTCTTTTTCGGCTTCATCTTATCTTCTTACATGATGTAAGTAGCTCATCGCTGCTTCTTTAAAAGGTTAAAAAAACAAAACAAAAAAAAATGATCCGACCTAATATGTTGCAATCCAAGGTTTTCAACACCGACTTAGATCTCATGGTTGAGTCAATTTACTCAAGCTACAACTGATCTGACTCTCCGGTGAGTTGGACTTTATTGCTTGGTTATTGTAATAATAAGCCATTCCACAAGAAGACAGGTCAATCCCAACAACACCATCAGCTGGATCTTTTGAACCCTACGTCTCTATACAACCTCTTTGGCCCACCTTTTAGCTCACTTGTTTCCAACTGAACCTACAAGGACAAAATTTGTTAGCCATCATCCAGACTTGGTGCCATCTCCCATCTTTCCTCCTCACATATGGTACCTTCAGACAACATCTAGCTTGCATTACATGCACATATGTAACTTAAGAAAGGTACATATTCAACTCTCACAAACAATCTATAGAAAGGTAGAAACCCAAAGTGGGGCCTAAACACTCTTCCATGATGTTTGCGAAAGTTGTGCATTAATTTTGCACTGCTCATATCTAATCTATGGTTAGCTTTGCCATGACATGTAAGTGTTCCTGAGGGTGGTTAGTTAATCTAGCATTGGTTATTTTCCATGTTAGCTCTGCAGTGATATTCCTATAGAAGCCATCTTCCTGAACCATAGAATCCACAACACCTAGGAAATGAAACATAACCACCTAAGGTGACATTTGTTAATCGGCCAAGTTCATCTACGTATATAGCTATAAGATAAAATTAGCACGCCTGAAATGATACGCAAACAGGAAGGAGAGGGCTGTTGTATTTATTCAAACATCCTTTCAAAGTGCATGCTTATAATTCACTCAACTAATTATTTAGTTATTGTAATTGTTACAATTCAGGACCTCATCTAAAAAGCTAGTCGGACAGTATTATTTAGATTTTTTGATCTTCAAGATCTATCCAATGAATAAGATTAAATACATGTTTGTACAAATTCTTACAGTAATAATCAACTTTCTCCTTTAAAGTAAGCCATTCTTTTACGGAACAATTGGCATCTTTCAAAGTCGCATTTGTTTCTCTTCATTCCATAACTGCATGCTTTTCCCTCAAAAAGATATGATCCAGCATATATAAACTTCAATGAAGTCGTATAAATCACGAGAACTAAAAAAAAAAAAAGGAGGAGGGAGAGAGAAGAGGCTCATAATAAAGGGCTGACCTTAGCATTGATTCTAAGGCATGGGTGGCGAGGGGGCTCTTCAGAGTAATCGGAGGGACCTCTCAACCCTTCCATTCTCTCTTCTCTCCCTCGATACTGAGACCGATTCTTGTGTGCTTGGCCTGGCGGCAGGCTAACCGCTTTTAAAAGAAGAAAAAAAAAAGAAGCAAGGAGAAAGAAGCAGGTGCTCCTCAGATTAGGATAAGTTGTTCCTTACTCGCCGCTTTACTTAAACCGCATCGCCAGCATCATTTATGTGATAATGGAAGAAAAATCATCAAACTAAACAAGGGATGGATCCTTCATAATATAAGTTATGGGACTTCCTAATTACATGGCAGAAATTTATAGGCTGAAAAAAAAATGTTGGCAGAGTTCACTTTCAAATCAAATATAAAATTTGGGTGCAACCTTGACCAGAGTCACTGAGAACATGAGTTAAAAATCCCAAATCACTATGAATTCGAAAACGAATTTGATTTTTCCAATCATATAAATTTATCTAATTGTATGTCATGTCATTCATCATTATTTAATAAGGAATCATGAGGTCCTCCCCAGTGAACAGAATCATTGGAACTGCAAGGTTGATCAAGCCCAAAACAAACCCAACAATACTCAATATACAAACTTGGCTTTTTTTTCAGATTTGACTTATTTAGACAACTTGTTACAATCCAAGATCTTATTAAAAAAAGACTAGTCGAAAAGTTTTTTTTTGAATTTTTTAGTCATATATAAATATTCAAAAAAATTTCAGTGAATAACTGATGTGAAATTAAACACATGCCTGTACGGATACTCACACAATTAGCTTTACATCTATTGTAATTTTTTTCCCCCTAGTATTGTTTGTCGTTACTGTTGTTAGCAAATGAAGTGGTGCTTGTTCGGTAAGCAGACAAATAGCTTGCTCTATTAGCATTCATATTAATGTTAAGATTTCAAAATTAAATAATCCTCCATAGGTATAACGAATGCATTCATCTTGACTCCTTGGGAGCACTGTGAGTCACCATCATCAGCACATACATCATCTCCTTGTAGTTGTACTTCCTCTAATAAGCAGTACAATAGCAGTGCAGCCACCGGAACTAGAAAAAAAAGCAATTCATGTGTCCTTTTGTCACAAATTTTGTAACTTTTTTTTTTTGATGCAATGCATGTAACACTAGCTGCCAGAGAGAGGCGTGTGGCCATTTGATGATTGATGTAAGCTTTTTCATCTGTCGTCTTGTCACCAACTTTGAAGCTTGGTTAATTTATAGGTTTTGTTTGTCCTGGGTTTACGTGGAAAGTTCCAGTTGCATGCATGTCACGTTACCCTGGTCTTGCAGCCCATGGTAATGGCTCCGCTGCCCACAGTTCTGCATGCTAGTTTCAAGGCGTAAGAAAACCAAACCAGTGGTCAAGGCAGAGTATGATATTTCGAGAGGACATCCAATGCAGCTTACTCCATCACACCAGATACCCAATCCAATCCAGGATGGATGTGGATAATAATAAAATTCATCTAATAACAAAATTCATCTTAAACTCAACTTGAATATAGATATTTCTTCATAATTTTTTTCTTCAAGACAAAAAAAAATATAGATGAAAAAATATTTTTTGTAATTTTATTCGATCGACCCATCCAACCTGCTTCGTTTAACTCTAGATAGTCCTACTTTGCCTCGGGGTTAAGTGTAGAGTGGGTATAGGTTATAGTCTATCTGATTTATATTTGATATATTATCATCCCTAATACTCAAAAGCTTCAAATTTGTCCTTGAAATATTTTAGATATTTTAATGTCTTCAACTTAAGTTGACATATAATAATTCTATTTATCCAAACGTTACTATGATAAGATCAAAATAGTGTTATTGACACAGTTTCAAAGAATGCAAAATATTTATTGACAAGTGTAACTGCATGATTATAGCACTGTTTGCGCATAAATTTAGTATTAGAACTCAACTTATGCCACGCATTTGGGTATGCAGAGAAGATATCTTTCATGGATTTTAATGATTATAGGAGGACCATTTGATAGACTGTGATAGCTGATGGAAGATGCAAAAAAAATTTGGAGAAGGTAAACATGAATGAGTGGAAGTGCAAAATCTATGACCGGCTTGCCAACCCAATGAGCAACTAGCTTTAGGTTTGGTATATATTGAGTTCAGGTTGTCAACGAGTTGATCCAACTTAACCTATCTCTCAAAATGGGCATGGTTTAGGTTCAGTCCTCACCTGGCTAATTTATTTCTCCCTTAATAATTAGGTTATACCAGTACTCTTACAATCCAATCTATTTAAGATCTGTTTAACTTATTTAAACTCTTCAAAACCCCATTTAATTTTGTTTACCATTTAATTTTCTACCAAAAATGCACCTAATCCTATACATATATTAAACAAATTACATATGTTGGATCGGGCTAGCTATTTAACAAACTAATGAAATTAGATTGATAGATTTCTCCTAATGCTTATACCTCGACCTAACTCGAGCCCAACTCAAGCAAACACATTACCAACCCTAAGTAAAATTCATGTTGACAAAAGGGTTTACCATTAAACCTCTTTATGCTCAAAGTAAAGAATAATTAAAACACCTTCTAGACCAAGACTCAACATATTTGTTGTCACGCCCCGAATTCGGTTCATGACACGGCCGTGTTATTGCGAACCCTTGCCCGCAATAACACGCAGCCACTTTAAAACTTTAAATCAATTATGAACAATTTTTTTCTTGAATGTTATCAAATGTTTCATCAATAAAAGATTGATTACAAAGCATCTAAAAATAGCAACATTTAATGTGTCATTTTCTTTTCCCCATAAACCTGAAGCATGTCACGCTCCTCGTTCCTAGCATCTCCTATTCATCTGTAAGAACATAAATAAATGGGTATGAGCTATAAAGCTCAGTAAGTAACCATGCATAATCTTATCTGATCAATCATAATATTTTCTCATACTAGTGCATTAATTTAAGAAACTAACAGTTGTAACAAAGTAAGCATTTCATATAACAAACCAGTCATATAAACTATGCACGTCCATTTATGCAACTTCATAAACATGGCTATGCATCATAAAACTTTTGTCATTATCCCATGCTTTGAAATCCGTGCTCATCATTATTCATGCTTTGAAATCCGTGCTCATCATTATTCATGCTTTGAAATCCGTACTCATCATTATTCATGCTTTGAAATCCGTACTCATCATTATTCATGCTTTGAAATCCGTACTCATCATTATTCATGCTTTGAAATCCGTACTCTCAGATGATAGTGCAGCTATGGTCACTATTATTACCCGTGACAGGGCCATAATCTTTACCAACTATTATTCCCCGTTGGCAGGGTCTAAGCCAAGCTATTATAATCCGCTGGCGAGGGCCGTATGCCGAGCTACTGTAACCCGCTGGCGAGGGCCATAATCTTTGCCAACTATTGTTCCCCGTTGGCAGGGTCTAAACCAAGCTACTATAACCCGCTGGCGAGGGCCGTATGCCGAGCTACTGTAACCCGCTGGCGAGGGCCATAATCTTTGCCAACTATTGTTCCCCATTGGCAGGGTCTAAACCAAGCTACTATAACCCGCTGGCGAGGGCCGTATGCCAAGCTACTGTAACCCGCTGGCGAGGGCCATAATCTTTGCCAACTATTGTTCCCCGTTGGCAGGGTCTAAACCAAGCTACTATAACCCGCTGGCGAGGGCCGTACATAGCGATCTGAGAGTTCTTAAAAACATATCATGCTTTTCATAAATCTTTTCTCATCGGTACATTGGAAAGTGAGTAATGGCATCATGCTGAATAAAATTCATGATCATGCTGAAAACTTTATTTTTCTTTCCATGCATCTTTCTACCTCATCATAATAATGTGTAAATAATATAATAATCATTATGGATGCTATTTATCCAAAATCATGCAATCATTTGCTAACACATGTTGGATCCTAATTTTGTGAAAATATAAATAATCATATACAATTTCATAATCAAATAGTCACAAGTATTTGATAAAACATAAGATTATATTCGGGTTACTTATATTTTCCACAATTCATATACACAATTCCAATTCTATAAATAATACTTTTTCACCATATAAAACGTGATACATGATCCATAATAAGATTAAGACATGTTACTTACTTTAATTTGCTCACCAAATGCCGAGTCTCCAATACCTAGCAAGATCATTAAATTACATGTCACTTGCACATTTAATTTCTATTTATTCATAATCTTAAAGTCATTTACAGCCCATCCATAGGACTCAATTTCATTTTCGGGTCCATAGCCTAATTTAATTTCTGGTTCAGGCTTGGGTCCATTGCATACTGGTTCAGACCTGGGTCAATTGCATACTGGTTTAGTTAATTCTGGGTTTAAAAAAATATTGGGCTCAGACCAGGGCCCGGCCTGGCCTCGGGTCTTTAAATTCCGGTTCCTATGAAGCCCACCGCTGGAATCAAGCCCAACTCGGCCCATATCAATTTTTTATTTTATTTTTCTTTCTTCTTTTCTTTTCTTTTTCCTTTTTCTTTCTTTTTCTTCTCTTCTCCACTCTTCCCGAACCTTCTTCTCCTTCATTCTTCTTCCCATCCCCATCCCCTCCTCCTCCTCTTCTCCCATGAAGCAAGGAGGTGAGCTTGGGTGGAGGCTGGCCCGTAGCTGACGGCATTGCGGCCGACCAAGGGCGTCCGCATGGCACGCGGCCGGCCCTGCGGCCGACGCCCGTGGTCGACCCGGTGGTATCTTCGGCCGGAACATAGAGATCCCTTTCTCCTTCTTGGTCTCTTTTCCTGGATTCGATGCAATAGAGGGGAGGAGAAGCCCTCCTCCGTCGGCATATCAAAGGAGGGAAGATCCCTCGGCTCTACCACCACCTTGGCTGAGGCCGACGACAGCTGCGGCCGAGTCGGGGGTTCTCTCCCTCGGGCCACCAAGATCGAGAAGGAAGCAAGAAGCCCTCCTCTCCGGCAACCCTGAGAACATACCGGTTCCACCCCATGGGAACCGGATGTGCTTGGACCGACCCCTCCTTCCATGGATCGAGAGTTAGGGTTTGGCCAATAGGGGAAGGAGATGATCGGGAGGAGAAAGGTCTTCGGCCATCGACGGTCGGGGCCACGACCGTGGCCGATCGTGTCAGTGTTGGCTCAGAGGCCGAACACTGCAGATAAGACCTCTCCCTTCCCTCCTCCTCATCTTCTTCCTTCTCTTCTTCACTCTTCGATCTCTATTTCATTTTTCCTTTTTGGTTTTGTTTCATAGCTAGACTAGATCCTACTTGAATGAAGTATGAATGATACGAGGGAGAAGGGATCAAGACTTACCTAGCTCCAGAGCGGAGCCTTTGATGTTTCCTCCGGTGATTCGGCGACGGTGTCGAGCAGGGGATACCTCCTCCACCGGCGCCGCCACTCCTGCTTCAGTTCTTTGTAGCAGAAGAAAGAAGGAGTGAGGGCAGTGAGAGGTGAGGGATGAAGCGTCCTTGAGAAGAGTCCTTGGGCTCTTATAAGCCTCGGCGGGGAAGGAGAAGTGGTGGTGATCGTGGCTGTCAGGCGGTTATAACCGCCTCAACAGTTGCCGATCTCCACCGCTATTTCTCCCAAATCTGCAGATGGGCCGGGATTTACATTTGTCATATCAATTGAGGACTCTAATAATAAAGTATATAATATGGCATATGGGAGGGCATTTTAATTTTCACATTTTTGTTTTATTAAGTCCGGCACTCTCACTACAATTCAGTGGCACAAATATATGGACTTGACCACTGCTTTCCAGCTTCACTTCCTCCGGCTGAGAGCACCATTCCCCCATGGCATCAAGCATGTTGTGTGATGCAGAGGATCATGTGAGCACAAATCACGATGCGCAAGGGATGGAGGGAGGATAGAAGTAGTGTGGAGAAGCTTGTCCTATATACTTTGTCTGCCTATAAAAGCTTTCAGAAATAAGAATCCAATTGCAAAAAGCTTTCTTTCAAAATACAGAGCTTAACATGTGGAATAAGAAATAAGAATCCAGTTGCAAAAAGCTTTCTTTCAAAATATAGAGCTTAACATGTGGATTGTAGATGTATTCTTAATGATAGTCATCACAAAGGGAAGGGATGCTCGGAAATGATATTTTACATGGATAAATGGATTTTATGTTTTATATTGCACATTTAGAGGTGAAAGTAAACCGGATAAAGTCGGTTCAAATTCATTTTTACATCCAAATCTATTCAAATATGAATAGAAATTTGAGCATCCGACTAATATCCGTATCTGTATCCATTAAAGAAAAATGGATATGGATATGAATCGACAACTACCTGATTTATATCCAAAGATTTGATTCTATTTATAACCCTATTTACTAGCACTTATGAACTTTTTTAAAAAAATATATGACTATATTAATATGCTATTAGCTTGGTTTACTGTCAACTTAGCAAAATCTTTGATTTTATAATTATAAAGATTGATTAATCGGCTTACATCCATATTTATATCCATACTTTTAATGTTCAATTTATATCTACATCCGTTTAAAATAAATATAGATATGAATTTTTGCATATGCTAATATCTCTATCCATATTTGTATTCGTTAAACAAAATAAATATGGGTATTGATATACTAGTATCCAATCCAGTTTAGTCCTATGCACATTTCAACTCATTTGATACATCTGAACTTTGCCAACTTAAATTTCTTTTAAGAAAAGCATTTGTTATGTACAAAGTATGAATGGTAAGTAATTTGATTATTAAGCTAAGGCATTAGTTTCCAAATCTACACTAGTGTTGGGCAATGCACATGAGAAAAGGTATATCATGGCTGTTTTGAAGGTTGTGATCCCATCTACATGATACAGGCATTTTTATCTGCTGCCCTCATCCTGCTCATTTCCCAGAGCCAAAAAAGCTGAATAGAGACATACCTTAAAAACAAAATATTGAAAGGGAATCCTAGGTTCTTTGGTGTTAAGCATGCTGATTTTTTTTTTTTGAAAACCATGGCTGAACCTGATCGGGTTGCCTACGTACCTCTTCATAAGGGGGATCAAGCCATACGTAGTTCTTTTTAAGTTTCAAAAACGCAGCGGAAAAATGAATCAAACAATTTAATTCATGCATGCTTACAAGATCAAATCTAGAAATCAGCACATTAAGAACATATAGGATTATGCCGGAATCGTTTAAACAATTATGCTAAAATTTTCATGCATGATTAACTATCAGATCTGAAACTTAAGAACTCTATTCCGATTAATCTCCGAATATCCATTGAATGGATTCTGGAGATATCTCCGTGAGGAGCCCTAAAAGAGGGTAAAACCTCGGGGAATCAGACCTAGATCTTGACAGCATAATAAAAGATTAATGTAGGATTAATACCTTTTATGATGGATGAAGCTTGTGGATCTGATCCTCGACTTCGCAGCCACGCACACGAATGGCCTCTACGAGAAGTCCACGCGAAGTTCTTGAAGAGATCCAATCCTGCGGAAGTGCTAGCTTGCGCAGAATTTCTTGAGGCTGAAATTTGATCTTCCCAACGCTATCAACTTTTGATCCGCCTTCTTGGAAGAACTTGGAGGAAAGGTTTAAAGGGATTGAAGAGGATTTAGATCTGATCTAAAGACTCTTATCAGGGACCCCTAACACTAATGGCACGATGGACTTAGAGGAGGAAGAAATCGGCTAGATTGAATGCAGAATTTTTCCACGCATGAACTAGGGTTCCTCTCTTTCCTTTTCCCTTTTTTCTTCTTCTTTTTCTCTCTTTTTTTCTTGAATTCGACCACCAGCTGATGGAGGTCCTTTTAATGTTGCTCTCCCACCTAACTTCATGCCAACCATCCCATATTTGTGGAGGATTTTGTGGGGTTTTGAATTTTGAATTCAAAATTCAAGTTCATGTGCCATTACATGATGAAGCTTGATCTAATCTAAACCATTCATCATGTTGCCACTTCCCTCTTTCAATTTCGAAATTCCCATGCCCCCAATCAGATTAGAGGGTCACGTGGTGATTTTGTGGTGATTAAATTCGAAATTCAACCTTAATTAGAAGTGAGATAAAGATAAGGATGACATATGTCATGAAGAGAGAGAATTTGATCTTATCCAATTCTTTTCATGAATTTATCTCTCCATTTCGACCCATCTAATGATGAAAGAGGTCCCTGATGTTGCCAAGTGTCCCATGGCACCATTAAATAAATTAAATTAATTATTAATCATATTAAAAATTAATTTATGGCGCCTTGCATGGATATGTGACAAGTGGGTTTCAAGATCCGAATAGTTTCAGATCAAACCTATTTAATTTAATTAAATCCTAACAATTAGAATGATCCAATTACCATGAGTTGAACCTAATCCAATTAGGTTAATCCCTAATTAAGCACAAATTTAATCTAATTTAATTTGGTCAACCTAAGTCCTCTTGATTCAGACCTAATCCAATCAGGTCAAAAAACCTGATTGAGCCCAGAATTGAATCTAATTCAATTTGGCTCATCCTTAATCTAGTTACTCAATCCAATTGAGTTCATTAGCAATCTAATTACTAATCAATCCTCCGATAATTACTTTAATTATTTTATAAGATAATTTGCCAATCGAATTGACCAAATTACCCCTGAATGATTCTTAATCATTCATCAGCCTTCTTGATCAATCAGAAATCTTCTATGCGTGTGACCTCATAGGTTCGAACCTAAGCCGGTAGTATAGGAACGACTTCCTACACTAATCGATGTGACCATCTAGCAATGGTACCCGACGTCCGGATAGGCCGAATATATGCGAAGCAAATATTCTGGAACCTTGAACTATGGTTACTTATAATTCAATCCCTTTGACTTCTAATGCCAGGATGACTTAGAGCTCACTGTCAAACCTATAATTAGTACATCCATTATGTGATTAACTTTAGATATCCCGTGACTCCTCACTGGGATTACCCTGGCCAAGGTTTTGCTAAATTAATCACAAGACATTATCTCCTGTTTCCAGGAGGGGTCAATTCCATCTCGACTTACAACTGACTACGCAAGTACTTGACTGCACCCAGTGACCTTCCGTCACTGAATTAGAAATCTAGGTGGTCCGGTACCAAAGTACAATGAGTTGCTTGCTAGTCACAAGTTGCGGTGTCAGGTCAGAGGGCCAAACTTATACCCATATCCACTCGGAACATCTCTTGACAGTAGAGCGTTCCGGAATTGGTCACGTTCAGTAAAATATACTCCTATACTTCACCTGTGTGGCATACCAGTGTCTCCACACTCCTTGGTTAAGAGGACAACCAACGTATATGTCACACAATGACCTAATCTTGATAATGCTGTCGTCCTTGTAACAACATATCATTTGGTCGCGAACTAGTTTAAGGACTCGAAGATAAATCCTCCTTTATTATTAATAAGTCCTAAGGACTTCATCATATAAGAGTTCATTTGAAGATGTAAAATGATGAATAATGCCAAAAAATACTTTATTGATTTGTCAATTCATTTAATCATCAACATGCTGACGATTGACATTTAGGATACAATTCCCAACAACTCCCACTTAGCCTAAAGCCAATCGGCACAGTATCTAATACCCATCTTCGACTTGTGTTCGTTGAACTCTTTAATGCCGAGGACTTTGGTAAATGGGTCAGCCAGATTTTTTTTTGTGTCAATCTTCTGAAGATCAATATCACCTCGTTCTATAATCTCTCGAACCAGATGATAGCGTCGCAGAATATGCTTGGTCTGCTGATGTGCTTTAGGTTCCTTTGCCTGAGCTATGGCTCCAGTGTTATCACAAAATATAGGAACTGGACCATCAATGGAAGGTGCCACTCCCAGCTCGGTGATGAACTTGCGCAACCATATGGCTTCCTTGGCTGCATCAGATGCTACGATGTATTCTGCTTCACATGTAGAATCTGCCACTGTATGCTGCTTGGAACTCTTCCAGCAGATGGCCCCACCCTTAAGAGTAAAGATATATCCCGACACACTCTTGCTATCATCTTGATCTGACTGAAAACTTGAGTCGGTATATTCCTCAAGTTTTAAGTCAGAATCACCGTAGACCAGCCACTGATCTTTAGTATTTCTCAAATACTTAAGGATGGTTTTTATAACCTTCCAGTGGTTGCTACCTGGATCAGACTGGTATCTGCTCACTACTCCTAGTGAGTATGCTACGTCTGGTCTAGTACATGTCATGGCATACATTATAGATCCCACTGCCGAAGCATATGGAATTTTATCCATACTCTCTCTTTCTTGAGAGGTTGTCGGACAATCCCTTTTAGAGAGGTTAATTCCATGGCCCATTGGAAGATAGCCTTTCTTGGAATTAATCATACTGAACCTCTTCAGTATAGTATCAATGTATGTGGATTGGGATAATCCAAGCAATCTTTTAGATCTATTTCTATAGATCTTCATCCCTAGGATGTAAGATGCTTCTCCCAAATCCTTCATGGCAAATTGAGATGATAGCCAAACCTTTATTCCTTGTAATGCAGGAATGTCATTCCCGATTAAAAGAATGTCATCCACATACAAAACAAGAAATATGATAACTGAACCATTTGCCCATTTATAAATGCAAGGTTCCTCTTCATTCTTAATGAAGCCATATGATTTGATCACCTTATCAAATCGTATGTTCCAACTCCGTGAAGCTTGCTTTAATCCATAAATGGATTTTTGAAGCTTGCACACCTTAGACTCATCTGCAGATATAAAACCTTCAGGTTGCATCATATACACCTCCTCTTCTAAATCTCCATTTAGAAAAGCGGTTTTAACATCCATCTGCCAGATCTCATAATCTAAGTGTGCTGCTATCGCAAGCATAATCCGAATGGATTTGAGCATTGCCACAGGAGAAAATGTCTCGTCATAGTCAATACCATAACGTTGACGATATCCCTTGGCAACCAGACGGGCTTTATAAGTCTCTACTTTTCCGTCTGCGCCTCGTTTTCTTTTGAAAATCCACTTACACCCTATGGGTTTAATCCCTTCGGGTGGGTCAACTAATGTCCATACATCATTGACCTTCATGGATTCTAATTCGGATTGCATGGCTCCAAGCCATTTATCAGAGTCATACCTCTGCATTGCATCCATATATGTGATCGGATCCTCATCATTTTCATCAAGTTCGATAGGATCCCTGTCCCGGACCAAGAAACCGTAGTATCTGTCCGACTGACGTAGTACTCTACCCGATCGTCTTAATGGTGCATCTAATATGAGTTCTGGATCTGATCTAATCAAATCCGACTCAACTAGTTCAGTAGATGGTGTCGAATCTTCTACATGTTGAACTTCCCTAAGCTCAACATTAGAGCTTTTAGTTCCTTCACTAAGAAATTCTTTCTCTAAGAAAACAGCTCTATTGCTTACGAACAACTTTTGTTCTTTAGCAAAGTAGAAGTAATATCCTTTAGTTTCTTTAGGATAACCAACAAAGAAACATTTGTCAGACTTTGGTTTAAGTTTGTCTGTCTTCAAACGTTTGACGTACGCCGGACACCCCCAAACCCTAAGGTGAGAGAGCATCGGCTTACGTCCAGTCCACATCTCATGTGGTGTTTTATTTACAGACTTACTTGGAACCTTATTTAGAATGTAGCAGGCTGACTCAAGAGCATATCCCCAAAAGGATATGGGCAGATCAGCAAACCCCATCATGGATCGAACCATGTCTAACAGAGTTCGATTTCTCCTTTCTGATACACCGTTATACTGTGGTGTACCAGGAGGAGTCCATTGAGAGAGTATCCCATTTTCTCCTAGATATGTCAAAAACTCATTGATGAGGTATTCACCTCCTCGATCTGATCGAAGAGTTTTAATACTCTTTCCAGTTTGTTTTTCTACTTCATTACGATATAATTTGAACATTTCAAATGATTCAGATTTATGTCTCATTAAATAGACATAACCATACCTAGAAAGGTCGTCTGTAAACGTAATGAAATATGAATACCCACCTCTAGCATTTGTGCTCATTGGCCCACATACATCAGAATGTACAAGGGTCAATAAGTCACTGGCTCGTTCACCTTTTCCGGTAAAAGGTGATTTGGTCATCTTACCAAGAAGACATGACTCACAGGTTGTCAATGATTCATAATCATTAACATTGAGGATTCCCTCTTTACTTAACATGTTCATCCTGTTCTTGTTAATATGACCTAGCCTATGATGCCAAAGGTAGACATCCATGACATTATTTATTCTAGGACGCTTACTTGACGTGTACATTACATTAACAGGTTGTGATAACAAGTAGATGCCATTGCTCAATTGTCCATTCATTACAGTAACACCATTTATAATGATATCACAAGAATATTTCTTTATTGAAATTTTATAACCGTTCATGGCCAAAAGGCCTACGGAAATTACATTCAATAAGAATGTAGGACAATAGTGACAATCACTTAAAACAACTAAATGAGAATTGAAAATAAGTTTGAGATTTCCTAAAGCTAAAACTGGAACAGATCTTCCATCTCCAACATTCAGAAATCTCTCGCTGTTTTCAAATCTCTCATTGACCTGAAGTCCTTGCAACGAATTGCATATATTAAACGGACTTCCAGTATCTAATACCCAGGTCGAATTATCACATATAGAGAAATTACAAGGTGTTATCATATAAATACCTTGATCAGCAACTGATTGCCCTTTTCTCTTGCTTAGCCTGTTCGGGTCAAGTGAGGTAAGGTACTGAGGACAATTCCTCTTCCAATGCCTCTGCTTCTTACAATAGAAGCATTCTGCCTGACTTTGGTCATCCTTAATCCTTTTGGTCTGACTATGCTGAGTTTTCAGCTTTCTATACCAATTATTGAAGTTGGGACCAGTCAACTTGTCATTATCCAATAATGAGCGAAGTGACAAACTTGTGGCCATTTCTACATAAAAGAAAATTTGGCTATTAGTATATGAATTGGCTAAACACAGTAGACTTGGACTTTAGTCTAAAGATACTCCCACTATTTTCACTGAAACACTTAATTGAATTCATTAGTAAACAAGAAATATACTCAATTGCTTTGATCTCATCAAAATCAAATAGGGTTTTAATCAATCACTCCACAATCTCCCCCTTTTTGATGATGACAAAACACTGAGAATATGTAAAGTGAATTGCACAATAAACAATGAAATAAAATCCATAAATGAATTCAAATGTCTGGTAATTCAATTTATCCAAGCTTGAAAGGAGTGAAACAATAAATTTCGGAGTTAAAGCTCCCCCTTTCATTTGGAATTATATAAGCCTTCATATTATACAATCAATTGTTTGGCTTATATGTCATTAATGATTTTGCTTGATTAAAATTCAGATTCTCCCCCTCAACATATGTATTCTACTATGTTTTGATTCTTTGAATTTCCTTTTAATGCTTTGAAGTTTTTGAACTGAATTTTTTTGGTTTTTAGAGGGAAAATCTGTCAATTTGTTCTTGAGTAGGATTCAGCTAATCTCCGAATATCCCTTGAATAGATTCTGGAGATTACTCCATTAGGAGCCCCAAAAGAGAGATAATGAGCCTCGAGGTACCGAATCCACTAAGAACGAATTTGTGTGTTTTAAGAGTTTATCTTTTTATTGATTTCCATTGATTCCTTTTACATATTTTATGCATATTTTTCCCCCTTTTACATATTTTATACATATTTCTCCCCCTTTTTGTCATCATATCAAAAAGGAGGTAATCAAAACACACAATCAAACATTGATCAAAAGGCATATTATTGAAGAAAAATGCGGCTACTCATTGTATTAATTTGTATGTAAGTACATTTCAGAATACAATAAGTAACGTAAAGCAATACATGTCAAAGCAAAATACAAAAAGTAGCTACGGTCTTCTCGAGGATGTAGGTCCTCCTCTCGAGGATGTATCTCCTCCTCTCGAGGATGTGACTCCTCCTCTCGAGGATGTATCTCCTCGAGGCATGCGCTCCACGAGTGATTGGACCGCATTGGTCACGTTCTCTAGCTGGCGAATGATGGCCTGGATGGCCCTGCTCTGTGTCGTATCCAGCTCGAGTACTGACTTCTGCAGTCCGTCCAGCTTGTCGATGAGCACATTCGACAAGCGCTCGGCCCCTGCGGTGGTGGTGGACATGTCACGGCCGATGTCATCCCGCATCTGTCGAGTGGTGCTCGTGACCTCACTCATGCTGTGGAACTGGGCCTGTATCAAGGTCCTCATGTTGTATATCTCTTGCCTCACCTCAGCCGTCATGTCTGTCACGGCTATCAGGGAAGGGACCAATGCGGAAGATGTGGGCGCAGGAGAGGGAGTAGGCACCGCACCCCGGAGCTCCTAGAGCAGATCTCGGACTATCTCCTGCCGCAGCTCCCGGAGCTGCTCAGACGAGATCCGGACCTCCATAGGCTGAGTGGCTGAGGAGGAGGGTCCGGCGGAGGTGGTAGGAGCAGAAGTGGATGGAAAGTCTGGTACGTCGGGAAAGTCAGAATCGGGCTCAGGACTGGGGGAAGGTCTGGTGGTCTGTGTGGTGATGGATGACTTCCTAACCCAGATCCCCTCTCTCTTCCGAAACCCCATCCTGTGTAGGGTCCCCGCTCGCATGCGATCTGTCCATCGCAATGCGCGAAAGGGTTCCCCCTTAGGAATGGGAATCTCGTACTCCCTAAACAGAAGGGTGAATATCATGCCGTATGGGAGGGTGAGCCTAGGTCTATCTAGGGGCTCACACATATACCTATAGATGAGTTTGGGGAAGTTGATCGGGGTGTCCTGAAGAATATAAAACATAAGAGCTAGGTCTCTCTCATTTACAAAATCAAATCTCCCTGTCTTAGGGAAGATGGACCTAGACAGTATACTCAAAAGGATTCTCACCTCAATCGGAAGTGAGCTAGCAGAAACCTCGTCTAGAGGTGACTGGGGTGGATGCCCTAGAACGGCCGTAAGGGCCTCAACCCTGTCCTCAGGGTGTGTGGGAGCCACCCCTACTAATGGAAGGTGGAGGATGTGGGCAATAAGATCCTCCGTAACAAACAGAGGGACACCGGCTACTGTGCCCTCGATACCCCCATCTCCCCGATGGACGGTACCATAGAACTCTCTAACAAGGCCAGGGTAAGTGGGGAGATCTAAAGTGAGGAAGTACTCTAATCCCTGTGCCCTAAGCCTATCACCTATGGTGAACCCTTCCCGGGAGAGATAGTCGAAATCGACATATCTCCCGGTGGTAACGGCCTTCCCGGCCAATGGCCTCGCGGGAACCGCCCTAGGCGGGGAACGAGCCGGAGGTGGTTGCCTCGCGGGATCGTGCCGCGCCTTGGAGCGCCGCTCGGGACCGGCCTCGGGTCGGGACCTCTTCCGGACAACGGTCTTACGCGGCATTATGACCTAGACGGAATGAAAAACCTAAAGGACGGAGAAAGGTCGACGGAGGAGGCTTGGGACCGACCGGGGGCGACCTAGGAAGGGATGAAAAACCTAAGAACCGGTGAAAGATCGACGGAAAAGGGGTTGGAGACGATCGGGGACGACCTAGGAGTCGGCTCTAGGGCTTTTGAACAGTGGCGGCTTGAGAGAAAAGTGTTTTCGAAACGACAAATCTAGGGTTAAAAAGTCGGATCCCGACTGCGAGTCGACTCCACTGAGTCGCGAGTCGACTCGACCTCGAGTCGACTCCAGAATATGCGCGAGTCGACTCTCCTTATGCGCCTGAAGACTTCGAGTCGACTCCCGACTATATGCGAGTCGACTCCCCCTCTGCTGCCATCTTTGCGAGTCGACTCCCACAAATGCGCGAGTCGACTCCTCCTTAGGAGCCGACTCTGAAACTTACTTGAGTCGTCTCTAACCTTGGCACGCACCTAAAAATCATGCTATAATCGTGCCAAATGAGGGAAAAACACTAAAGTATGATCTGATTTGATGATTATTGAAAAGAAACTCTATTTTAACCACAATCTAGTCATCAAAATCAATGAATCTAGTGGAAACCACCACTAGGATGGATCAATCACTCCTAATCCCCTCCTAAGCACACTAGACCTCTCTTCACTTAGGGGTTTTGTAAAAATGTCTGCTAATTGATTATCAGTACAAACAAATTAGAGTGTCACATCACCATTCAATACATGATCTCTTATGAAGTGATGTCTTATCTCAATGTGTTTAGTTCTTGAATGTTGAATTGAATTTTTAGTTAGATTAATGGCACTTGTATTATCACAATTAATGAGAATTTTATCTTGTTTAATGCCATAATCTTCTAATTGTTGTTTAATCCACAAGATTTGAGCACAACAACTCCCGGCTGCAACATATTCAGCTTTAGCAGTAGATAATGCAACCGAGTTTTGTTTCTTGCTAAACCATGAGATAAGATTTTCTCCTAGAAATTGACACGACCCACTGGTACTTTTTCTATCAAGCTTACATCCAGCGAAGTCTGAATCTGTGTATCATATTAAGTTTAGGCTAGATTCTTTAGAGTACCATAGCCCTATGTTCTTAGTTCCTATTAAGTATTTAAAAATTCTCTTAACTGCAGCTAGATGTGATTCTTTAGGATTAGCCTGATATCTAGCACACATGCAAACACTAAACATAATATCAGGTCTACTTGCAGTAAGATACAATAAGGATCCTATCATACCTCTATAAAGTTTTTGATCTACAGATTTACCTGATTCATCTTGATCTAATTTGCATGATGAGCTCATGGGGGTGCTGATTGACTTGTTTCCCTCCATATCAAACTTCTTGAGCATCTCCTTGATATACTTGGCTTGATTGATGAAGATGCCTCCTTCAGACTGTTTGATTTGAAGCCCGAGGAAGTAGTTCAGCTCTCCCATCATGCTCATCTCAAACTCACTCTGCATCAAATCAGCAAATTCTTCGCAGAGGCGATTGTTAGTAGCACCGAAAATGATATCATCAACATAAATCTGTACTAACAGCATATCTTGGTTTTTCTTTTTCAGAAAAAGAGTTGTATCTACATTACCCCTAGAGAACTCATGTTCTAATAGGAATTTGCTAAGTCTCTCATACCATGCTCTAGGTGCTTGTTTCAAACCATAAAGTGCTTTATTCAATTTATAAACATGATTAGGGTATTGATGATTTTCAAAACCAGGAGGTTGTTCTACATATACCTCCTCATTAATATACCCATTTAAAAATGCACTTTTTACATCCATTTGAAATAGTTTGAAGTTCTTAGAGCATGCATATGCTAATAATAATCTAATAGCCTCAAGTCTAGCTACAGGAGCAAAGGTTTCATCAAAATCTATACCTTCTTCTTGATTATACCCCTTTGCTACTAGTCTAGCCTTATTCCTTATTACGATTCCATTTTCATCTAGTTTATTTTTATAAATCCATTTTGTACCTATAATTGGATATTCAGAAGGTCTCTCAACTAGATTCCACACTTTGTTTCTAGTAAATTGGTTTAATTCTTCTTGCATTGCATTTATCCAATTTACATCATTTTCGGCTTCTTCTATATGTTTGGGCTCAAAGTGTGAGACAAACGCTAGATGGTTATTTAAATTCCTAAGGGATGCTCTAGTCCTAACCGGTTGAGATGGGTCATCTAGAATTAGTTCCTTAGGATGCCCGTGAGCATACCTCCAAGCTTTAGTTAGCCCATGATCCACAATAGCCTCTTGGCTTGATGATGCTCCTTCACTCAACTTTTGATTATCATCTTGTAATGCCATCTTATCTATCTTTTCTTCAAGAATTTCAACATCATCATCAAAATTAACTTTCT
The DNA here is from genome assembly GCF_051530095.1 of Phoenix dactylifera. Taxonomy (NCBI): domain Eukaryota; kingdom Viridiplantae; phylum Streptophyta; class Magnoliopsida; order Arecales; family Arecaceae; genus Phoenix; species Phoenix dactylifera. The sequence continues at coordinate 3,673,226 of NC_143193.1, forward strand.
TACTAGAGGAGATGTCACTAGAGTCATCAAATACAACATGTATAGATTCTTCTATAACTAAGGTTCTTTTATTAAAGGCTCTATAGGCTTTACTAGTTGTAGAGTAACCTAAGAATATTCCTTCATCCGATTTAGAGTCAAATTTACCTAGATTATCTTTCCCATTATTATGAACAAAACACCTACATCCAAAAACATGAAAGTAATTAACTTTTGGTTTTCTGTTTTTCCAAAGTTTATAAGGTGTTTTCTTTATGATGGGTCTTAATAAAACTCTATTTAATATATGACAAGAAGTATTAATGGCTTCTCCCCAAAAGTACTTAGGGAGGTTACTTTCACATAACATAGTTCTAGCCATTTCCTCTAGAGTTCTATTTTTCCTCTCCACAACTCCATTTTGTTGTGGTGTCCTAGGTGCAGAAAAATTATGAGTTATTCCCTTTTTACTACAAAACTCATTGAATAACTGATTTTCAAATTCGGTACCATGGTCACTTCTAATGGCTATTACTGAAGTATCTCTAGCATTGGTTACTTCCTTATGAAACTTTTTAAATACTGAAAAAGCTTGATCTTTATGTGCTAAGAACATAACTCAAGTGTACCTAGAATAATCATCTACAATAACTAGACCATATTTATTTCCACCTAGGCTTGTTGTTCTAGTTGGTCCGAATAGGTCCATGTGTAATAATTCTAGAGGTCTAGAGGTAGAGACACATTTTATGGATTTAAATGAGTTCCTAGATTGTTTGCCAAATTGACATGCTTCACATATTTTGTTCTTTTCAAATTTTAATTTTGGCAAACCTATCACGGAATCTCTTTTAACTAGTTTAGTTATTATGTCCATGCTTGCATGACCTAACTTACGGTGCCATAACCAACTAGCATCATTATCTTTAGTTTCATTAACAACTAAACATTGGTTATGTTTTGCAAGATCTTCAAGGTCTACAACATACACATTTCCACGTCTAATTTCTTTAAAGACTAAACTATTGTCATTAGGGTTTGTTATAATGCATAGTGATGGTTTAAACATAACATCATACCCTTTATCACATAATTGACTAATGCTTAACAAGTTATGCTTAAGACCATCAACATATCTAACATTATCAATACAAGTAGAAGGGGTGATTTGAACTTTACCAATACCAATGATGTGACCTTGGTTGTTGTCTCCAAAAGTCACAGCACCTCCCTTCTTAGCTTCAAGGGTGAAAAATTGATCCTTATCACCCGTCATGTGTCTTGAGCAGCCACTATCCAAATACCAGCAGTTTTTGTTGACCTTGGCTGCAAGACACTCCTACACAAGCAAATCATGTCATCTTAGGTACCCAAGTTTTCTTGGGTCCTTCATGGTTAGTCAAGTTGGTTCCTTTTGGAACCCATATCCTTTTAATTTTCCTTTTTGTTTTACCTTTCCTAAAATTACACACATTTGCTTTATGACCTATAGTTCCACAACAAAAGCAGGTTATTTTCTTAGTTTTACTTTTCCCAGCTTTAACAAAGAACTTACTAAGAAGTTTTTGTTTATTTCTTGGTTGATATCCTAAACCCGCTTTATTAAATACTGCTCGTTGACTATTTAGTATCATATTCAATTTTTCTGAGCTATATGTAAATTTTTCAACTAAGGGTTTGTATTTGTTAAGTTCTTTGGTTAGTGTTTGATTTTCTGCCTTTAGATCATTTAGTTCTTTTGTGAGATCCTTGTTTAAGATTTGTTTATGGTTTTTAAGTTCTGAGAGTTCCTTAGTTAGTTTTTCATTATCCTTAGTTAAGGTATTAGTCTTTTGAGTTAAAAGTTGGTTGCTTGTCTTAAGGTCTATATTTTCTTTGGTGATTAAATCCTTATCCTTAACTAATGAATCATACTTACGGATATAAGTTTGGTTAGTTACTTTTAATTCTCTGTTTTTAACATTTATAGCCTTATATTCAATCATTAGTTCATTAAAGGCATCATAAAGCTCATCAAAAGTAAAATCTAAAGGCGATTCGAGCGTTACCTCATTTCCATTGGCCATGAAGCAGAAATTGGCCTTTTCCTCTTGTTCCTCATCCGATGAAGAGGATGATGAGTCTGAGTCGGATAGTGTCGTGACAAGAGCCTTCTTCTTCTTGTACTTGCTCCCCTTCTTCAGTAAAGGGCACTCAGCTCTTATGTGACCCGGCTTCTTGCACTCGTAACAGCCAATCCCCTCATTTTTCCTTTCCTTACCTTTGTCCTTGCGGTAGGAATTTGAGGGGCCTCTCCTTTGATGATAGGACTTCTTGTGGTTGATGAATTTTCTGAATTTGCGCACAAGAAGTGCCTCACCATCATCATCCTCATGTTCTTCTTCTTCACTGCTGCTACTGCAAGATAAGTCCTTGTTAGATGAAGTAGATTTTAGAGCTATTACCTTTTTCTTATGGGAGGACTCTTCCTCGTTGTGTTGTTTCATGGTTAGCTCGTGCGTCATTAGGGATCCAAGAAGCTCCTCAAGTGGTAATTTGTTCAGGTCCTTGGCTTCTTGGATTGCGGTCACTTTAGCTTCCCATGACCTTGGTAGACACCGAAGGATTTTCCTGACAAGCTCACTGTTAGTATAGTTCTTGCCAAGGCTTTTTAGGCCATTGACAATGTCAGTAAATCTAGTAAACATGCATGTAATTGTTTCATTAGAATCTATTTTAAATAGTTCATATTTATGAACCAAAATATTTATTTTGGATTCTTTGACTTGATTCGTGCCCTCATGGGTCACTTCAAGTCTGTCCCAAATCTCTTTTGCAGAATTGCAAGTAGAGACCCTATTAAATTCATTTCTATCTAAGGCACAATAAAGCACATTCATAGCTTTAGAGTTTAGTTGTGCCTTCCTCATGTCATGTTCATCCCAATCCTTTTCTAGTTTGGGTACCGTGACACCCTCTACATATATGGATGGGATGTATGGGCCATTTACTACAATGGTCCACATCTCATAGTCTTGGGCTTGGATGAATATTCTCATCCTAGCCTTCCAATATGAGTAGTCGGATCCATTAAAGAATGGGGGTCTTTGGGTGGACTGACCCTCAATGTGGGAAGATCCAAATGGGGTTGTCATTTTGATCTTTTACTCTTGGGTGGAAGAGTTTAGGCTCTGATACCACTTGTTGCCCAGATAGACAACCCAAGAGGGGGGGTGAATTGGGTTTTAAAATAATTTTAACTATTAAAGCGTTTGTGGGTGACTAATTAATGCTTTTTACAAGATGATTAATTAGTTGCTGTGATGTGTATGAAATGAGAGTAATGGTAAGAGACAAGCAATCACAAACACAAAGCTTTTATAGTGGTTCGGAGCTAACCCTTGCTCCTACGTCCACTCCCCAAGTCTCTATTGGGAATTCACTATAACCCCTTGGATTACAGCCGGTTGTTTTCCAAGCTCACAACCAAACTTGTTGTTTTACGAGCTCACAACGAACTCGGTCGGTTTTTCCAGGCTCACCGACTAGAACCAACTCCGATTGTTTTTCCGGGATCACAATCGAACCCTTACACGTTGGTTTTACACTCGGCTCACCAACCAACCTCAATACTCTTGATTCAATGCCCCGATTGAACCAAGCAAAGACAAAGGTGTAGATAAAAGAGACAAACAGAAAAATACAGCTTCTCAAAAGCAGATAAATGGCAATATGAACAATAACGAAGTTAAGAGCCCTCAAACGCTTTTAAGTTGGAGAAGAGGAAGGGCTTCTTAAACTTCTGGTCTCCTCTTGAGTGAGTAGTCGACTTGAATGCAGGAGGAGAAGACTTTTAATTGCTGGGAAGATGTAGGTGGATGCAGTAAATGCAGATCTTCCTCTTTTTCGTTGAAGAACACGTTGCAGAGCTTGAATGCTTGATTAGTTGGAGTGGAATGGTTCTTCTCTGCCTTACTACAGTCTTCTGTGGCTATTTAAACCAACCCCCACGGAAACTAGCCGTTAGAGAGCTTTTTCTGCCCGTTCTGCACACTCTGCGCAGCCTGACAATGTGTCCGTTGGTGGGTTAGAGTCGACTCGCGCGATCAGGAGTCGACTCGGCTGTAGCGGGAGTCGACTCAAGCTTTTCCGGAGTCGACTCGGCAACTGTTCCAAATTTGAATTAAAGTTGCCTTCACGACTGGGAGTCGACTCGTCTTGACCTGGAGTCGACTCGCCAACTTCTGGAGCTGACTTGGCAATTTCGGAGTCGGCTCATCCACTGAAGTCCGTGGATCCAATTTTGAATTTGATCCACTCGAGTCGACTCGACTGTCCTGGGAGTCGACTCGAATCTCAGAGCCCGAACTCCCGATTCTCTGTCTTTTGGTTCGTCCAGTCTTGGAGTCGACTCGAACTTCCTCGGAGTTGACTCGGCTCTCAGTTTCCGAAACTTGGTCTTCTGCCTTTTTGATGTGAAGCTGTCTTGGAGTCGACTCGAGCTGTCTGGGAGTCGACTCGAATCTCAGAGGCAGTAACTTGGTCTTCTGTCTGTTGATGGTCGCGGAGTCTTGGAGTCGACTCGCATATTGCGGGAGTCGACTCGAATCTCAGAGTCCGAAAATTGCTCTCTGACTTTTTCTTGTGTTCCTCTGAGAGTCGACTCTCACCTTCTTTGGAGTCGACTTGCCATCCATCGGAGTCGACTCGCGTTTCACTGGAGTCGACTCGAATCTCAGATCCGAAAGCTGCTCTCTGACTTTTTCTTTGTGTTCCTCTTGGAGTCGACTCTTACTATCCTGGAGTCGACTCGGTGAACATCGGAGTCGACTCGCGCACTTTGGGAGTCGACTCGTTGACAGGTTCTGAGTTGAAGCTTTCTGTTCTTCTGTCTGTTCTCAGTCGGAGTCGACTCGTACAGATCTGGAGTCGACTCGAGCCCGTGCCAGTGAACTTGATACGCTTGGAGTCGACTCGTGATACTCTGGAGTCGACTCGAGTCTCAGACTTTGGTTCAAGCTGACTTCTCAACTTATCCAAAAATTATGAACCAAGTCTTGAGACACTTAGACAAGATTTTCACTGAAACACTTAATTGAATTCATTAGTAAACAAGAAATATACTCAATTGCTTTGATCTCATCAAAATCAAATAGGGTTTTAATCAATCACTCCACAGCTCCCAATTAAAAACCACCGGTCAAAACTGCCAAACTTACCTTAGACACCGACTGGTTAATCAATTTCGATTTGATTACTCAAATGACTCGGACTACACCTTTGAGCCTAAATCAAGTTCCATCTTGATCTAATCAAAGACATAGACTTGATCCATCTACAACTATTGTAAATTGACCTAGAATTTCCTTCACCTAATCTAATTACTACTTAATTAGATTTGATCAATTAATTCTATTTATCCATGTATGATTCTAACCTTAGGTCTAACCCAATCCTAGAAACTTGATTCAAGCTAACCCATATGCCCAAATAATTATGCAATGTCAATTAATTGAGTTACAATTCTATTTCATAACACTTAATTCTCAATTAAGTTTAGACTTATGAAAGTTTTGATCATTGCATATTTATTTTTAATTACATATTAATTACAATCTTTCAGTTCTTAAAATATATTTTCAGACCTGAGTTTTTGTAATTAATCACATGTAATCAGATTTAATTCATGTTTAAGTCATTATATTTAATGTTCATGCATCACATATACATAACAATATGAATTAATACAAACAACATACATCTTATGTATTTGTTTTTTCACTTTTATTTTCAGATCTGATTTGTTCATTAAAATCAGAGATCATATGAATCATAAATTTTATTTAGATCTAATCTAAACAATATTATGATTTCAGATTTATTTATGTTACAAATCTTAACACAAACATGCATCATATGCATCCAAAATTTCAGATCTAGTTAATCATGCATAATCAGCAATTAAATCAATCATAAAAAATACTTTAGATCTAATCTAAGCATGCTCATGATTTCAGATTTAATTACAAAAATTAAAACATAAAAGTTTAAACATGAACCTGGCTCTGATATCAATGAAAGGGAATCCTAGGTTCTTTGGTGTTAAGCATGCTGATTTTTTTTTTTTTTTTGAAAACCATGGCTGAACCTGATCGGGTTGCCTACGTACCCCTTCATAAGGGGGATCAAGCCATGCGTAGTTCTTTTTAAGTTTCAAAAATGCAGCGAAAAAATGAATCAAACAATTTAATTCATGCATGCTTACAAGATCAAATCTAGAAATCAGCACATTAAGAACACATAGGATTATGCCGGAATCGTTTAAACAATTATGCTAAAACTTTCATGCATGATTAACTATCAGATCTGAAACTTAAAAACTCTATTCCGATTAATCTCCGAATATCCATTGAATGGATTCTGGAGATATCTCCGTGAGGAGCTCCAAAAGAGGGTAAAACCTCGGAGAATCAGACCTAGATCTTGACACCATAATAAAAGATTAATGTAGGATTAATACCTTTTATGATGAATGAAGCTTGTGGATCTGATCCTCGACTTCACAGCCACGCACACGAATGGCCTCTACAAGAAGTCCACGCGAAGTTCTTGAAGAGATCCAATCCTGCGGAAGTGCTAGCTTGCGCAGAATTTCTTGAGGCTGAAATTTGATCTTCCCAACGCTATCAACTTTTGATCCGCCTTCTTGGAAGAACTTGGAGGAAAGGTTTAAAGGGATTGAAGAGGATTTAGATCTGATCTAAAGACTCTTATCAGGGACCCCTAACACTAATGGCACGATGGACTTAGAGGAGGAAGAAATCGGCTAGATTGAATGGAGAATTTTTCCACGCATGAACTAGGGTTCCTCTCTTTCCTTTTCCCTTTTTTCTTCTTCTTTTTCTCTCTTTTTTTCTTGAATTCGACCACCAGCTGATGGAGGTCCTTTTAATGTTGCTCTCCCACCTAACTTCATGCCAACCATCCCATATTTGTGGAGAATTTTGTGGGGTTTTGAATTTTGAATTCAAAATTCAAGTTCATGTGCCATTACATGATGAAGCTTGATCTAATCTAAACCATTCATCATGTTGCCACTTCCCTCTTTCAATTTCGAAATTCCCATGCCCCCAATCAGATTAGAGGGTCACGTGGTGATTTTGTGGTGATTAAATTCGAAATTCAACCTTAATTAGAAGTGAGATAAAGATAAGGATGACATATGTCATGAAGAGAGAGAATTTGATCTTATCCAATTCTTTTTATGAATTTATCTCTCCATTTCGACCCATCTAATGATGAAAGAGGTCCCTGATGTTGCCAAGTGTCCCATGGCACCATTAAATAAATTAAATTAATTATTAATCATATTAAAAATTAATTTATGGCGCCTTGCATGGATATGTGACAAGTGGATTTCAAGATCCGAACAGTTTCAGATCAAACCCATTTAATTTAATTAAATCCTAACAATTAGAATGATCCAATTACCATGAGTTGAACCTAATCCAATTAGGTCAATCCCTAATTAAGCACAAATTTAATCTAATTTAATTTGGTCAACCTAAGTCCTCTTGATTCAGACCTAATCCAATCAGGTCAAAAAACCTGATTGAGCCCAGAATTGAATCTAATTCAATTTGGCTCATCCTTAATCTAGTTACTCAATCCAATTGAGTTCATTAGCAATCTAATTACTAATCAATCCTCCGATAATTACTTTAATTATTTTATAAGATAATTTGCCAATCGAATTGACCAAATTACCCCTGAATGATTCTTAATCATTCATCAGCCTTCTTGATCAATCAGGAATCTTCTATGCGTGTGACCTCATAGGTTCGAACCTAAGCCGGTAGTATAGGAACGACTTCCTACACTAATCGATGTGACCATCTAGCAATGGTACCCGACGTCCGGATAGGCCGAATATATGCGAAGCAAATATTCTGGAACCTTGAACTATGGTTACTGTATAATTCAATCCCTTTGACTCCTAATGCCAGGATGACTTAGAGCTCACTGTCAAACCTATAATTAGTACATCCATTATGTGATTAACTTTAGATATCCCGTGACTCCTCACTGGGATTACCCTGGCCAAGGTTTTGCTAAATTAATCACAAGACATTATCTCCTGTTTCCAGGAGGGGTCAATTCCATCTCGACTTACAACTGACTACGCAAGTACTTGACTGCACCCAGTGACCTTCCGTCACTGAATTAGAAATCTAGGTAGTCCGGTACCAAAGTACAATGAGTTGCTTGCTAGTCACAAGTTGCGGTGTCAGGTCAGAGGGCCAAACTTATATCCATATCCACTCGGAACATCTCTTGACAGTAGAGCGTTCCGAAATTGGTCACGTTCAGTAAAATATACTCCTATACTTCACCTGTGTGGCATACCAGTGTCTCCACACTCTTTGGTTAAGAGGACAACCAACGTATATGTCACACAACGACCTAATCTTGATAATGCTGTCGTCCTTGTAACAACATATCATTTGGTCGCGAACTAGTTTAAGGACTCGAAGATAAATCCTCCTTTATCATTAATAAGTTCTAAGGACTTCATCATATAAGAGTTCATTTGAAGATGTAAAATGATGAATAATGCCAAAAAATACTTTATTGATTTGTCAATTCATTTAATCATCAACATGCTGACGATTGACATTTAGGATACAATTCCCAACAAATATAACTAAATAAGGATCTGCAGATGGGGTCCCAAGGGCCATATATGAAGGCTCAAGTAGTGTGCCCTGACTTGGTAGAGAAGAAGCAGATTAGCCTGAGCCTTCAACCATGGACACTGAACTAGCCATTTGTCTGTTCTTGAAGCACTAATAACAAAAAGTACACATCAAATAGTTTCAGGTTTTGCTCGAGAGAAATAAGAAAAAGGAGGTCATTGTCAGGCTACAGTCTCAGGAGATATAGAGAGGAGGATTATTGGAGGAGGAGGTGGGGGAGCTCAGATTGCACTTGGCTCTATATGATTCTCTCCTCAGACTGCAGGAGACACTGTGGAGACAGAAATCCAAGGTTCAGTGGATTTTGGAGGGTGACTGGAACACCAGGTATTTTCATCGGACGATGGTGATCAGGAGGCACCAGAACATGATCAGAGTCATCAAGAGTGAGGATGGGCAGTTGTCAGAGGATTCAGACATGCACGATTCGGAGGGTGGTGGAGGGGTTTTTTAGGGCTAGGTGGACGGAGATGACAGGGGATGGGAGCCGAGCGGTGATGCCGATGCCTGGAGTCTGGGTGTCGAAGGAGGAGACTGCAGAGCTGATTAGGCCGGTGTCGGCGAGGGAGATCAGGAAGGTAGTGTGGTCCCTCGAGGGGAACAAGGCACCAGGTCCGGATAGTTTTTCACCCTTGTTCTTTCGGAGGTATTGGACGATAGTGGGACAGGATGTGACGGCAGCTATGCAGCAGTTCTTCAGTATAGCAGTGATGCCGTCAGATTGGCAGAGGACTTTTATCACTTTGATACCGAAACGGCAGGATGCTATTGAGCCTGGTCACTTCCGACCGATTAGCCTGTGTACCATGTTGTACAAGGCTACGACGAAGATACTTGCCCTTAGGTTGAGGGATACTCTTCCGAGGTTGATTTGTCTGCAGCAAGGGGTTTTCATTGGAGGGCACAGCATTTCCGACAATGTCCTAATAGCTCAGGAGTTCATGTTTGATTGGGTAGGGCCTCGGTGAGGAGGAGCTTGATGGAAGTCAAGCTTGATATGGAGAGGGCCTACGACAGGATGCATTGGGACTTTTTGCAGTAATCTTTACAGGGGTTTGGCTTTCATGAGACATGGATTCAGTGGATCATAGGTTGTTTCAGGGCTCTGTTGTAATAACCCCAATTTTTTAATATATAAAAAGGGATAGAATAGTCCTTTAAAATTGATATAAGGGGTAAAATTGGAAGGAATCAAAAGATAATGGCATAGTTGTAGATACGTTGAAGTGGTAAAGGGTAAAATTGGAAAGGAATCAAAAGTTAATGACATAATAGTAGATATATTGATTTGTTAGGGGCAAAATGAAAATTTAATAATATTAAACAAATGGCGAATAGTATTTTGATGTGACTTAAATGGGGTTTGCTGTGGCTTTTGGATGGAAACCGAGAGCGTCACAGAGAGGGGGAGTCTCAGGCGTGAAACAGAGAGAAAGAAAAAAAAAAGAGAAGGGGAAAAAGAAGAAGAAAAAAGAAGGAAGAGGGATTCGAGGTAGAAAGGAGCTCCGGTTGCACTGCGAGCTGAAGGAAAAAAACGTAGGTCTCCTTCCCCTCTACGCAAGGACCCAAGTTTCATAAAAAGAAAAAGGTAAATACCCGTCCCTACCTAGTATTTTAAAGAATTTATGCTATAGAAAGGGTAGATGACAGTTGTAAAGGGTGTTAAAAGAGGAATAATCGGATTTTGACAAATTTTTCCGGCACTACGGAAAAACCGTGTCGAAGTCCCAACTTCGGTGAATTATTTCGGAGGTCAATCGGCCTCCGATGGTGATGCATGTTTACCTTTTTGGAATTCCCTATGAGTGTAGAATGTTAGGTAAAAATTTCATAAAATTTGGAGTCTGGAAAGTGGATCAAACCTGGGATGAAGTAACCGGCTATCGGTCTTGGTTACTGTTTATCCAGGTGGAAAAATAGGGGATTTTATGCTATAATAGGGTATTAAGCCTAGATTAAGCTAAGGAAACCTTGTACTCATACAAGAAAATTCCTAGTATACATAAATGATGAGTTAATTAATAGAAAAAAAAGAAAAGATTTAGGGAACGGGGGAGTTGAATCAATTAAAGTTTCCTATATTATAATTGGCACGTAGATTATGGCCCTTGATACAAGACTAAATGTATTGTAAATACATGTCACAGTTGGAAAAGAAGCTAGAGAATAAGAGGAAGAAGTTCCCCCTGTCCGCTGTAGATTTTTGGAGGCGTATCAAGGCTGTGCCGGATTGACAGGTGAGTGGGAGTTTGTACTTTGCACCATGAGCACATTCCTTATTTATTTTCATGAATGTTCCCAAGTGTGACTTGATCTACCTGAGCTTATTGATTAATTGTTGTGGTAGATTTCTCTATGTTTAGTTCTCCATGCTTGATTATTCTGTACATGCATTTGAGAGAACATTGAGAGGAATTACGAGGGGTAGATGAGTAATTAAATTGATTCCGAATTGTGAAATGACTTCTTTTGTAAATTGATTTCATTTTCTCTATTTCAAAGACTTGTAGAGCCTTTTCAGTGGTATATTGAGTTGCATTGCACTTTTTTGACCCTCACTCCTAACCCTGATGTTAGTTTATGATGGGGTCGTGCTCGAGTGAGTGGTAGTCTTGATTATACTCCTTTTTAGTAGAGTATTTAGAGGGTATATTATGGCATTCATGCATGGCTTGGCAGTATCTACAGGACACTTATAGTCGATGGGGTTGAACATCGTCCTGTGTGCACATAGTAGCTTTCTGGGTGAGCAGAGCCCAGTCCCTTCCTAGGGGGGACACGGCCCTAGGCGTAGAATCGACCGGTCCTACGACTTATATTCTGCTTGCCGCTGGGCATAGTAAGACCCCGCGAGGTGCAGTATGGCTTTCCGCGGATGTAGAATTCCTGCGAGGTGCCGTTTAGTATATAGATGTGAGATGTTTCTATGGATTTCTGTTCTGGATACTAGCCAGCATTTACATGATCAGTGTGGTGTCTTATCCTATATATGCATGTGACAGTAGGGAGTTGTTGCTGGTTCGCCTGGGGCGTAAAACCCACCTTCCGACAGCTGTCTAGCATTTACATTATTGGTATAGTGTTTTATCTTGCATATGCATGTGATAGTGGGGAGTTGTTGCTGGTTCGCCTGGGGCGTAAAACCCACCTCTCGATAGCTGTCTTGTTGATGATTCAGCCTATTGACACCTGATTTATATGATTCAGTACTATGACCTGTTGAGCATATTCATGTTATCATACATATTTATTTGATTATTCTATATATGCTCCAGATGAGTTGATTGGGATTGTGATGATTTACTCCTTATTTCTTATGTTGAGTTATGTGTATTCTGTTCTTGACGGCTGCTCATATGCTCTTGAGATTTCACCTCGAGCCATGATTATATCTTGTCTCATGTGCATAGTACTCTACTCCACTCACTGAGTACTCATATACTCACTCCTCAGTTTGGTGTTTTTGATTGCAGGGCAGGTATTGTATAGAAAGGAGCAGGATTAGTAGTTGCCTGCTAGTTGTGCCGCTCCATAGTATAGTATAATGTAGATAGAGGTTTATACCTTTTGGTGTATTATAAACCTTCTATTGTATATAGTGCATAGTTACAGTCATAGATCCTGTTGTGGATATGGGTTTGACCATGGATGGATTGGGAAGCAGGTATATATATATGTGTGCAGACCAGTTGTGTGCCTGTGATAATGTATTGCTATATATTGTCCAAGTTTATTATGTGACAGATTATGTGATTGCTGCTCTGACAGGTAGTGTGTTGTATGTATTGAGATAATCCTGACAGATCACCATAGGAAAGGTGATCATTTTGTGCATGCATCATGCCAAAATTTTCAGAATTTATTGATGATTGATAGGTAGTAGGGTTCTACGTAGTGGCTGGTGGCCTTATGCCTACCCGCACCCTAGGACCGTCGCGGCGGCCCGCCGGGAACGGGGCGGGGGTCGTGATAGAGGTGGTATCCGAGCAAAGGTTAAGAAGAGTCCTGTCAGAGCAATAGGATGAGTTAGGATTAAGTATAGGATTATACTATGGAGCATAGAATTTTTCTGTATGTCATTTTATAAGTCATTTACAACTCAGTAAAATATATCATGACTCAGTGTGTAACGACCGTCCTCTCTTTTTGACTCTTTTAGAGACATATAAAGAATACCTCCAAGAAGAGGATCTGCTCGTCCTGAAAGGAGGATGGAGCCAGATATGGTATTGGATGCAGGTTCCGCACACGTCGAGCCCCAAAGAGAAAAATCTCCTCCTGTTGATAGACGGAGGGTTGATGATCAAGGAGAGGTAGGAAGTAGAGATGCATTGATGGAACAGTTACTGGCGGAGAATCAGGCTCTGAGGAAGCAGATTGCTCGGGGGAAATCTTCTGCCCCGTCAGTAGTATCCATCCCACCTCCTGTACCTGTGCCAAGAAGTTTGGCCAGGCTGGCTCTAGATAATGAGGGGATTACTGTACAGGAGTTTCTGAGGCTCAGAACCCCAGAGTTTAAGGGGGAAGAAGGTGAAGATCCTCAGAGATTCCTGGAGGAGACTGAAAAGATGATACGGAGATTGCCCTGTTCTGATGCAAGAGCTATAGAACTTATAGGGCTTACAATAAAGGAAGATGCCTGGGACTGGTACCAGAGGCATATGGAGGACAGATTGTACAGTAGAAATCCTCCAACCTGGGAAGAGTTTAGGCAAGCAGTGATGGATGAGTTCTTGTCTCCGGCTGAGAGGCAGAATCGGGCTCTTCAGTTTGAGAGGCTGAAGCAGATGCCCGGAATGAGCGTATCTGAGTACGCTCGTGAGTTCACTAGATTGGGGAAGTATGCTCCTTACATCATCCCCACTGAAGCTGCCAGGATAGAAAGGTTCAGACAAGGTCTGATTTTTCCGCTTTATAATGCGGTGTTGGCAGTAGAGGTCCCCACCTTGTCTAGGCTGATTGATAAAGCAAAACAGTGGGAGACCAGAAACAAAGAAAAAAGAGCTGAAAGAGAACAGAGGAAAATGAGTATGGGAAAAGGGCAAAGCAGCAGAGGTAGATCTGAGGGAGTAGATCTCTCGGAGGGCCCGACATAGCAGTCTGTACGCTCATCTCCACCTGCCCCACGTAATAGAAAATGGAGGGGAAGAGGTTAATCACAAGATACTTTTCTACCATCAGTACCTCGTCCTCCAGTCACTATGGCCAGAACTGAATCTGGGTTCCAATCATGGCCAGTGTGTGGCATATGTGGGAAGCAGCACCCTGGCAGATGTAGAATGGGCCAGGGAGTGTGCTACATATGTGGACAGTCGGGTCATTTTGCCAGAGAATGCCCACAGAGTGCCACCCAGCAGTTTGTGCCTTTGGCATCCTACCCTTCTGTGCAGATGGACAGGCCTAGTAGTAGGGGGCCTGTAGGCAGAGGTAGAGGTCAAGCACAAACATCACAGCAGAGTGCTGGACCATCTCAACTGTCAGCTCCAGTAGGCAGAGGGCAAGGAAGGGTGTTCACGATAAATCTACAGGAGGCACAAGCATCGAATGCAGCTGTGACAGGTATGCTCCTCATTGATAAGATTAAAGCTAGAGTGTTATTTGATTCTGGAGTTACCCATTCATTTGTGTCTCCTTATTTTGTTAAAAAGTTAGCTAAGGATAAGATATTAATGTATATTTCCTTAGCTATTAGTACACCTGTAGGGGATAGTATAAAAGCAAAGTATGTGTATCTTACCTGTGTGGTAGAAATAGAAGGTAAAACACTCCCAATTTATTTGATTCTCAATACCACACCGAGCAAAGTATGAAGAGTAAATACCCTTACCTCTTTGAGTAATCAGGTAATTTGCTCTTTTAAATTCGAGGACGAATTTTATATAAGGGGGAGGATGTAATAACCCTAAAATTTTTTATATATAAAAAGGGATAGAATAGTCCTTTAAAATTGATATAAGGGGTAAAATTAGAAGGAATCAAAAGATGATGGCATAGTTGTAGATACGTTGAAGTGGTAAAGGGTAAAATTGGAAAGGAATCAAAAGTTAATGGCATAGCAGTAGATATGTTGAAGTGTTAGGGGCAAAATGAAAATTTAATAATATTAAACAAAGGGTGAATAGTATTTTGATGTAACTTAAATGGGGTTTGCTATGGCTTTTGGATGGAAACCGAGAGAGTCACAGAGAGGGGGAGTCTCAGGCGTGAAACAGAGAAAAAGAAAAAAAAAAGAGGAGAAGAAGAAGAAGAAAAAAGAAGAAGGAAGAGGGATTCGAGGTAGAAGGGAGCTCCGATTGCACTGCGAGCTGAAGGGAAAAACGTAGGTCTCCTTTCCCTCTACACAAGGACCCAAGTTTCACAAGAAAGAAAAAGGTAAATACCCGTCCCTACCTAGTATTCTAAAGAATTTATACTATAGAAAAGATAGATGACAGTTGTAAAGGGTGTTAAAAGAGGAAGAATCGGATTTCGACAAATTTTTCCGGCACTACGGAAAAATCATGTCGAAGTTCCAATTTCGTGAATTATTTTGGAGGTCAATCGGCCTCCGATGGTGATGCATGTTATCTTTTTGGAATCCTCTATGAGTGTAGAATGTTAGGTAAAAATTTCATCAAATTTGGAGTCTGAAAAGTGGATCAAACTCGGGATGAAGTAACCGGCTGTCGATCCAGGTTACTGTTCATCCGGGTGGAAAAATAGGAAATTTCATGCTATAATAGGGTATTATGCCTAGATTAAGCTAAGGGGACCTTGTACTCATGCAAGGGAATTCCTAGTATACATAAATGATGAGTTAATTAATAGAAAAAAGAAAAAAAAGAAAGAAAAGAAAAGATTTAGGAAATAGAGAAGTTGAATTAATTAAAGTTTCCTATATTATAATTAGCACGTAGATTATGGCCCTTGATACAAGACTAAATGTATTGTAAATACATGTCACAGTTGGGCAAGAAGCTAGGGAACAAGAGAAAGAAGTTTTCCCCTGCCTGCTGTAGATTTTTGGAGGCGTATCAAGGCTGTGCCGGATTGACAGGTGAGTGAGAGATGAAAAAGACGCTAGCATTAGCAGAAGATCATCGATCATACTTTCTTGCCTTAGCCACTTGATTCCACCTGAGCTTATTGATTAATTATTGTGGTAGATTCCTCTATGTTTAGTTCTCCATGCTTGATTATTCTGTACATGTATTTGAGAGAACATTGAGAGGAATTACGAGGGGTAGATGAGTAATTAAATTGATTCCGAATTGTGAAATGACTTTTTTTATAAATTGATTTCATTTTCTCTATTTCAAAGACTTGTAGAGCCTTTTCAGTGGTATATTGAGTTGCATTGCACTTTCTTGACTCTCACTCATAACCCTGATGTTAGTTTATGATTGGGTCGTGGTCGAGTAAGTGGTAGTCTTGATTATACTCCTTTTTAGTAGAGTATTAAGAGGGTGCATTATGGCATTCATGCATGGCTTGGCAGTATCTACAGGACACCTATAGTCGATGGGGTTGAACATCGGCCTGTGTGCACATAGTAGCCTTCTGGGTGGGCGGAGCCCAGTCCCTTCCTAGGGGGGACACGGCCCTAGGCGTAGGATCGGCCAGTCCTACGACTTATATTCTGCTTGCCGCCGGGCATAGTAAGACCCCGCGAGGTGCAGTATGGCTTTCCGCGGATGTAGAATTTCCGCGAGATGCCGTTTAGTATATAGATGTGAGATGTTTCTATGGATTTCTGTTCTGGATACTGGCCAGCATTTACATGATCAATGTGGTGTCTTATCCTGCATATGCATGTGACATTAGGAAGTTGTTGCTGGTTCGCCTGGGGCGTAAAACCCACCTCCCGACAGCTGTCTAGCATTTACATTATCGGTATGGTGTCTTATCCTGCATATGCATGTGATAGTGGGAAGTTGTTGCTGGTTCGCCTGGGGCGTAAAACTCACCTCCCGATAGCTGTCTTGTTGATGATTCAGCCTATTGACACCTGATTTATATGATTCAGTACTATGACCTGTTGAGCATATCCATGTTATCATACATACTTATTTGATTATTCTATATATGCTCCAGATGAGTTGATTGGGATTGTGATGATTTACTCCTTATTTCTTATGTTGAGTTATGTGTATCCTGTTCTTGACGACTGCTCATATGCTCTTGAGATTTCACCTCGAGCCATGATTATATCTTGTCTCATGTGCATAGTACTCTCTACTCCACTCAGTGAGTATTCATATACTCACTCCCCAGTTTGGTGTTTTTGATTGCAGGGCAGGTATTGTATAGAGAGGAGCAGGATTAGTGGTTGCCTGCTAGCTATGCCGCTCCATAGTATAGTATAATGTAGATAGAGGTTTATACCTTTTGGTGTATTATAAACTTTTTATTGTATATAGTGCATAGTTACAGTCATAGATCTTGTTGTGGATATGGATTTGACCATGGATGGATTGGAAAGCAGGTATATATATATGTGTGCAGACCAGTTGTGTGCTTGTGATAATGTATTGCTATATATTGTCCAGGTTTATTATGTGACAGATTATGTGATTGCTGCTCTGACAGGTAGTGTGTTGTATATATTGAGATAATCCTGACAGGTCACCATAGGAAAGGTGATCATTTTGTGCATGCATCATACCAAAATTTTTAGAATTTTTTGATGATTGATAGGTAGTAGGGTTCTACGTGGTGGCTGGTGGCCTTATGCTTACCCGCACCCTAGGACCGTCGCGGCGGCCCGCCGGAAATGGGGCGGGGGTCGTGACATCTGTCTTCGCACCCTCGAGAGGGCTACGTCAGGGATGTCCCCTATCCCCCCTGCTCTTTATTATTTGCACGGATGTATTGTCTAGAGCCTTGCGTCAGGTGGTGATCACTCAGAGCTGAAGGCTTACAGGCCAGTGGTGGGGGCTACACCGATTTCCCATTTGTTGTTTGCTGATGATTGCTTGTTGCTAGCCCGGTCGACACAGCAGGATGCCCGAGTTATTGGTAGGATTCTTCGGGACTACTGTGCCGCGTCAGGACATCGGGTTAATCTTTCGAAGTCAGCTATTAGTTTCAGTCTGAAGACTAGACAGGCGGTGAGGCAGTCTATTCTGGAGATCTTGGGGGTAGGCGAGCAGGATGGCACTATGAGAAACCTGGGAGTCCCGATTCCAGGTCGGCGGTTGCATGGTGGGGATTGCTCTTCCCTCGAGGTCAGTATCAAGCAGCGGTTGGAGGGCTGGCAGATGCACTCTTTGTCTATGATGGGCAGTTTTACCTTGATCCGGTCAGTTCTCTCTTTGATCCCTATTTACTTACTCTCCAATTCCTTCGTCTTGGTGTCGGTGTTGAGGTCTATTGATTAGCTACTTAGAAACTTCATCTGGGGGAGGCATGGAGGCAGGGGTGGTGTCCATTTGTTAGCATGGAAGGTAGTGTGTTAGCCGACCAGGCTTGGAGGTTTGGGGATGCAGTCCTTGTTGGTGAGGCAGGAGGTGTTAGCGGCCCGACACATCGTGAGATTTGTTCTGGAGCCTGACAGTATGTGGTCCTCGCTGATGAGGGCGAAGTATGGGATACTGTTGCCTGGAGCGAGAGTTTCCCGCCACCACTCACCGGTGTGGAGGGAGATGTGTGTCAGAGCTATGTTGGTCCTTCCGGAGATTAGATGAGCCATAGGTGATGGTAGATCCATTGATGTACTGGAGGATTGTTGGGTGACTGCGCAGATGCTCAGTCGGCTGCCGACCATGGTGAATTCTGGACGATTGGCGGGCCACATGGTCAGTGATCTGATGGTTTTTGAGGAGGGTTGGTGAAGGGAGGAGCTGATTCAAGAGGTTTTTGGGGAGCACTTGGTGGAGATGATCCTGGCTATTCCAGTGCCTATTCGGGGGGTACCCGATAGGTTAGTATAGACACTGACAGGGCGGTCGCAGGTGCGTGCGAGGGACCTATAAGTTTTGCTCAGTGGGGAGCCAGTTCGGCAGATCAAGGGAGGATGGATTTGGAGGATGCAGATTCATCTGCGGGTGGCGCTCTTCTTTTGGAAGGTGGCCTGGGGCTGCCTTCCTACCAGAAGTGTGCTAGTTAGGCGGGGCATGCAGATCCCTTAGTGTTGCGGGGTGTGCACGGATTCTGAGGAGACTATTGGGCATGTTCTTCAGCAATGCCCCAAGGCTAGAGAGATATGGAGGGGGTCACCAGTCCCTCTCCCTCAGTCGGTGGTGTCGGTACAGGATTTATTACAGCTGCTGAGAGACTCATTTTGGAGCCCTAGATCTGTTGAGGTAGGGGTGTTTAGAGCATATCTGGCCTACCACATTTGGTTGGACAGGAATGCTGGCTTATTTGAGGGCAAGGTCTTCTTCGAGGTTAGTGGTGGTCAGAGTAGTGTTTCAGGCCGGGAAGGTGATCTCATGCGCTGCTATGTATTCTCTTGGGATGGCCAGAGACATCTGGGATACTCGCTTCGCTGTTACAACGTTCAGATTTATTTTTGTTTCTTGGGTGCCCCCACCCCTGGTTTTCTCAAGGTGAACTTTGATGGAAGCTTGGCGTTGAATGGGCGGTCAGAGGGTGTTGGATTTGTGATCAAAGACCATCGTGGCGGTCTGGTCGCAACAGAGAATCGTCGCACTCCAGGTCTTACCGTAGTTGGAATAGAGCTTCGAACAGCTTGGAAGAGTATACCATATATGAAGCGGGTGCTCGGTGCCGAACGGATGTACGTCGAGGGAGACTCATCGATGGTGATCGAGTAGATACAAGGTGCGGATAGGTATGGAAATGGTCACCCCCTTATTCGTGAAACACGCAGGCTGGTGGTGGAGCTGGACAAGTACCAGATAGTACATACTTTCTGGGAGGCGAACAGGACTGTAGACTGGGTCGATATTCCGGAGAGTTCTTGTGGATGCCCATAGTAGAGCTTCCGCCCTTATTATTCTCTTTAATTTCTTCTGACTTGGCAGGATGTACTTATGTTAGAGTTATATAAATTGCTGTTTTTCACCAAAAAAAAAAAGAAAAAGAAAAGGAGGAAAAGAGAATGCACTAGCTAGAAAGTGGCGGTATATTTATCAAATAGATGATCATGGCCATCACACTTCCACATATGATCCCAACCATCCATGCTTTTCCCCTCCTCTGTATTGCACATGCCGAGCGGTAGATGCTAAAGGAGAACATTCAACTTAATACAATGCATGAGGTTACCTGATCACTTCTTATTCCAACTCTTTACCCATAATGTTAGACAAATTATATCAAGCACACCAGCTATCATAGCATCAGCATGAAGAAATTTTCAAGCATCGAGAAGCAAAAATCAAAAGCCACTCCAGAGTTCCCTTTCAAACACTTCTGATTTCTCATAGTTGCATCAATCTGAACCAGCAGGTTCAGTTACAATTAACGCATAAAGATATGCCACGCAGTGCTAGGTCTCCTGGAGACAATCGTATACCGCAAGTCGCTGGTAGATTTATAACTAAAGGAAGTTGAACCATCGACCACAAACCCGATGACAGGATCAAAACACAAAAAACTTGGGGCCCACTGACACAGCATATCTAACACAATGGAGTCCTAACACTATGAAATCCCAAGTCATCATCACCCTACAAAAAGGTTACTAATTTACATGCAGTTACACAATAACAAAAAGAAAATGTATTGGAGATAATTTATGTCCAAAAAGTGAACTGTTTTTGGGCTTCAACTTTTACATACAGCACTAGGAGTTTAACCTACTACAGCATCATATTGACCAAAAAACCACTTGGAGTAATGTTGGTTTTTCATCCTCTAAACATCCTGACCCTTGAGGCGTGCAATCAGTTCATCCTGCATAAGTGCGAAAACCCATGATCATGAATTTCTATAGAATTATATATAACAAAAGTTGGATTAGGCAATAAGCAGTCCTTACACATACACAACTACCAAAAAATAAAATAAAAATCCAGTAAACCTATGTGAAATCACCCTGGTTTACCAACCATAACCAGTTAACATTGGTGGACATATATCTTATTGATTACATGATTATAAAATTTGAAGGTTATAGCAGTGCCTAACAGATTATTCTGACTGAAAAATAATATAAGCAGTATCAAACAGTGTGGTAAACATGTTCTTGCCTTTTTTCCTCTAAGTGAGAGGCCTCTCTCTTTCAGAAGTGCACGCAACCGCTCCACAGTCAAGGACTGTAATGCTTTCTCAGACGCCCCGTTGCTTGATCCCTCTACAACACCAAAATCTCTTGAGATTCTTGTAATGAGACCCAAAAACGTAGTGTGTAGTGTATTAATCAATACATATAATGCCAATTTGTTTTACATGAACTTTTCACACCTCCATGGTCCATGCTATGTACATGCTTATGGTTGGGCAGCTTTAAAGAAGTGCCTAGTATTATATACTCATATTTTGCTCGAATGCAGGAGATGAGAATCTTTTAAAGGTTTTTAATTTTCCAATAGAAGAAATCAACACTGGCTGGCCTTTTATAGTAGATTTAGTCATACTAATTTCATTTGAGTAAAGAATCCAGCTAAGGTAATGAACGAGTTTGCTATAAACACTAGCATGTGGTGCTTTGCTGGACATCTTGTTGGGAGCTAGTTATAATCAAATACATCATAAGAATGTTGCTGTCTGAAGTGTGAACATAGACAGTATTTTACAGCATGCAAGAGGATCACATGGATGAAGTATTATATGAATTGTATCACATGAATTCTTCTTGATATGCTGCAGCCAGACTGTGCAACTGAAACTCCTGGAGATGGTCTTTGAATCACAATCGCTTAATTGATTTGGATATTTCTGAATAGAATTAGAATTTAGAATGTTTTTAGGGAGCTCAAGATTTAGGCATGCACATTCTAGACAAGAATTTTCTAGAAAATTCAATTTTTAAGCAGAATTCAGAATTTAATTGGAAAAATCATAGTTTACTTTCCATTTTAGTTAACTATTTTTTTTCAGAATTAAAATCTAAACAAAAAGAATACGTTATAGCTTCAAGTTGACAGCTCAGTTATTTTACTTTTTTTTCATCAAAAAGTTTTTGAATTGCATGAGGACTTCCTCAAATACATATACGGAAACTTGAGAAGTCACAAGAAATCAGTCTCAGAAAAAAGCAGAGACACAATTTCAGAATGTTAAATAATGTTCTTACTTCTCTTTGCAATATTTATATTGGTAAACTAGATCAGAAAGAATAATGTTCTTGTTTAACTCATCATTGAATCCATTCAAATACCAGAACAAATCAAAACATACCATGTCCAGAAATACCAGAAGTACTACCAGTGTTGGCTCTTTTGGCTGGATTCCTGCCATCGTACACTCTAAAAGCAGATCTGGCAACAAACAAAAATGTGAAACCAGAATTAGACAAAATCTGAAAACTAGGACTGACAAGCACTGATTACCTAAGTCAGTTATACTAGCATGGCATGTCCATCATTGAAAATGAACCAAAGATAGATATGCAGAAACAACAGATAAGATTTTTTTCAATCATACACTAAATTTAGTGGTTGCTCTATTTAATTCTACTTAGCCACATTTTGTAATTAATGGAGTCATATAAAGCAACACTAAGATTTCAAGAAAAAAAAGCAAAATCTCTCTTACTAGATTTTATAAGCAAACTTGGGAGGACTGCATTAATAGATGCATCGACAATTAAGTGCAATTCAGAATGATATTAAAATAATTTAAAAAGTGTGGTGAACAGGTTTTGACCTAGTCTGTTTGAATCTTGTCTCACATGCTGCACAGATCACATTCCACCCTTCTCTACTCATCCTGTTTTGTCGTTCAATAAGAGACAAGCAACAGAAAAAGGCCGAAATTTTGAAATGAGGTCCTAAATATATTTGATAGTGCTCAAGCAACCTTTTAACCAAAATGCCACAACATAACCGCATTTTGGTAAGCAATAGGTACATTATACACTCACCCATAAGCAACATAAAGCAACACAAGCCATTTGTTGCAAAAATGGGACAAGTAGATGGAGCCCTTAAGAGGAAAGATTGGAAAATGAGGAAACACAAACCCAAGTCTACATTGTTGGGGCAAGTCTTGATGCTTACGGTTATAATCTACTTGGCAATCCATCTCAAATATCTCAATCCCATATATTTTCAATGATCCCTTGCACTTACATCAACTTGGCATAACCACGAATATTAATCAGAAGAAATAGGTTTTGAAAGTTTTGGGATTGGTACAGTATCAAAAAAGATCCCATTATGGTTTGTTTGTTGATGTATATGAAAAGCTTATTGACGGTGAGATTAATGTAACCAAGCATAATTCTTTAGGAAAGAATTTTAACTTAGAAATTTAAATCAGTACCATGACATATGTGATGTCCCATATCATATATCAGTGTAAGCTGCCTGCCTCCCCCCCCACCCCCACCACACAAAAAAAAGAAAGAAAAAGAACAGAGGAAGAAGACAGATGAAGTATAAAAGAAAGCATAGTTAAATATGCTAAAAATAGACGTTTCCGATTAGCAGCTTATAATGTAAAATCTGAAGCCAAAATAGATGTCTAATTGCCATCCCACCATTTAATGACAATTTGGTAGATAAACCCTTTTCTTTATTAAATATGTCTGTTTCAGTTAAAATCAAGGTTCACCAAACC
Organism: Phoenix dactylifera; assembly: GCF_051530095.1. Taxonomy (NCBI): domain Eukaryota; kingdom Viridiplantae; phylum Streptophyta; class Magnoliopsida; order Arecales; family Arecaceae; genus Phoenix; species Phoenix dactylifera. The sequence goes on from NC_143193.1 coordinate 3,696,610, forward strand.
AATATGGGGGCTCATACCGGTTGGCGACCAGTTCAATACGATAAGGGTCCATACCATGCCGGTCCAAGGCATACCAAATCAGGGAGAGGGAGGGTAGAAGGGAGAGGGAGAGAGACTTGTCGTCGTCGTCGACGATGGATGGCTTCGAATGCAAAAGAGGAAGAGGATGAAGACGTCAATCAGGTGAGAGAGGAGAGATCGATTTGGAACCCTAAAACCGATTCAACCACCCGGATCTCTCTTTCTTCTCTGAAGAACTTAGAACCCTAGAACTGATCCAGAACAAGAGCATACAGTGATCTAGGATGAAAAAAAGAAGGGGAAAGAGAGATCAATTTGGCTCCCATTGAGTCGATTTTGATTCCTAGCATTCAACGCTCGTGAGTGTGGATCTCAACATTAGATAGGGATGTGGAGAGTGGAGAAAAGGAGCAGAAACCCTTGTGTGGATCTAGGCTCTACCAAGCATTCTCGTGAGAGAGAGAGAGAGAAAGAGCAAGCAAACAAGAGTCTTGCAGGCTCTAGAAATCTCGAACCACCTGTTGGGAGGGGGGACTAGGTAACAATTATCATAACCGAACTGGATGTACCATGTGAACCATTCTAATTTGGCGTGGGTTCACTTTAGTATGGGCCAAGCCCCCTGGTTCAGGTCAGTTACACAATCACTGCTAAAATCTCTCTCTTTCTCTCTAACTCTTGATTTGTTGTAGTGGGTAAAGGGTTGTTCAAAGAGCGAGTTATTTGTGAGCTGGCCATCTTTGGCTCGATTCATAAGCAAACAAGCCAAGCTAGAGAGAGACTAGATCACTTGAGCTCGGTTCCATCAAGATTGAAATATGAACAAATAAATATTTTATATATGAGACATAGGCTTAACTACTATTTTGTATATAAAAATATTTTCTTATATTTATTTATTATAAACTTACATAATTTATATAAAATAGAATATATCTTGATTATTAAATTCATGGAACCAAAACCGCAAGAATGGGACGATACCATCAGTATCATACTGCCCTAATGTGGAACTGACGCTTGTATGGGTGCTAGGATGCCAAAACTATTTAGAGCAGTTTGTATCAACTGTATTGGTGCATACAGCCAGTATCCTATAGACTGTATAGGTCCAAACTCACAATTTTTTATTCTTTCTGATGTTTTCAATTTGGATAAGTACCATCGTACTTGTACAGTATTGATATCGTACCATTCTAATGAAAAAATGGTACGAGATTTTGTACCAATATTTAATATCTTGATTAAATTAATATAGTCAGGATAATTATCTTTAAGTATATAAATGTGAGCTCTGAGATCTCTTAAACAAGTTGTTCATGAACAGCTCAAGTTTGGCTCATTTACTCCCCTACATGTATGTATGTCCGGGTGTGAGCGCAAGAGAGAATCAAGCTACCAATTATATGAATGCATTTAATACTCTAACATAAACTAAATCAAGATCTTTAATTAGATTGCGATCACAACCATCCATCCTATTGTTTCTCATGTGCGTCTTACATGCGCAATATTATTTCTAAATTGAATTCTACTTATTAGTTATTATTTGATAGTTAGCCTTATATGTTTAGAAAATCTGGTTGTTGCTAAGTAGGAATTATAATTGCATTTAAAAGTAATACTCAGTCTCCTAACCACCAAATACCTACTATGGATTTGCGAGCATTAATCTCTAATTATAATCACAATCATCAAGCCATCCCCACCTATTTGGAGTTGGCTTTATGAATCATCCTATTCAAGGCCACCTCTGATGTTATTCCAAGTTTCTCCATAGGCTTCTACACATCTCCATCTATGTTACTTTAGGTCTTCCCTTCTTGTTTATTTTTTACAAACTTCAACACAAACCAAAGTACCTCTTCTCACTGGAACCTCCTCAAATTATCATTGTATGTGTCCATACCATCTCAATCAATTTTCCATCACTTTATCCTAAATTTATACTACTCCTATAGCTCATCCAATATATTCATTTTTTGCTTTATTCTTTCTAGTTTTATCATATATCCATCTTAACATTTTGATTTCTACTAAATTTAACTTGTTTCATGTATTTTCTTTATTGCCCAACTAAGTCATACAACATGGAAGGCCTTATTATTGTTCTATAAGATTTTCATTTAATTCTTCAAGGTATATGCCTATTACATAATCTTCGAGACGCACATCTCCACTTCATCCAACCAGCTCGAATTTTATTTCATATATTTGCATCTATTTTCCTATTATTTTATATACTACATCCTAAGCAATGAAATAGGTCACTTTATGATATCTCTTGGTCATCAATCTTTATTGGCATAACATATTCACTTCCATTCTCACTAACTTTACATTCCATATACAAACAATTACAAGAAATAATAACAAGCACAAGAAAAACTTGGTAAATATTAAAACTACTCAATCTTTGAATTTGTGAAATTCAGACATATTCCAACTTTCTTTTGCAAATAGTAGAACTACAGTTCAATTCCTCTGAGCCCTTATCTAGTTTCACAAAGCTCAACATGACAACAACGAACCCATCAGGTCTACAATGGCGCCTTGAAAGTTGAATTGGTTTCTATCTAACAAAATATACTTATTTCCTTTTGCATTCTAACTTGTACTATAAATTGCAATTTTATATTTCTTTAATAACTATTGGCAATATCTTTTATTATTTAGCATTTATTTCGCAAGGAAGATATAGATCCATTTGTAATACATCCCTATTACTGCATTCCTAAGATTCATCAAAATATTCCATGTTTGATTTCCAAAAAAAGAAATAAAACTGTGCTATATGTTCCTTGTAGTAAATTATCCAATTGTCAAGGATGTGCTTGGATGTAATATAAGAATTCTAAATTTTTGTGATAGTTTTTGTTTGTTTAAATTAAGAGCGTATGTTTCTAGACAACCTAATGTTTGGTTAGAGTACAATGACATTTCACAAATACATTAAATCATGGAATTAGAGGTTTCTACTTTATGGAGAATTTTCCAAGTTCATGATTTTTCCCTCTCTATCACCTGAATATTCCATTTTTGAACTTTGTCTTTTTAACAAGACACCTATTGAAGTATCTAAAACTTTTTCACTTCAAGATGAATAAGATCATGGCTGTAAAATTCAACATGTCCAAACATAGCCTTAATGAAAAATAATAATATTTTTACACAATATTATGAAACATGACTTGTCATCCAAATGTAGCACTAAATCAAATGCCATAGAAGTAAATAAATTTCAAAACATGAAGTTAAATAATCTTGATTCCAAAATTTGGCTGAAAATAATTTGGGCAATTTGATATCTCTTCTGAATCAAATGTGATTTTATCAATAAAAGGCAATTGTAGTATCATCACTTTTTGGGGATGACTTCACCATTACTTTGTCACTTGTTCTTGTCTAGGGGCATAACTTGAAAGACACATGGCCTAACTTTATCAGTTTTAATTATTTTTCATATCAGAAATAAAATTAGTCCATTTAACTTGTCACCAGAGACTTTTCAAACACATAAGTACCAACAAAGCTAGAGTTACCAAAACATATGGTGAGCCATCTAAATGAAAAGCCTATCATGCTCTACACTGTCAAAACACATGGTCTCAAAAATTCAGCAGGTTGATTGTTCCAATCCATAAATCAAATATAACAATAATCCTTTCATTAAAATACGCCCATTTCATGATCACTTGTTGCATAGGGGGAAAGATAACAGAGCATTTGACTTGGCCTTTAAGAATTTTCAATATTGTAGATTATAACTCACATGGAGTCTCATCTACTGATGGATCATATGTTTTGCACAATAGGACTAGACTGCAGATCTTATCAATGAGCTGATAGCTCAAGTCCATGTGTGCGTGTGAGGGTGTGTATGTATGAAAAAATAACCAAATTCATGAAACATTGGAGCATATGAAAGCAGGTGCGAGAGCTAGACTGGCGAGTAGCTGTTGCAACTTGCAAGCCTTATAAGAAATGATTCCAATATAAACAAGAGGGCATGGGCACAAAAACATGATCAAATGGATACCTAATTTCATGCAAATGTTAAATGACATGCATGCACTTTGCAAGAAATCAACACACATAAGCATGTACTCATCCAGATGATTAAATTACCAATTTATGGAAGTCCTCTTCTACTAGATCAATAAAGCAACTTGAGAAAGAAAATTAATAAAATAAAATTATAACAATGCATGGGTTCATTATCATGTATACCCCAAATTAGAGACCAATTCAATAAAATTTGGTAAACAACACCAGTAAATCAAATAGAAATCCATACCTCTTCCCCTTGCTGCTCTCTGCTGGAGCTTTAGCATTTATATCCTTTAATTCACTCCTTTGTTTGCTGAGTTGGAGAGCTCTAATCAATATGTTTGTTGTATTTGTCTTAATAACTTGGTCCTCTAAATAAAAAAGAATATGCAAACATGGAAATTTAGTAACTCAGTGATTTTCAAGGTTTTCAAACCCAAAATAAGTTGAAAATCATGAATATCATGGAGGAAAAGATACATGCATGTTTTAGTATTATGACATAATTCCAACATATTTTCAAAATTTAGAAGGTAATAAGGAAAGTTTAGCTCTGAGTACAACTTACATGAGAGACTACTACTTAGGATGAGAAGATGGGAGGGTTTCCAGGCATGGAAAGCTACATATCCAAAAGTATAATTATGCTTAGATTGTATTATCATTTCTTTATATAGTGCTTTATTTCACAAGCATCACAAATCTTTGATTGATGCTTGCATTTTTCTTTTTTTGAGTATCAAGCCTAAAAATTGGATGTAAAAGTCCCAGGCCTTTCCTAAGCACAAAGTTCAACAGTATCCAAGAACCAGGCACGATCTGCACTAGTAATGAATCAAAAAATCTGCCCAGGAGTCTCCACACAAACATAAGAAACCACAATTACTGCCAGCAACATTGGACACCCACTATTATGGCAACATCATTCCAAAATCTAAGAGCATCTAATTAAGATAAATGTTGAGAATACTAATTAGAGGGCACCAAAAGTGGACCCAAGCCATTGATGGTAGGTTTGCATTTTTATTTTCCAAGATAAGCTATTCCGAAAAAAATGGCCTGCTAAAAAACCTACAGGTCTGGAAGCTATGGCATCTCTTAAATTGCTTCAGACCCAATGCGATAGATGGATCAGTAAATGTGTTAGTATATGACAATAGTAAATGACTTGCCTACATCTTGAAAAGAAGGTTCAAGGATTGTGTACATATAGAATGTTTCTAGTGCATGCTTGCCATATTTGCAGATTTACTAGTATGAGAAATAAGAAAAACAGAAACGAACTATAATATTAAGTTTATAATCCATGAAAATTTATGTTGTCGCAAACAGATAAATAATACCTTTAGATTCAAATTTTCAGTTGCAACTTCAAACCAATTCTTTTCCTCAAGGAAAAAATTCTCAGAAATCAGATGTCAATAATGTGTGAAACATTATGATAAATATACTGAAGAATCAATACTACGTATAATATATACATTGGAAAATTCCATTATCATATAATAAAGACATAAATTTTGGTTTAGTAACTTCGTAGTGTATACATGGCGCAAAATGGATAATTTCAATGAACTAAGCTTATTAGACAAGCAAGATCTATACGCACATAACTTAAATGGAAAATGCCATGTGGGCCCCAACTAGTGCACATGAAAAATTCCTTGACCCCATGTAGTGCAGCAATTCCAACAAACTACACCAATTTCCTTATGCCAAATGTTGTTCATGTGCAGGAAAGTGCCCCACTTATTTTTGCTCAAATTAAATTAATTGTCAACCCACTCCTCTTTTTTCTACACCCTCTCGCTCTTCCCATCTAACGTGTTCCTGATTCACCTCACCCTCTCAATTTCTTTCATAATCTGTCTTCTTATCTTATATATGTCAAACTCAGGAGAACTCAGTAGGGACAATAGTGCATGACATGAATAACTCCTCACCAAAATTATCATCTATATTGAATGGTTATTAGATTATCAGAATCACTCAGAAAGAGTTCATTTTCTTTTTGGCAATACTAACAGCCAGATTAATATATCATTTATTACCAACATTGTACACATCATGATAAATGAGAGAAAAAGAAAATATGCTACCTGGTTTCCTTATATAAGTTAAAACATCACAGAATTAGAATGTATAAGTCCTATATAGATTAAGAAAGAAATCAGAAATACATAATTATGACCTGAGAGACAGTTTTAGATTCTCATATTCCACCACCTAGGAATTTGTTCAAAATCCACATAGTAGATTGCCGTTGACCAACACATCACAAAACATCCTTACTGGGAAAAGGCTTCTCCATATCTTGATGAGGCATGTAAAGCTCAATGGACCCAGTTATGGCATTGTCAAACTCCATACCCTCTCATTAGTGTGGGGGCCACATTTGGCGGGGAATGTGTCTTGACAAAAGGGTCCTCCTGTCGTAGTTAGCAATAATTGACTCCACTAAGAATTTTTCTAAAATAAGCCTTTCTTCAAGAACCTTTTGCATTCATTTTTTCTGAAGCTCAAACAGAATTTCTTGTTTCCAACTCTCTCAATTTGCATGGCCCTAAACTACTCTACATGAAAACATCTCTCTCTCTCTCTCTCTAAGTTAACACTCTAACAGCCTGGCTTATAATCTTCAGTCAGGTTCTTGTTCACAGTTCTTTTGACGGCATTGTAGGCGCATCATCTAGTAAAACATGCTACATGAAAGTCATAACCATTCATTCAATGAGACTATGATGCCGGAAAAATAAAAGGGGGGAAGACAAACAACAAGCAAACCAAAACCACCCAAGAATTTGAGAATAATGATAAACCCAAATCTCCAAGAACAAGAACAATGGATATATAAAAACTCACCACCCAAAAAAATCCACCCAAGGGATACAGAGTTTTATGAAAAAAAAAACTCACCACCCAAAGGAATCCACCCTAGGGATACAGAGTTCTAGTGATCACCACTCACAGACAATCTTCCTAAGATACAAAGCAAGAACACGCTCACCACCCAAGAAATGCCTAGAGATATAGAATATCCAAAAGAAGAAACTTGTCGAGCCAAAGGCTTAAACCTTAATTCACTCAACCTTGAAATTAAATTCTTAAAACATAATATAGAGCATGCCTTTATATAGGCACGTTTGAAATGCTTATCAAGCAATTACAATCAATAATCCTAAATGTGAGGAGAAAGAAAAAAAATCATAATTAGGAATTCCATAAGAAAGAAAAATACCATAAAAAGGCGTTCCAAAATTTGCCTTTGCTTAGGCATAAACCAAAAATAAATTACCATAGAAAAAATTTCCTTTTGTCTCCTTAAGCACCTGTGTCTTCCTTTTTGCCTTCTTAAGCACCCGTGTCAGACTATCCTCTGGATCTTCCAGGAAATCAATATTCTATCAACAAGATCGTTGTGCAATGAGATGTTTTCACGACATACCTTGCGCCTAACATAATATAGATTAGAACAATTTAATAGCAAATCAGAATATTCACTTGATCAAGTCTATCTGCTTGCAGGCAAAGACTATGACACATGTGGACCTAGGATGTCATTCACTATTATTCTTATACATGTGAGTATGGCTTTAAAACCGGTAACACTTGGCTCTAATTCCTCACCAGCACTTTGCCATGCAGATCTTGTCCACATCCGATGATGTTAATGCAATAATAGAGTTGCATGAAACAGATAGGATGGATAGGAGTATGGACATATCTTGTCTTGGCACATGCCTAATTTATAGCCACCCTTAATTTAACCATATTTATTAGTGATTCTACCATGTTTTGCACATAACCTTGAAAAAAGAAAATAAGAAGAAGAAGGAAAAGAGAACAAGAAGAAAGGAAGAAGGAAATCCAACAACCTCCCCCACTGTTTTTTGTGATCAACAGTCTCTTTCCCTTCTTTGCTCAAAATAGTCCACTTATTTCTAAAGAAGGATAGCTTGATCCTTCAATCACATTCCTCTCAGTGCTTCTACATTCATTTTCCAGTTCTATTTTTTTTTTCCTAAACAAAGCCATCTATCATATCAAACTTTTGCCTCAAATATACCATATGAAATAACTTAAGAGGCTTACGTGTTTACGAAATTCATCATGTTTCACCGCCATCGACATCGAGAGTGTTCAACATACAATGTTCAGGTTAATCAAGTTTGATGCCTATATCTTTATAGAAGTCCTCCAAAAATCTGATATCTTATTTCGTAGTTTACCAATGTGTGTCATTTACAAGAAGACAAGCCACAGGATAAATTTTGAGCACTGGGATTCCCACATCCGTCCCTTATTTTGGAAGGTTACGTTCTCACTAGCCCTAAGTCTATATATTTTACTGATGAATCAATTAGAAAAGAGAAAACTTGTAGTTTATATGCAAAACAGATTTACTAGGAACCAACTTTCTTTAATAATTTTTATGCACTATATTCATGACATTCATGTCTCACAAATTACTAGGTAAATCATTTTCACAATAAAAGTATTCAACTTCTTCTGCAAATTTACTATTGTAGTGTGTAAGGACATGATTAGACCAATTCAATCACTTGGAATGGAAATTAATTTATCATGAAATACCAAGGGTTCAAATCTCCTGCATACCGGCCGTGTATAGGCTGGTGCATACCAAACTGCTAGGAGCCAGTATGATAAAGTCCAGCATACACCAGCAATAAGCCAATTGGGCCCCCATGGCATCATATTGAGGTGTACCGATCCCATACTTGCCCTATATTACTCAGTACCTTTTTTTTGTAATTTGCTCATTCATACCAAAGCATATCGAGGCACATTGCCCCTATATAAGGTTCTTACAATACCGTCCAGTTATTGATACGATACCAATGCTCGGGATTTGAATCCTTGATGAAGACTTATGACGGTTGAGTAAACATATAAAAATGAGATACATCTTTCATAAATCATTTATACCGAACCAAAACAATCAAATTTTCATAATGTGCATCACAATGTAAAGCGATCAGAAGTTTCATGGATTACCACAGCAACTTTGTATCTACCAAGAAATGAGAAAGACATTCCATGCAAAAAGGGACCATATTCACACAGATCCTGTAATACCCAATAACGCATGGAAAGCAACAAATCTATTAATAACAAACCTAGCACCAATGCTTCATAGGCTTACCAATTAAAAGAAATGGGCCAAAAATTCCAAGAAGAAACCATCAAAAATTCATCTTGTTCAACACGACTTGAACATTTTTTATGACCATTATAAATGTTCTTCAAAATTCCAATTTTAGACTGGAAGCATGTGATCTTTCGACCAAAATCCACAAGAATTTGCATCCCTAAGACAACGAACACTAGAAACTAGAAAGATTAAATGTCTCAAGCTTACAAAATACGAAAACAAATACATAAGAATGTAAACGAACCTGGAGGCGATGTATCGTGATCGCAGACGTATACACGCATGCCACCCTGCACACAGCTCTCAATGCGTGATCAAAGACGGAACAATTCTCAAAAAACACTAAAGAAATGAACATCTACAGAAGATAATTGGGTAAGTTCGGGGTAAAATGGGGAGAAGGAGGTAGGGTTTGGGAGGCCGAGGGAGGGTTTGGGCTGCGAGAGAGGAGAGAGAGTTTACCATGTTCGAAGAGAAATCGGCGGAGAAAAGGCCGCGAGAGGGGAGGTTGGGGAGGTATTTGGAGGCCCCCGCAACCGCCCGATCCGAACCTCGCGCCGCCGCCGCCGCCGCCGCCGCCGCTAGGCTTCCGCTCGCCGGTCCGGCGGAGCCTTCCATCCTCAGTTATTTTCTAGAAAACAAACTTGAAAGCTACAGCACCGTATATGAGACGATATATATACACATCCCCTCCTCTTGTAAGTAGTAAAACTAAAAACATCTGATATTAACAAAGTAGTTGAATCCCAATTGCAAATTAATTTTTATTAATTAGATTAGATTTTTCATGTTACCAACTATGGAAAAAAAAACAAAATCAAATCAAAACATTTTAATTCTTGGTAAAATTTCAAATGATTGAAAGCATATAAACAATTATTTTATGGTGCAAAAAAGAAAAAAAAAGAGTAAGGAATCCAAAATATCCATATTTTGGCTAGCATTATGTAAATTGCCATATGGTATAATTTTCTTGAGCTCACGGGGCATGCTAAATGTAATCAAATTTAGATTTGTAAGAATTTTTTACTATACATTAGTTTTCTTGCATTCTATTATTTGATTTTTTTGAGATTGATGATTATTGAAGCAACTTAGATCTAGGAGCATTAGTTTAACCCTAAAGACATTTCTCCCTTGAAAATTTATGTTGGGGTATGTGGAGACCTTTGGTGATGAAGAGAATTGAAGGAAAATCAATTTTGCATAGTTTTCTGTCTGGCGGACTGTCGGAGTCGACTCGAGCTTCAGTCGAGTCGACTCGGGAACAGTCGAGTCGACTCGGGAACAGTCGAGTCGACTCGAGGTCTGTCGAGTCGACCCGAGAGGAGAAAGCCGCAAAAACCATGTTTCTGTCTGGACTGTCAGAGTCGACTCGAACTACAGTCGAGTCGACTCGGAGCATCGTCGAGTCGACTCGAGATACAGTGGAGTCGACTCGAGATCGTGCCAGTTAAACTGGAAGTTGTTCAGACGTGCCAGAGTCGACTCGGACTTCAGCCGAGTCGACTCGGGCTCGCGAAAAATCGTACGGACGATTTTCTTTTGGTGTTTTTGGTAGCGTTTCGACGGCTATGATCATCTGAAGGTCTTGAGACTATATATAGGACTCATGAGAGCCCTAGGGTAAGGGTTATTGGCCGTATATTTGAGAGAGACTCTTGTTTGTGAGGCTAGGGTTCTAGAGAAGAAGAGGATTGGGATCCTACTTCTTGTGCAAAGGGAATTCTGTGTGAATCTCTTGTAGATCGATCGCTTGTGATCGTTCGGGTGTGTGCTATCTCTGTAATCAGTTCATCCTTATTGAGATTTGGAGCGGTGGAGGACGTAGGCTATTTGTAGCCGAACCTCGTTACATTTTTGTGTTTGCTTTGCTATTTTCTTCCTTCTTCTTCCTTTGATCTTTGATAATCCGTTGCGGTGCTCAAGTGTTTTATCCTACTGATACCACGGGGTAATCTTTTGCCCTTCGTAGGCGGAGCGAAGAGGTGATCCTTGAGTCCGGAGTCGAGGGAGCGAGAGAGTGCTTATCCGTTTGTATCTCTCTTGCTTGTCCGACGTCGGTGGCGGCGCTGGTGTGAGTGGGTTCCGGTGCGGGGCGCCGACAACAATTGGTATCAGAGCTATTGGTTATTCTGCAATCACGGATGAAGGGAAGTTGCGAATTGAGAAGTTCAATGGCACGAACTTCGGGTTTTGGAAGATGCAAATAGAAGATTACCTTTACCAGAAGGATCTCTATTTACCTCTTGGAGGTAGAGCAAAGAAACCAGAGAAGATGTCCGATGAAGACTGGGAGGTCCTCGATCGGAAGACGCTCGGCACCATCAGATTGTCACTTGCATCCCAAGTGGCATTCAACATCAAAAACGAGAAGACGACGATGGAGTTGATGGCAACATTGTCGCGGATGTACGAGAAACCCTCAGCATCAAACAAGGTATTTCTCATGAAGAGGTTGTTTAATCTTCGTATGAAAAATGGCGGCAGCATAGCAGAATACCTCAACGAGTTCAATGGACTCATGGCCCAGTTGGAGTCAGTGGAGATTAGTTTTGACGATGAGATTCGGGCATTGCTAATCCTCTCCGGATTGCTTGATAGCTGGGAGGGCCTGGTGATGGCGGTGAGCAACTCTTCGGCAACGGGGAAGTTGATTTTTGATGACGTTGTGGGAGTGCTTCTGAGTGAAGAAGCAAGAAGAAAATCTTCTGGAGCTACGGAGTCGTCTGGAAGTGCACTAAACACCTCTGACCGGGGAAGACAAAAGAAGGACGGTCGATTTCGAAGCGACTCGAAGTCGAGATCCAGCAGGTCTCGAGCACCTCAGAACAAGGGAGCGAAGTGCTGGAACTGCGGGAAGACGGGGCACTTTAGGAGGGATTGCAAATCTCCTAAAGGGAAGCAAGGCAACCACACCGAAGGAGTCAGCAAGGATCTGGCAAATCTTGCTGAAGACGGTGATATGGATGCCCTCGTTCTATCTTTGTCTACCTGTGACGAGTCTTGGGTGATAGACTCGGGCGCGTCTTTCTATGCTACATCCCAACGGAAGCTTCTTGAAGGATATGAGAAGGGAGACTTTGGCAAAGTCTACCTAGGGGATGGAGAGCCTTGCACCATACAAGGAAGGGGAAGCGCGGAAGTGAAGTTGGTTTCTGGATCTTCACTTGAGCTTGAGGACGTACGGCACGTACCTCAACTGCAGAGGAATCTGATTTCTGTTGGACAGTTGGCGAGCCAGGGGTACAAGGCTACTTTCACAGCTGATCAGTGGAAGATATCCAGAGGTTCGTTGACGGTGGCTAGTGGCAAGAAGGTTGGGACACTTTATGTCACCAACGGCACGGAGAACTCTATTGGAGTTGTTGCAGCAGATGTGGACACCAAGTTATGGCATTGTAGACTTGGGCACATGAGTTATCAGGGACTGGAGGTGATGCACCAGTTGGGAAAGCTGCAGGGTCTCAGGAGTGTTGAGATGGACTTCTGTGAGGATTGTGTTCTTGGAAAGCAGAAGCGTGTTTCATTCAACAAAGAAGGTAAACCTCGAAAGCAAGAAAAGCTAGATCTCGTACACACGGACGTGTGGGGGCCTGCACCAGTTTCTTCCATTAGTGGATCTCAGTACTATGTTACTTTTATTGATGATGCTACCAGGAAGCTTTGGGTGTTCTTCTTGAAGCACAAGTCAGAGGTATTTGGGGTCTTCAGGAGATGGCAGGTGATGGTAGAACTCGAGACAGGAAAGAGGTTGAAATGCCTGAGATCGGACAACGGTGGTGAGTATTGTAGCAGGGAGTTTGAGGACTACTGTGCAGATGCTGGGATCGTCAGGCAAAGGACAGTTCCAGGAACACCACAACAAAATGGAGTTGCTGAAAGGATGAACAGAACAATTAATGAGCGTGCCAGGAGTATGAGGATACATGCTGGATTGCCACAGCAGTTTTAGGCGGAAGCAGTTAACACTGCTGCCTACTTGATCAACAGAGGGCCATCAAAGAAACTTGAATTTGGGATTTCTGAGGAAGCATGGACAGCGAAGAAGATTGATTTGGCGCACTTACGAGTATTCGGTTGTACCAGTTATGTCCATGTTGATTCCAGTCAAAGAAGCAAACTAGACGCCAAATCAAAGAAGTGTATTTTCGTTGGATACGGAGGTCAACAGTTTGGGTACCGGCTTTGGGATCCCGAACACAAGAAGATCATTCGTAGTAATGATGTGGTATTCAATGAGAAAATGCAGCAGAGCACTGAATCAGAAACAAAACCTGTTGAGCCGTGTTTTGTGGATCCTGAAGAGGAGTCTACAAATTCTGGTCAGAAGACTCAGTCAGAGCAAGAACCTGAAGCATTGGCACCCCCTCCACAACTAAGAAGGTCCACTCGTAGTACTCATGGGAAGCCTCCTCAAAGGTATGATGGGACTCTTAGTTATTTGCTGCTCACAGATAATGGCGAACCTGAATGCTTCACGGAGGCATTGGAGGTTGATACCAGGAAGGAGTGGGAGTTGGCCATGGATGATGAGATGAAGTCATTGGAGCAGAATCAAACGTGGGATTTGGTGGATCTGCCCAAGGGGAAGAAAGCACTGTCAAACAAATGGGTTTACAGGCTGAAGGAAGAGCAAGGCGGGAAGAAGCGATACAAGGCCAGGCTGGTTGTAAAAGGATTTCAGCAGAGAGCAGGTATCGACTTCACAGAGATCTTTTCTCCTGTAGTCAAGATGAGTACTATTCGAGCGGTGCTGAGCATGGTGGCAGTAGAGGATCTTCACTTAGAGCAGCTTGATGTGAAGACGGCCTTTCTCCACGGAGATCTCGATGAGGAGATATATATGCAGCAGCCGGAGGGATACATTGCAGCTGGCACGGGTGACTTAGTCTGCAAACTAAAGAAAAGCCTCTATGGTTTGAAACAGGCACCCAGACAATGGTATCTCAAGTTCGATAGTTACATGCTTGAGATAGGATACAGGAGATGTCAGGAGGATCACTGTTGCTACTTCCGGGACTTCGGTACATCTTACATTATCTTGCTATTGTATGTTGATGACATGTTAGTTGCAGGAGCTAGCATGCATGAGATTGCAAAATTGAAGCTGAAGCTGTCAAGAAAATTTGCAATGAAGGATCTAGGAGCAGCAAAACAGATCCTTGGGATGCGGATCAGTAGAGATAGGTCTAAACATATCCTCAGACTATCTCAGGCGGAGTACATCAGCCGAGTACTCAGGAGATTCTGCATGGAGGGTGCCAAACCTGTTGGCACACCGCTGGGTGCCCATTTTAAGCTCTCAAAAGGGCAAAGTCCGAAGACGCGGGTGGAGGAGCTCAATATGTCAAAAATTCCGTATGCATCGGCAGTGGGGAGCTTGATGTACGCTATGGTGTGTACGAGACCAGACATTGCTCAAGCAGTGGGAGTTGTGAGTCGCTTCATGAGCTGCCCAGGCTTGGAGCATTGGCGCGCAGTCAAATGGATACTGAGGTATCTGAAAGGCACTGAGCACATGTCATTGTGCTATGGAGGTTCTGAGATCCGGTTATAGGGCTATGTGGACTCAGACATGGCAGGGGACTTGGACGGCAGGAGAAGCACGACAGGGTACTTGTTCACCTTGGGCAGTGGAGCCGTTAGTTGGATTTCCAGGTTGCAACCAGTTGTTGCATTGTCGACTACGGAGGCGGAGTATGTGGCAGCCACAGAGGCGTGCAAGGAACTAATATGGCTTCAAGGCTTGATGAAGGAGCTTGGGAAGGAACAGAAGGATTGCATGTTATATTCAGATAGTCAAAGTGCAATTCATCTGGCAAAGAATTCAGCTTTCCATTCAAGGACGAAGCATATTGACATACGGTACCACTTCGTGAGGTCATTGCTCGAGCAGGGACTCGTCAAGTTGGAGAAGATTCATACAAGTCAGAATCCTGCAGATATGTTGACGAAGGTCGTCACGGTGGAGAAGCTGAGGAGTTGTTCAGCTTCTGCTGGTCTTCATGCTTGAAGACGTTGAGGAGGCATCGTACCTATTTTACTAGGATGATTTAGTTTCAGTGGGAGCACAGAGGAGAGCCAAGTAACAAGAGGATATACCCAAGGTCTCCAAGTGGGAGATTGTTGGGGTATGTGGAGACCTTTGGTGATGAAGAGAATTGAAGGAAAATCAATTCTGCATAGTTTTCTGTCTGGCGGACTGTCGGAGTCGACTCGAGCTTCAGTTGAGTCGACTCGGGAACAGTCGAGTCGACTCGAGGTCTGTCGAGTCGACCCGAGAGGAGAAAGCCGCAAAAACCATGTTTCTGTCTGGACTGTCAGAGTCGACTCGAACTACAGTCGAGTCGACTCGGAGCATCGTCGAGTCGACTCGAGATACAGTGGAGTCGACTCGAGATCGTGCCAGTTAAACTGGAAGTTGTTCAGACGTGCCAGAGTCGACTCGGACTTCAGCCGAGTCGACTCGGGCTCGCGAAAAATCGTACGGACGATTTTCTTTTGGTGTTTTTGGTGGCGTTTCGACGGCTATGATCATCTGAAGGTCTTGAGACTATATATAGGACTCATGAGAGCCCTAGGGTAAGGGTTATTGGCCGTATATTTGAGAGAGACTCTTGTTTGTGAGGCTAGGGTTCTAGAGAAGAAGAGGATTGGGATCCTACTTCTTGTGCAAAGGAAATTCTGTGTGAATCTCTTGTAGATCGATCGCTTGTGATCGTTCGGGTGTGTGCTATCTCTGTAATCAGTTCATCCTTATTGAGATTTGGAGCGGTGGAGGACGTAGGCTATTTGTAGCCGAACCTCGTTACATTTTTGTGTTTGCTTTGCTATTTTCTTCCTTCTTCTTCCTTTGATCTTTGATAATCCGTTGCGGTGCTCAAGTGTTTTATCCTACTGATACCACGGGGTAATCTTTTGCCCTTCGTAGGCGGAGCGAAGAGGTGATCCTTGAGTCCGGAGTCGAGGGAGCGAGAGAGTGCTTATCCGTTTGTATCTCTCTTGCTTGTCCGACGTCGGTGGCGGCGCTGGTGTGAGTGGGTTCCGGTGCGGGGCGCCGACAACAATTTATACGATGCTAAACTAGTTGATTGGCTGGTTCTCCATCCTATAATTATGTGAAGAGCAAATGGATAACTAGGTTTCAACCATCAAGTGGATATTTGGAAGAAGAAGATTAAGAGTGGGGTCGGTACTTTGCTAATATAAGCAATAACTATGGCAAAATCACCCTCGACCTAAATATTATCAAACTTGTAAATGTAAGAGGATGTTATGAGGCCCTCCCAAGCATCATGAAGCTCTGCTTAAGGCACTGTGATTAAGGGATTAAGGTAATATCTTAGGACTAACATGGATCGATTTGCTTTATAAGCTTGCACCTGCTTTCTTCTAATTGATGCGTCAAAAATACCTTTATGATACAATTGGTGGGTTTTCGTATCTAATATCTTTACTTGTAGCCATATGCATTTATACATAAAATTCATAAAATTTTACATAATCAATCAATAAATATTTTAAAACAAACAGCAAAATTATTATCCTAGTTTAGATAGTTACATACATGCATATTTTTATCAAGATTGGAGCACTACATAATTAGCATCGAGACAACCATAGTTTAAGCTATAGGTTACATTTGAAGCTTTCAAGTTCTAATTTAGCTTATTGGCAAAGTGTCTTTTATATTTCATTAGAGAATAGATTCAAATGATCTATCAGGATGATTTTATTTTTTTCTTTTTTGTGTATTAGAGAAAGCTGCCTTATTATATCTGTTGGCAATTTCTACTAAATAAAAAGCTACAACTAATACTTTGGAAATGCATGTCTCTAGTAAAGATATATTTTTTAAAGGAGCCTAGTAAAATATTATACCTAAAAGTCAACTTGTCAACTTTTCAATCTATGATATATCAAATTAAAAAGTAGAGTAAATTACAAAAATTCCTTTGAGGTTTATATTTATTACACGTACAACCAATTGTTTGTAAAACCTATCCTTACACCAAATTAAATTAATAGTGTTAGTGAATCTATTTACCTTATGTGAAAAGTCAAAATTGCTTCTGAGTGATGAGTAAATTACAAAAAATTTTCTAAGATTAGAGATAAGATATACTTACATCTAATAGTTTGAAAAACCTATGCTTATCCTCCAGAGATTTATTTTTATCTAACACTTTCACCCATAACAAAATATTAGCCAAATTGTTAAGTTAAATGAGGTTTAAATTACACATCAAAAAAAATTTAGACAAACTAGCCTTAAGTGATATAACATTCACCCAAGAAAGAGAATAACCATGAGATGCTATGGGTATGGAGCTTGATCTTGATGAATTATCAAAAAAGAGGTATGTGCCAAAACAAATGCCATTTAAATCTCTCAGAAAAATGGATGCATCTAAAATTTTTTGAGACAAAAAACTAGTATCAAGAGTTTTGTCACTTAAGTCAGTCTATTCATGATCCAAGCCAAACTATGGAACTGCAACTGTTGCACCCTCTAAAAAGAAGAGTTCTCATGCATGTACTAATTTGGATTCTTTTGATGATAGGCTACCAGAGCTATCATAATTCTATATACAATTATAAGAATCGTCATCCATAGTAACAATGTTAAGAAATCATGTCTACGGTATTGGACAAGTAGAACTCATATCAACAAACGATACATCAACATCTCTAATCTCTGTGATAGATTGGCTAGAAAGTGAAAACAAAACCTGATCTGAAAAGACGCTCGTTGCGGAATGCTGGTCGGAAATTAAGGATGCTTATTGTCGAATGTCGGTTGGAAAGGAAGCTTGTTATAGGTCACTCATTGGAAAGAGACACTCATAGTAGGATGGCGAAGTGAGAAAGAAATTCTAGCCACTTAATCTCAAAGAGAAGAAAACTCTTAAGGATGAAAGATTGAAGAGATCGGAGAATTAAAAAAGTTAAAAATGAGCCTTATTTTCTTATAGGCGTAATTTTGACTTTTTACAATAGATAAATGATTTTACTAACAATATCAATTTAACTGGCTATAACTAGAGATTTTACAAAATGTTGGATATAAGTGTAATAAATATAAACCTTAGAAAGTTTTTGTAAGGTTATTTTGGTCATTTTAAAAATTTTCTAACGTGGCACTTGGGTCCCATTAAAAGTTAGCGGTTTGACTAATGTTTGATTAAGCTATGGGCTAAAGTATTGGATAAAAATAAACTTCAAAAAGGTAAGCATAGGTTTTTCTTACTATTGGGTGTCAATATACTAATCTCAGAATTTTTTTTGTAATTTACTCTAAAAACTATTATGGAATAAATCCTTTTGGTTTCTTTTTACCTTAGTATCATAAAATAAATAAATGCATAAGAAGAAGGGTAAGTAATTCAACTCTACTAAAATTAAATGACAAGTTCCTACATATAAATTTTGTGGAAATAAATTTTCATCTGAAATTCTTTGTATACCATTCAATTATTGCTTGTCGATATTGTGCTTATCAATGTTAATATTAATTTTATGAAAAAAAATCTTTTTGCATATTTATATATTACTTTTCGTCTTAAACTTAAAACATCTCCATATGGCATAAGCACTAGGAGAGGGGTGCCATTTAGCAAACTTGAACTCTATTTGAAAGAAAATTAACAATTGATTCTCATATAGGTAAGAGTTCCATTATTGTGATTGTGACTATTTAATTCTACATTTCCCTCTCTTTTCTTTATGTGATACCCATTGACCAGCATAGGAACTCTATAAACATTAAATAGTAATTGCAAATGTAGATCACAAATTTTAGCAAATGGTACATCAAGAAACTATATTTGCATTTGTAATCTATGAACATAGCAACGGTTAAAAATTTTGTTGTGAAAAAAAAAAGCTTGAACATGCTAAGAAATCCACCAAATCATTGTCATCCCCTAGTATATACTTGAATAGAATCTCTAATTATAATCTGCATTATAATTCAAGTTCTCATTTTATATTATAAAAGTCTTTCATGTATTGGCGAGTCATATTATTAGTCTCATCAATGTTTGAACTTTTACAAGATACTTCACAAAGTAAAAATTTTCTTCTTTTATCTTTTACCATATATTTGCAGGTCGTAAGATATTAACTTGTAGTTTACCTTTAAGTCAACCACTTGTTAATATCAAAACCATGTATTTATTCTTCAATTTAACTTTTATGCAGGTTTTTGTCATTAAGGATTTATATTTCAGCAAGTTTATGATCCCTTTAGTATCAAAAATTAAGTTATAGGTTTGTTGAATATTTATCTTCTCCTATCCATGATGCAGATAATTATAGACTTCTCAAAATTCGTCATCAATTGAAGAAAACAAGTACCAAACTAACCATAAATAGTTTATTTATTTGACCATAATTTATTTATTTATTTATTTGAGAAATCAAGTAAGGAAAAGCCTGTCCAAAATTGGGTGGGGGATCAGGACTCTGACCTATGTCATTGGGAACCAAATCCTAATGGCTTTACCAACTACATCCCTGAATGAACTGTATGAAAACTTTTGAAAATTGCTTGATGCTATAAGTGTGTTGCAATAATTGTAAGCCAAATTTGCCATCTAGCTCTATACCCTAACCAAATGGTCTCGCACAAAAATATTAGCTTATAAAACAAAGCACCATCTCACATGCTAAAAAGAAAAAAAAAAGATTTTAAATTGTTTGGATCATTTTATATTTTCAATAAAATTGTATACTTAAGTGGCGAAATGAAAATAATCTTGTGAACCGTGCTTCAAGACAACAAAAAAAAAGTAGATTGGCCATCCTACATAACAAAAATGATGTCTAAACTTTAAATTAATAATTTTGTTAGTGAGGCTTCAAGATTCAGGTTGGAAAGGTGACCCAATGGGCTAGTCTATAGGTTTATCAGAATACGAATGACACTTTATAATGGTAATTCTATCACTTTCTATGTGGCATAGAGTCTGCAAACAAAAACTTTATTTTCATGTCATAGTGAACCAACAATTTGTCATGCTAAAATAATATTTTCTCTAGACTTGCTATATCCACTGCAAACAACCTGTATTAGATTCTAAAAATTTCTGAGTTATACGTGTGAGGTCTCTATTTTTTCTATTTTCCAATAGAGAGAAAAAAATTGGGGTTACATTTCCCCATTTCACTTCCAAGAATGCCTTTCCTTCCCTTTCCCCATATCCACCTTAATCTCATCTATCTCCTTTAAAACTTAGATGGAAATATCATCATTCATCAAATACTTTTTGATGGGGACATCAGAGCCCTTCATCCAGATGATCCTGAGCCCCCGGATTGAGTCAGACTCGTTTATTTACATATTTATTTTATTTTTATTTCCGGGCTTGTTTGCATTTTAGGGCTTATTTGTGTTATTTGTGGGCTTATTAGGAGTTATTTTTGTATAAGGGGGTTTTATGTTAATTGTGTTTATTTGGCCTTATATATAGGGGACTATTTTCATGATTAGGATTTTAATGAATGATTAAAAACTTTCTTTTTCCCACATCTTATTCTTCTTCTTCCTCCTCCTTTCCTTCTCTTCTTCCTGCGTCCCTATAACCTCTTCTTCCTTCTTCCTCTTTTGTTCTTCCTTCTTCTCCTCTTTCCCCGTAGTTGAAAACTTATATTGCTGTCAAAATTCAGAACATTAAACCTTTTACTTCCGAACCCGTCCTATTACCCATTAAATCTTGATATTAAATTAGCACATTCTAGCAACAGGATGTTTTTCAACATTATTCGTTCAAATTACTTTAGGATCAGAACAACTGAACTACTTGATTGCAATCTAATTTCTTAAATTGAATAATCTTAATCCTTAATTCTGAATAACCGAAGTAAAAATCAGCAACATTTAAACTTTAAGTTATTCTTGTGAAGACTTGCTGATCTCTGAAATCATAATAGATTGCATTAGTAGGTTGTCCTGCATCAAATCTGGTCCTGCATTATACTTATAAGGGTTTCATTAGTGACACTGTATTTCACATCATCACCCAGTGTCATCATTGCAAGCCAACCTGTAGTGATATGGAGCACTATCTCAATCAACCTAAAACCCCTGTAGCTACCATGAATTCCGACATTTTGAGGTCTCTCCTAGAACAGATCATTGCCATGCGGGCTGGATACAAGGAATTCAAACAAGAGATCTATGAGCTCATTCTAGGACCCCTGCGCCGCTAACCCCTATTGCAGCCCAACCTAAAATCGGTTTGGTTGCACCACCTGTAATCCTTCCCCATTTTCTTGGGCACCAAACCCAATGCTCAAGGTGTCAACAATTCGACCACATAGCATCCCAATGTTCCATTAGAACCTACCTGATTACTGAACCAAAAGTTAGAAGCCAAGAGGTCGAATATGTCGAAGAAGTCTATGAACCAAATATAGAAGACTATGAAGAAGACTTTGAAGACAAACCTACAGAATTAGACTTTGTCCAAAATAATTTCCAAAGGGAGACTATTGATCTAAGTACAACCAAGCCACTTCACATCACTACTATCGAAGAGGTAGTGACAGATATTTAGAGCTAGCCACCTGAATTGGCACTTGTAGCTAAAGATACCCATGTGGCGTCCAATCTTGAACATTCCCCTATAGTAGTTTTCCTTTTAGAAGAGTTTCATGATGTAGTCCCTGATGATCTTTCGGATGCACTTTCTCCAATGCGTGATATCCAACGTGCAATTGATCTAGTTTTCGAAGCATCTCTGCCCAATCTTCCACATCATAGGCTCAGACCGAATGCACACTACAAAATAATTGATATCTCCCGGCGCTATATTTCGTCTATACCGACGCTTTTAAGCGTCGGCGAATTTCTCACCCACGCTCCTCAAAGCGTGGCTCCGACGTCGGGCAGGTGGGCGTGGGGCCGGTTTAGGCTGACGCATGAAGAAAGCGTCGGCGGTCTATGCCGACGCTTTAAAGCGTCGGCGAAGGTGGCCTATGCCGACGTTTTTAAGCGTCGTTAACTATGCCGTTAGCCGACGCTTTTAAGCGTCGGCAAACTTCGACCAACCTCGGCACTGTTGGACTACACAGACGCTTTAAAGCGTCGGCGAAGGTGGCCTATGCCGACGTTTTTAAGCGTCGTTAACTATGCACTCAGCCGACGCTTTTAAGCGTCGGCAAACTTGGACCAACCTCGGCACTCTTGGACTACACAGACGCTTTAAAGCGTCATTAAAAGCGTGCCATTTTTTGCCAGTGTTGTGCGGGTCGCTTTTGCCGACGCTTAAAAGCGTCGGCAAATGAATTTTTTTTAAAAAAAATTTATAAAAGTAATTTTTAATACCCTGTACACATTAAATTCTAACAAAACAAATACACTAAATCACATATATAACAAAATACACGTCACAAACAAGAACTTTGATTACATTCATATTATAATATTTGATTACATTGTACTTCAAAAACATTCTAAAAATATACATCTCAAATTTCTAAGTACACAATCTACGATATGTATCAAGGATCGACGGCATCATCATCTCTACGAGTAGATGAAGTATCATCAACCTACAAGAAAAAAAAATACTTTAGAAACTAAAAATACGAAAGTCATCACGCTCATACAAGAATACATTATAATTATATAAAATATTCAAATATATTTAGTTATGTACCGGAGGAGCAAATCTCTGCAAAAAAGATGAAATATGGTTAAGCTGATCCTGCAAAGATTGTATATTCAACTCTTGGCTCTGCTTCAACTCCGCCATATCAGTCATATGACTCTGCCTCATCTCCTCTATCCTTGTCTCATATGACTGCTTTATCTGTGCCATCTCTGTCTTCAAACTACAAACCTCTGCAGTGCTAGTACCTTGTCTGGCATCTTGGGTATATCGGCTCACTGCAGACAGCTGAGTGGGGGTAACTCCGATACCGTAACCCCTCACGCGTCCATAACGTTCTGGGCCCATCAATTCTGCATAGACCTGAGCCTCGACGCGACTGGCCGCGTCGGATGATGATGACTCTCCGACGCGCTCTGAAATAAGATTTGTAGCTCTTTCCTATATCTCTCTCAAAAAAATAAACAGTCACATTAATAATTTAAAAGAAGTAAAATTAATAAAAAAATTATGATCAAATAAAAAATGAATACATACAACTATATCTCTCGACTCGTCCCGGACAAAGCTGCCATCTCGGTGAGTGTGGGTCATCTTATAAAACTCTACCTCACCAGGCTCTCTTCCATGCTCTACTATCTACACTGTTAGATGTATGCCCTAGAAGCCAATCTGGCTGACACATTGTTAATTCTAGGGACATAATTTTGTACTTGACTATTTATTATTGAATAAATAAAAGACATCTTTTCATTCATATTATTTATGTGTCTATGAATCGTCCAAGAAATTAATAAGATGATGATGCATATTCTCAAGAGTTGAGAATTTGAGCCATGTATCATTGGTGATTAATTTCTAAATGCTCCTGATCAATGGATCATCACGAGGATGGTGATCGATCCGATCAGTGCACAGATCACTTTCCTTCTCGATGGACGAGACTTGAGTCCATAGTGTAGGGACACTGAAGTGATAGTGCAGGTGCTTGTTAGAGAACAAGGGTACTGAGCGTGACCAAGACAAGAAGTCACTTGGATGTCTATCCACTCGTCAGTGACTTGCTTGATGTTGCAGTAGTGTGACTGGTCCTTTGACCTGCGGTGCTTCGGCTACTCACAGAGAGGTTATTGTAGTTTGACTGCACACATACATGGTCCCTAGCCATATGGGTCCATGCAGTGTAGATTGGCTGCAGTAAGTTCACTGTAGGAGTAGGGTATGCACCTATAAGGAATCTATCGACCTTGATAGATAAGGAGAGATCCTATGTGATTTATAAGACTAAGTTCGTAAGACCTCGGCCGGGGCAGTATGCACAGTGGAGAAAGAGTTTTCCACTCTCGAACTTAAGTCGAATAAATCTTCACATATGACAGACGATGGGGTTTGACGAGTTGTCCATGACCTCCGTCCTGTAGGGATCCACGATAGTAGGACTGTATCATACGATAACTGCACCTAGAGGTTCACCATTCTATTCTGCTGGGTAGCCACTACATGCTGCTAGGTGTCACTGGTGGATGGTGGGACTCATAGGGATTATCTTGATGATCGATAAACCCTAATGAGTTGAGTTGGAATCGTTCCAACCCATTGAAAGGAGTCTTCAATGATATTGTGATAGAGATCACAATATATCTCACTACCAGTCAGAGTAGAACCTATGGGGTCACACACACTAGAAGTATTGACCGATCTGATAGTTGAATAGTGATTAGGAATCACAAGTAATCAATTCGATTGATATTCAGTTGAAGAAGGAACAAAGGGAATTAATTAATTGGACTTGAAACAAGAGTCCTACTTCGAGTAGGATTCCTAGAGTCCTAATTGGATTAGGACTAGAAATCCTAGTTGGAGTAGGACTGGGATTCCTACTTGGATTAGGATTCCCACAATCCTACTTAGAATAGGATTTTTGAATTCAATGTGAATTCCTACTTAGAATAGGATTCCTAGAAGTCCCAATTGAATTAGGACTTCGGATTCAAATTGAGTCCTAATTGGATTAGGACTAAAATTAAATACATCCTAATATAGATTAGGGTTTCTTAAGTCACAATTAATTATTAATCTAATGAATCAATAAGACTCCTAATTGGATTAGGATTGAAGAGTTCAATTGAGTCAAAATTGATTCAAGTACTAATTGGATTAGGACTTACCTAGATTGGATCCATTGGTTCACCCTTGGGCTAAGCCTAATAGGATTAGGGCTTAACCACATTAGGGCAATGCAAACCCTAATGTGGACTAGGGTTTACCAAGAGGGAGGGGCGCAAGCTCCTCCCCTTGATCACTTGGTGCGGCACAAGAGAGGGGGCCGGCGCCCCCTCTTTGGAAAGTCATCTAGGGCTCCTACTTTGGAGGAGCCCTAGATGGCTATAAGAAGGCTTATGAAGCCGGCGCCCTAGATGATTGCTTCCTCTCCCTTTTGTGCCGTGGCCACCCTCTCCCCTCTCCTTGTTTCAGCCGCAAGCAAGGGAAGAAGAACTCCAAGTGTTGGCGGCCTCCTCCCCTTCCCTTGCTTCATCCAACGCAAGGAAGAAAAGAAGGCTGCGTGGGGATTCTTCTTCATCCTCTTCTTCATCCTTCTTCTTCCTCCTCTCAAGCATATTCAAGAGTTGAAAGAAAGAGAGGAGATCAGCCATCAAAAGAAGTCTTTGCAAGGGAGCTAGCACCCCGGGAAGACAAGAGATCTTTGATCAGGTCCTCTGCTTCGTGTGGATACCCGTAGAGGCCGGACGTTTGAACGGCTTCAAACGAACCCTCAACCTAAAACCACGAGCTTCAGTTTGCGGTGATCATCTACCCGCACAAGGTAAAGATTTGATCTCCCTAAAGGTTTTAAATTTATTAATTCTTATCTAATTACGAACGGTCTAGAAACAGCGTTCATGCGATGAACGTCGATCCCGCTTATGCCGATTCCGCTGCAATCTGATTTTTGTTTTGAAATATCAGCGGCATAGGCGGGTTCCCAACAGTGGTATCAGAGCCTAGGCTTCGTAGTTTAAGGTAAGAATTAACTATAAGTAGGCTTATTAGATCTGAAAATTAAATGATCATGCATGCTGAAAATTTCTGCATGCAGAATTTTTCTAGGGTGCTGATTTTTACATGCTAATTTTTATATGATAAAAGGATGATTCTAATAGCATTGTTAATGTGATTACAAAGTTTAGAATCATGATTAGCATGATCAGCAACCTATGTCATGAGATAATCAATTAATTATCAGATCTAAAAATTATAATTGTTGCATATGGTGATGATCATAGGATTCAAACCCTTTTGGTATCAAATGTAATGACCTGCGATGTGATCTGCGATGTCATGTAATTTTTCAGATGCTTGCATGCATCTTATTTGATGTTTTGAGAGGCCTGCGTGCCTCCTAAAAGGAGATGTAATTTATTTTTATTTTTATTTTACATCTGGTTGTATTTCTGTGATGTGATGTACGTCAACGATCAAGTCGAAGATGATGCATGAGATGATCAGGGGTCTAAGCGGTTGATGGCGATTGGATCAAGAGTTGGTCAAGGATCGAGTCAAGGAGGCTTGGAACCTATTCAAGAGTTGAAGACCAGTTGATTGATTGACGTGCATGTGCTTGTAATACGACCTAACTAGAATCCATGATCATCACCGATTTAAAGTTTAGCTTTAATTATTGCTGCGATTATAAATGCCTGCAATGCGCCGTTTGCATGTGATGTGAATGAGAGTCGGGTAGATAGGTTTACATGTGATATAGCAAACCCAATTGAGACCTAAATCAAAAACCTCCTCAATCAAGTCGAGAGTGAACCGACATGAGCAAGTCATATTAGATTAATTGATCTAATTGGTGTCTAGGAAAGCATGAAAGGTGGTTACTTAATTAGGACCTTACTCTCTGAGTAAGGGGAGCCTCCCACCTGCTTACCTGGCCAATTGTTCGATTACCTCTTATGAAGGGCTCAAGTTGCAAACACTAAAACCTGATTAACCAATATTAAGTCAATAGGTCTTCCACTGTAGTAGAGCTGCTAAAGCCTTTTTTGATGTTGATTTGTCTCGGCTGGACACAGTGGTCAAGTTGCATCGGAGGGCTGGACCTCTCTATAGACATGAGATGTTGTAGGGTAAAGGTGGGGTTGGGCGCCAATAACTGTTAGGTGAGGACCCAATGACGACTTTATTCCTACGGTTATACGGTGGGTCTGACTTAACTAAGAAATGGGACTAATAACTGTTAGGTGAGGTCTTCATGGCTTAGAGACCAAGTTACACTGCAACATGCTTGAGAAGCATTGTACAAGAGTTGTACATTCATCAATCTATGTGTCACCAATAACTGTTAGGTGAGGTGGCATGTAAATTGGTGGGACCGCAGTACCTACTAGAAACCCTAGTCGTGTGGGATTTCCGTTTTCCTACCAGAGGAGTGTGAGGGATTCGAGAAAATAGTGGGAGTTACATTTGTTCTAAAAGACCTTAGAACAGATTAGGATCAAGTACAAAAGTCTAACTAGAATCTTTATTCTCTGCAGATACAATGTCAGCTTCAAACCCTTTGACCCGTATTCTTGAGACCAACCGATTGACCGGAACCAATTACAAAGACTGGCTTAGAAACCTCAAAATTGTTTTGGACTGTGAGAAAATAGGCTACATACTCGATTCAGATATCCCCACACTACCAGCACGTCCTACTGATGTTCAGCGACAGATGCATCAAAAATGGCTGGATGATGACATTAGAGTCAAGTGCTATATGATGGCATCCATGTCTAATGAACTCCAATGCCAGCATGAGAATCTCAAGACTGCTAGGGACATACTAGCACACCTGCAAGAGTTGTATGGTGAGCAGAGTCGCACAGCTCGTTTTGAAGTGTCCAAGAGGCTCTTCAAGACAAAGATGCGCGAAGGGCAGTCTGTCCATGATCACTGTCTGACCATGATCAAAGACCTTGAGGAGCTTGAGAAGCTCGGGATGAACATGCACAAGAAATTACAAGTGGATTTGATCCTACAGTCACTTTCTGATTCATTTGGTCAGTTTATAGTAAACTACCACATGAATAAGATTGAATGCACTAAGACTGAACTGATCAACATGTTGGTAACTGCTGAGGGAGCCTTGAAAAGTTCAAGGGGCAATGTCCTTGCTGCTGAGTTGACTTCTGGTTCCAAGAGAAAGTCTACTTGGAAGAAAAAGAAGCCTGCTAAGAAGCAGAAGAAAGACAAAAAGCCGAAGAAGGAAGTTCAAAAGAAAAAGGCTAATGACAAAGGAAAATGTTTCCACTGCAATGTCGACGGCCACTGGAAGAGAAACTGTCCTTCATACCTCGAGAGCCTGAAGAACAAGAAAGGTGACACACCTTCAGAAGGTATAGACTTGCTCATAATTGAAACTAATCTAACGGTTTCTTCTACTTCTAGTTGGGTTATAGATTCTGGTTCTAGTGCTCATCTATGCACTACCATCCAGGGTCTAAAGGAAAGTAGAAGGCTGGCGGAAGGTGCGGTAACCCTTCGGGTTGGCAACGGGGCAAAAGTTGCTGCTGTAGCTGTGGGCACCTACCATCTGCGACTACCGTTTGGTTTTAGTTTATTACTTAGAGACTGTTATTATGTACCTGCTGCTAGCAGAAATTTGATTTCTGTTTCATGTCTAGCACAGGAAGGTCATGTTTTTACATTTGACAAAGACTGCTGTTCTATTTATTTAAGAAATAAAATAGTCGCACGTAGTTTTATGATTGACAGTCTCTATTATTTACATATGGATGTATCTGTGAATGTTACCGAGCAAGAAGTGAGTGCCAAAGGGTCCAAGAGATCCAGAGATGAGATAAACCAAAGATATTTGTGGCACCTCAGACTTGGCCATATTGGAGAAGATAGGATGAACAAAATGGATAAAGATGGGCTTCTCGGCTCATTGACTTCCGAGTCATATCCAGTTTGCGAGTCCTGTCTTCAAGGAAAAATGGCTAAATTGCCCTTTGTAGGACATGGGGAGAGGACCACTGAAATACTTACCCTAGTACATACAGATGTATGTGGCCCATTCGATGTGCTAGCCAGGGGACGTTATTCGTACTTCATTACCTTTACCGATGATTATTCACGGTATGGGTATGTGTATCTTATGAGACACAAGTCTGAATCTTTTGAAAAGTTCAAAGAGTTCAAGAATGAAGTAGAAAAACAAACTGGAAAACCTCTTAAGGCTCTTCGATCAGATCGAGGAGGAGAATACCTTAGTGGAAAATTCCGGAACTATCTCAAGGAAAATGGCATAGTCTCACAGTGGACACCTCCGGGTACACCTCAACTCAACGGGGTGTCAGAAAGGAGGAATCGGACCCTATTAGATATGGTCAGGTCCATGATGAGCTTCACTGATTTACCTATGTTCCTTTGGGGAGATGCCTTACTCACAGCGATTTATTTATTGAATAGAGTTCCCTCTAAATCCGTTCCTACCACACCGTATGAGATATGGCATGGTAAGAAACCAAGTCTTGGTCATCTCAAGATTTGGGGATGTCCGGCCCACGTCAAGAGACTACAGGCGGACAAACTAGAGGCTAGGACCATAAGTGCTCGTTTTATAGGATATCCTAAAGAGTCATTAGGATACAATTTTTACGTCTCAGAGGATCACAATGTGTTTGTGAGCCGTCATGCCATATTCTTGGAAAATCAGTTTATCCTTGATAGAGGCAGTGGGAGGAAAATTGAGCTTGAAGAGAAAGTCTCTGAAAAGCAACGAGTCATGGATCCTATTGAACCCATTCATACAGAGCCAGTACACGATGTCCCTCGACCACCTCGTAGATCTAGTAGGGTCTCCCATCCTCCCGATAGATACTTAGATATACTAGAAGAGGATACCGAGGAAATGTTCCTAGTGGGAGATAGGGATCACATACAGGATCCCAAAACCTACAACGAGACGATATCTGATATCGATTTCGAGAAATGGCTGAAAGCCATGAAGTCAGAGTTAGACTCCATGCATTCCAACCAAGTCTGGACCTTAGTAGACCCACCAGAAGGTATTGTACCTATTGGATGCAAATGGATCTACAAAAGAAAAATAGGTTCGGATGGAGAGGTAGAGACCTATAAGGCAAGACTTGTGGCGAAAGGGTATAGTCAGCGCGAAGGCATTGACTATCAGGAGACCTTTTCACCTGTAGCCATGCTAAAATCCATCTGAATATTGCCTACCATTGCAGCATTTCATGATTATGAAATCTGGCAAATGGATGTGAAAACTGCATTCCAGAATGGACATCTTGATGAAGATATCTATATGGAACAGCCTTTGGGTTTCACTTCCAGTGATGGAGATCACAAGGTCTGCAAGCTGCAAAGGTCCATCTATGGACTAAAGCAAGCATCTCGGAGTTGGAACACTCATTTCGATGACGCAATTAAAACGTTTGATTTCGTCAAAAACGAAGAGGAACCGTGTGTTTACAAAAAGGTTAGTGGGAGCGCTGTCGTATTTCTCGTACTGTACGTGGACGACATCCTCCTAATAGGGAATGATATTCCCATGCTAACCTCGATTAAGGTCTGGTTGTCAAAAGAATTCTCCATGAAAGACCTTGGGGAAGCATCCTATATTTTGGGAATAAAGGTCTACAGAGATAGATCTAAAAGGATGCTTGGCCTTTCACAGAAGATGTACATAGAGGAGGTGCTGAAGAGGTTCAGCATGGAAAACTCCAAGAGGGGTCTCTTACCCCTAAGGCATGGAATTCATCTCTCTAAGAAGATGTGCCCCAACACATCTGAAGAGATTCAACGCATGAGCAAGATACCCTATGCATCAGCAATAGGGAGCCTCATGTATGCCATGCTAAGTACACGACCTGATATAGCCCTTGCTGTGAGTGTCACAAGCAGATATCAGTCGAATCCAGGTGAAGAACACTGGACAGCTGTGAAGAATATTCTTAAGTACTTAAGAAGAACTAAAGATTTATTCTTGGTCTTTGGAGGATCATCAGAGTTAAAGGTAGAAGGGTACACAGATTCAGACTTCATGACTGACGTCGATGATAGGAAGTCAACATCTGGATATGTGTTCTTATGCAATGGTGGTACGGTGACTTGGAAGAGTTCTAAACAACCGATCATTGCTGATTGTACTATGGAAGCTGAATACATCGCCGCCTCTGAAGCTGCTAAGGAAGGCTTCTGGTTCAAGAAATTCATTGCAGAGTTAGACGTGATGACATCAGATGCCATAACACTCTACTGCGATAATAATGGCGCCATAGCTCTTGCTAAGGAGCCAAGGTCTCATCAGAAGTCCAAGCATATAGAGCGGCGCTTCCACCTCATACGCGACTATGTTGAGAAGAAATATGTAGAAGTGCAGAGAGTAGACTTCGCGAATAACGTGGCAGACCCGTTCACTAAGCAGCTAAGTCAGCAAAAGACTGAAGCCCACCTTGAGAAGATGGGGCTTAGATATATGACTGATTGGCTTTAGTGCAAGTGGGAGATTGTTAGATGTATGCCCTAGAAGCCAATCTGGCTGACACATTGTTAATTCTAGGGACATAATTTTGTACTTGACTATTTATTATTGAATAAATAAAAGGCATCTTTTCATTCATATTATTTATGTGTCTATGAATCGTCCAAGAAATTAATAAGATGATGATGCATATTCTCAAGAGTTGAGAATTTGAGCCATGTATCATTGGTGATTAATTTCTAAATGCTCCTGATCAATGGATCATCACGAGGACGGTGATCGATCCGATCAGTGCACAGATCACTTTCCTTCTGGATGGACGAGACTTGAGTCCACAGCGTAGGGACACTGAAGTGATAGTGCAGGTGCTTGTTAGAGAACAAGGGTACTGAGCGTGACCAAGACAAGAAGTCACTTAGATGTCTATCCACTCGTCAGTGACTTGCTTGATGTTGCAGTAGTGTGACTGGTCCTTTGACCTGCGGTGCTTCGGCTACTCACAGGGAGGTTATTGTAGTTTGACTGCACACATACATGGTCCCTAGCCATATGGGTCCATGCAGTGTAGATTGGCTGCAGTAAGTTCACTGTAGGAGTAGGGTATGCACCTATAAGGAATCTATCGACCTTGATAGATAAGGAGAGATCCTATGTGATTTATAAGACTAAGTTCGTAAGACCTCGGCCGGGACAGTATGCACAGTGGAGAAAGAGTTTTCCACTCTCGAACTTAAGTCGAATAAATCTTCACATATGACAGACAATGGGGTTTGACGAGTTGTCCATGATCTCCGTCCTGTAGGGATCCACGATAGTAGGACTGTATCATACGATAACTGCACCTAGAGGTTCACCATTCTATTCTGCTGGGTAGCCACTACATGCTGCTAGGTGTCACTGGTGGATGGTGGGACTCATAGGGATTATCTTGATGATCGATAAACCCTAATGAGTTGAGTTGGAATCGTTCCAACCCATTGAAAGGAGTCTTCAATGATATTGTGATAGAGATCACAATATATCTCACTACCAATCAGAGTAGAACCTATGGGGTCACACACACTAGAAGTATTGACCGATCTGATGGTTGAATAGTGATTAGGAATCACAAGTAATCAATTCGATTGATATTCAGTTGAAGAAGGAACAAAGGGAATTAATTAATTGGACTTGAAACAAGAGTCCTACTTCGAGTAGGATTCCTAGAGTCCTAATTGGATTAGGACTTGGAATCCTAGTTGGAGTAGGACTGGGATTCCTACTTGGATTAGGATTCCCACAATCCTACTTAGAATAGGATTTTTGAATTCAATGTGAATTCCTACTTAGAATAGGATTCCTAGAAGTCCCAATTGGATTAGGACTTCGGATTCAAATTGAGTCCTAATTGGATTAGGACTAAAATTAAATACATCCTAATATAGATTAGGGTTTCTTAAGTCACAATTAATTATTAATCTAATGAATCAATAAGACTCCTAATTGGATTAGGATTGAAGAGTTCAATTGAGTCAAAATTGATTCAAGTACTAATTGGATTAGGACTTACCTAGATTGGATCCATTGGTTCACCCTTGGGCTAAGCCTAATAGGATTAGGGCTTAACCACATTAGGGCAATGCAAATCCTAATGTGGACTAGGGTTTACCAAGAGGGAGGGGCGCAAGCTCCTCCCCTTGATCACTTGGTGCGGCACAAGAGAGGGGGCCGGCGCCCCCTCTTTGGAAAGTCATCTAGGGCTCCTACTTTGGAGGAGCCCTAGATGGCTATAAGAAGGCTTATGAAGCTGGCGCCCTAGATGATTGCTTCCTCTCCCTTTTGTGCCGTGGCCACCCTCTCCCCTCTCCTTGTTTCAGCCGCAAGCAAGGGAAGAAGAACTCCAAGTGTTGGCGGCCTCCTCCCCTTCCCTTGCTTCATGCAACGCAAGGAAGAAAAGAAGGCTGCGTGGGGATTCTTCTTCATCCTCTTCTTCATCCTTCTTCTTCCTCCTCTCAAGCATATTCAAGAGTTGAAAGAAAGAGAGGAGATCAGCCATCAAAAGAAGTCTTTGCAAGGGAGCTAGCACCCCGGAAAGACAAGAGATCTTTGATCAGGTCCTCTGCTTCGTGTGGATACCCGTAGAGGCCGGACGTTTGAACGGCTTCAAACGAACCCTCAACCTAAAACCACGAGCTTCAGTTTGCGGTGATCATCTACCCGCACAAGGTGAAGATTTGATCTCCCTATAGGTTTTAAATTTATTAATTCTTATCTAACTACGAACGGTCTAGAAACAGCGTTCATGCGATGAACGTCGATTCCGCTTATGCCGATTCCGCTGCAATCTGATTTTTGTTTTGAAATATCAGCGGCATAGGCGGGTTCCCAACATACACATACGGAAAGTATATTGGTAAACTATATATCATGATACGTGCTATATGTTAGTAGAGTTTCAAATAGTTTCAAAAAAACTTACGAATTCATTTCTACGTCTCGCATAACTCTTCGAGCCTGAAGTATGAGGAACTGCTTGAGATGCTCGTGCAGCTCTACCAATATTAGAATATGTCTGCCAAAATAAAAGCACACAGTATAATATGATTCAATGTATATATTTGCAATTTATATTAGTAATAAAGATAATAGAAGATATTGAAACAATATACATGACCTGTCCTCTTTCAGAAAACCAGTAGTGAACAAGCTCCCTCCACTGCTGAGGGTATACATCAGGAGGAGTCACACGAGCAACCTCCTCCTCTGTCATACCCTCGCGCTTGAAGTCCGTCTTCAATTTTGCTTTATATTCTTTCCATTTGCGGTTGAGGGACTTTAGCACCCAATCATGGCTCTCTGGAGGGAGTACAAACTTACCCTACAACAAGGTACAGAATGTTATAATAATATTAAACCTCTAAAATAAAATTATGGTACAAAGCAAATTAACATACAGAAGGTGTCGAATTAAAAAGAATAAATTCAATTCATTACCTCTATAAGTTTAAGAAGCTCAACCTTATACGAAGGAAGCATGTCATTCCACTTCGTATAGTTGTGCGGACACAGCTGACCCTTGCGTGCAACCGATCCTAAAATGCTTGATAGAAGACTTCCAGCTCTATTGATGGGCTGCCCCAATTCGTTGCATCGGATGATGATCTTCTCACCCGGAGGAAGCTTCCACACATCCTTTGCTTGAGTGGGTCCCCGTCTCGTCCTCACCGTCCCTTGTCCATCTATTAAAATTAAATAAAATATGTCTTAAAAAGTTGAAGACAAATATGAACATAAAATATGAACTTTAAATCGAATTACCCTGGATCCGGAGCTCATCCTCCGGGCAATCAGCAGGAGGCTCGTGCTGAGATCCTGACTCGTGCTGCTGGTGCTCACATGGCTGCTGGGACTGTAGGGACTGATCAGAAGTAGATCCCACCTGAGAATGCTGGAACTCCACATCTCTAAATCGTCTCCCCCGGGGCATATTGTTACCTGGTATGCATAAAAAAGAATCAATATTTGGTTAAATAATAAATTTATACTAAATAAAGTTCCCCACCATTTTTTGCTCTTATTTTAGTTTAGTGAGTTCCCCACCATCTTTTGCTCTTATTTTAGTTTAGTGAGTTCCCCACCATACTGCATGCTGCAATGCAATCGATAATTATGTATCTCACTTGCAAAAGCAAAGTTTCATAACCAATTTACAAGCATTGGATTGTGCTTCATTGCTTGGTCTGAAGTTGCAAAAAATGAATGTTACCAAATTAACCAAGGAATCAATGTTACCAAAAACTGGGGAGTACAGGAATCAAGGAGAAGGTATTACTTTGGATTCTCCTAATGAGATTTAGGTAAAAAGCAGACAAGCCCACCTTTTTTAAAGTGCAGCAAGTTTATAATCAACCGAATGTCACATCTAGAGCTACAAACCTTTGTCCTCCAAAAGCACTTAGAATTATATTAATGAAAAGATATCGAAGAGTAGCATGTGGGAGCATGGAGAATGGATATGGCACAAGCTTCACATCTTGAGGCATTTGGTTCTGCACTTACAGTTTCTTGTTGGATGCAGCTGGAACAGTTGATGCTCCATGATCCACTATCACAAGACCAGATGACAACAGTTCTTGCCAAGCAGCAGGCTATAGTCAAAGGAGGAAAAAAGTCCCACATGATTCAGGCCGGAGATGAGCTGATTAAGGCAAAAGCCCGTATATGGTCCTAATTTTTGTAGATGAGCTGATTTAATACCTTTAAGAAATGCCATGATGTATGTTATTAGCATATAATACAATGTTAATTGATGAAACTAGATTAGAATTAGAAATAAGAATTGCAGAGGACAGTTGATGATTACTCAAATTTGAGTTACTGCTTTTGGGATTTGGGAGAGGGTAGTGATGTGAAAAATGCTGGAGTGCTGAAGGATGGACTTTGAAGCCTACAGGAGGAGGGAACCAGTACAGGAACATGAAGACATTGGGGGAGGGGGATTTGCTGTACTTCTGTTTTTAAATGAGTCAGGAATCAGAGTGCTTAGGTTGTAGGGGTTATACGCAAATTTGGAGTATCAATTAGGTGGTTAAGAATAATTTATCTTATAGACAATGGGAACTTCATCTTGCCTGATGCACCTAATTGCTGTGATCGATCATATTCTACATCTGGGAGCAGTCCTTAAACAGAGTTCGGGGCCTTATTTTAATTCATGTAACTTCTGTTCTTTTTCATCTGTACATTCATGCAACTCACAGCAAATTGGCTATTCTTTGCACTAGTGACCTATAAGAGAGTATATTATGTCTGCTTTTCTAGGCTTTAACATCTCAAAGAATGGATATTTTTCTCCATAGTATCTGTACCTTGTGCTTTGACTAACACATCTCTGACTGTGACAAGGTTGTATTTTTAGTCATCTTTGACCATCATAATAGTAAAATCTAAAGCGGCTTAGTCATCTCTGACCACCTGTATAGTGAAACTTAAAGCAGCAGCTATTACTGTGTCAGAGTAGCATTATGAAGAACTGCAGCTCTGACATAGGCAAGAATAGCATCAGATTGCAGCAACTACACTAGCATTGATAATGGTGGCACAATGCTAAACTATTCATAGATGGCCCATGGTTCAGAAACTTTTGTGATTGAGTTAAAATAGAGACCAAGACCTTGAAGCAACTTGAGGGAGAATACTCTTTCAAAACTTGATTTTACAGAAAGCATCTTACATCAAATGGTGATTATATCAGCCAACAACAGCAGAATGCAAGTGACGGCCGTACCCTAGGTTCCTAACACAAGTTTTCATCTTCTCCTGTTTAGGTCCAAACACCACTAGTTGCAATTGACATTCACATTCACATTCTGAAAATCAGAGTGTATTAAGTCATATATCTTTTAATGGTCCATGCTTAAGCATAAAGGAAATTAAATATTGAATGACACTTGAGTAACAGAATAAGCATCATATAAAGTAACATGCAGTTTTTCTTTTTAACAATAATGAATGGAAGGCAAGAATATCTAGTCCATGCCCCAAATCAGCAAGCATGCAATTGATGGTTTGATGTTACAAAACACAAAGCTCTTCAGCATTATAAGAAGTCAAAACTTAGATTATTGGAACTTGGTGGTTTTCCTTCCCATGTTTCTGATGGCCCGAGAAGACCTTTCCACTAAGTTGAATGTTGTCAACAGGCCTTAAAGTTCATAGCATCTATACTATTCGTGCTTCACAATTTCAAGCTTTGCGGTTGCTTCTTCATCGAGTATTTTGTGGGAAACATGATTTCCACCTAATTGAATGCTTTCAAGTTTAAACCCCTAATATTGTGCATTAATATTTGACTATAGCCTGCTGCTTGGCAAGAACTGTTGCTTTCATATAATCTCCAAGGAGGAAAAAAGTCCCACATGATTCAGGCCGGAGAGTGTTGGGTTGATAAAAACGGTACTCAAATGGGCTTACAAGCCTATAAATCCAGTAGAAAATTCAGTCCAAATCTTGATAGATTATCTAAACAGGCTCTTAGGAGAACTGATTTGATACTTAATTTTTTAACTTAGCCAAATAGCAACAAAATAATAAAAAATAATAATTGTTCAATGTGCATCAACGAGGGTTGCCGCTCGATCGAGGTTTGAGGTCTGCTCGGACGGCGCCGGAGAGAAGGGAGGAGGAGGAGATCCTCGGGCGGAGGCAAAGCTAGAGTATCAGTAAAAAAAGAAAAAAACACCCACGAACACATGAACAAGAAGAGGCGGAGAAGGAGGAGAACAAGCGAGACGAGAAGGAGGGAAGGGAGGAGGAGAAAAATACCTCAGGTGGAGGTCGGGGTTGGTCGGTCGGCGCCGGAGAGGAGGAAGGAGGAGAGGAGGTTGGAGTCGAACGCTCGGCACCGGAGAGGAGGAAGACGGGTGGCAAAGGCAGCGCCAGAGACGAGGAAGATGGAAGCTAGGGCAGTGCCGGAGAGGAGGAAGACGGAAGCCGAAGAGGAGAAATAGGGCAGAATGAGGGAGGGATCGATCGGGGTCGGGCACTGGGTTTTAAGGGTTTCTAGCCTTAGACGACGCTTAGAAGCGTCGTCTTTGATCGACGCTTATACGCGTCGTGTTTGCTCGACGCTTATTAGCGTCGTCTTAGGCCGGGGACAATAATGACGCTTAAAAGCGTCGTCCTAGGTCCAGTTCCCACGCTTTGCAGCAACGCTTTCGCTAGACGACTATGACGACGCTTTTAAGCGTCGTTTATTCTTCAAAATGCCGACGCTCTTAAAAAGCGTCGGCAAAAGTTGGCACGGCAGAAAATTTTGCCGACGCTTTTTCCTAGCGTCGGCAAAAAAGGGTCGGCCTTTTCTAATTTTACTGTAGTGGCATATGCTAGGACCTGGAATTTAATGTTACCGACAGTTGAATTTGCATGTAATAGTTCGGTTAACAAGTCCATAGGTATAAGTCCATTCGAAGTGGTGCATGATTACAAACCTAGGCAACCCATAGACCTATTTTTCATGTCTCATCAGTATAAATTCTTTGAGTCTGCACAACAATTGCATCATATCCACATTCATTGCATCAAGAAATCAGCAATTGTAGTCACTTTAATAACTTAAAATATAAATTCCTTGCTGATTTACACAGATGTTATAAAGAGTTAAGTGAAAAAGATTACGTCATGATAAGAATTAGGCTTGAACATTTCTTCAGATATGTTTAAGAAATTGCAAACTTGTAGTGCAGAACCGTTCAAAATCTTAAAGAAAATCAGTTCGAATGCATATGTTGTGGATCTTCCTGATGACTATAAGATTAGTGCGACATTTAATATTGAAGATTTAGTCCCATACAAAAAGATAATATTCATGCCTTCTGACCTCTTTATTGATATACCTGCCCATGTTGGACACCCTGACCTATTACCTGCTGTTGAGCCACCACCTCCCAAATTTCATGCACGCAGAGAACAAATAGAACATATATTGGATGAGCAGGTTATTTCAACCAGGAACGGTGGTTACCAATGTTGCCTTATTTGGTGGAAAGGTCGACCAAAGTCTGATGTGATGTGGATTTTCAGAGCACAGTTGCAGCGCCTTAACCCCGATCTTCTGGAGCAGTACGACAGCCAGCCAGACCTGTACTCGATGGGGACCTGTACTCGATGGGGTCGAGTTTTTCTCACCCGAGAGGAGTTGATGGGGACATCGGAGCCCTTCATCCAGATGATCCTGAGCCCCCGGATTGAGTCAGACTCGTTTATTTGCATATTTATTTTATTTTTATTTCTAAGCTTGTTTGCATTTTAGGGCTTATTTGTGTTATTTGTGGGCTTATTAGGAGTTATTTTTGTGTAAGGGGGTTTTATGTTAATTGTGTTTATTTGGTCCTATATATAGGGGACTATTTTCATGATTAGGATTTTAATGAATGATTAAGAACTTTCTTTTCCCCACATCTTATTCTTCTTCTTCCTCCTCCTTCCCTTCTCTTCTTTCTGCGTCCCTATAACCTCTTCTTCCTTCTCCCTCTTTTGTTCTTCCTTCTTCTCCTCTTTCCCCGCAGTTGTGCTGCATCACTTTTTCTCTGTGTTCCATGTGCATTAAAGGTGCTAAGTTCAAATAGAATAATAAGAGGAATAATATGGTATTGCATATTCCTAGATTGGCCAAGACGTATGCTTTCGTCATTACTAATCCTAGGAGTTAATAACGCATATCTTATAGCTTATTAGGAATATTGTAAGGAGACAAGTGCATGTAATAGTAGGGATGAAAGGCAATAACGAAGTCTAATCATTTTCAACCTATTTTTCATGCAATCTAAATTAAGGAAATAATCAAACTCTATTCTTCCCTTGCTGTTGGTCCTACCACTCCCGCTCCCTCCCTTCATATCCACCTCATCTCTCTTATTCAATGCTTTCTTTCTTTTGGGCTACGATTAGCTGAACTTGTAGTTTATTTATGGGATGCCCTACTTCCATATATATGGCTTGCTCTCTCTCTCTCTCTCTCTTCTCTTTTTTTATACTCTTACTTCAAATTATAATATAAAATAAATTACAAAACCCTTTTTGAGGTGTACATTTATTACACTTATTTTCAATAGTTTTAAAACCTAGACTTATACATAGTTAAATAAATGGTGTTAGTGAAACTGTTTACCTCATGCGAAAAGCTAAAATTATTTTTGAGTAGGGAGGAGGATACACATATTCTTTTTATATCCCTAGATGGTTGTTATGTCACTTAATGTTACTTTGGTCATTTTGAAATTTTTCTGATGTAACATTTGGGTGTTATTTAACATTAGCAGTTGGACTAATATTCTGTTAAGTTACAGAGTAAAGTGCTAGACAAAAATAAACCTTAGGATGGTAAGAGTAAGTTTTTCAAACTATTGGGTATAAGTATAATTTATCCTTAATCTCAGGAGAATTTCTGTAATTTACTCTATAATATATATGTACTTACATTTACTATTTCTTTCGTCGAGATGTTGCATCGGGTGCTGCTATTCTATCACTCAGACTAATATTTCACTAGCTACTAATCTATCAGGTTGTCCTAGTTTATCACGTTTGGCTATCAACAGAGTGCAACTCTATGGCCGTTTGAATTGATTGTTTTATCAATTTTTTTTTTCCTGATGTTATTTAATTTACCCTTCACTAATTTGATCGCTGAGATTTGATTTCTATCAAAAATTTCAAGGGAAATTACATGGTGGATCTTATTTAGTCTTGATTAGATTTGTTTGAAAATTTGGCACTAAAATTTGGTGTTAAACACCAACCTAACCTTCCTTTTTTCTAAGTCCCATAACAAACATTTCTATAAAAGGCTTTATTGTTTAGCATAAAAGAAAGTAGGTTAAATATGTTAATCATGGCCAACTTGCGCTCTCTGTAAATTGCGTCCAAATATATAGCATATGTAGATATTTAGGAGGGGGATTAACAATTAACTCATTGAACTAAGTACACCAATTTTGGTAATATTAAGCCTGCCAGCACCTAAAACTCACCATGGGGAGATGTGAATATGATTCAATTGGCTTCAAGATAAGAAGTATACATGGATGCAAATGGCCATAGTAAGCTGCCATTCTCCATCTTCCTATGCCTCAATGCCTCGCACTTTAGTAACAGTCTTGGAGTAAAAACAAACATTATTAGATGCTTAAAATATTAATAGATGATATCCTTAAAACTACATTCAAGGACTCTTCCTCAACCCCTATCCCCTAAGACTTTGCAACAAAAAAAAAGGGTTTGCATCCCCTTAAACATTTCTAAGATCTAAGACCTAGCTACTAGATCTTATGCATTATTTTAATTATATTTTGCACTTAATTTCTTGCATAACCATTCCTGAGTATAAGCCTATTTCTAAGATCAACATTTGTACTATTACATTCCATTGTTCCATTCGACAGATCACCTAAATTAAGCTTATGGAACTACGAGTATATTAAGAGAAATGATAAATCGCCAAAAATACTAGGAGCCCATGCCACTTTAGAATATGAAGTCCTAACCTCTCATCAAAGAGGTGAGAGGTAGGTAATACCAATAGACAAAATATGGATGATCATGAAGAGCTTGATATCCCCAATGAATTTTAAAGGATGTTATTCTCAAGGATGGTAGAGTTTTGCATATGCTTTTCTTGAACTCGAACATCTTAGGACCTCAATCTCAGAGATCAAGCAGCCCTCACTCCGAAATTGAAATCCACATTACAATAATTAGTATATGCTCCGGTAAGGATTTAGGATTAACCTTGTGGGAACAAGAAGAATTTTGGGCTTCGAGAATCTAACTCGCAAGAGGAAGGATAATTTGATAATTTAAACTCTTAATTTTCAAGAAAATCAAAGATGTTGCCATGCGACGAGGTATACGTGCATGGAAAATTTAGGCTATGGCATTACCATTCTTCTTCTCAAGACTCCATTCTCAATTTCTTAGTTAATTTGTCATGGATTGGTGACTCTTTCTAGAAGTGCAAGGCTATTATTTTTCAAAAGGTAAAATTGATAATTGATGCTTTGATAGACCGGGCTATGCCTTTAACCTTTGTCGGCCAGGATTTTAAAGGGATTAAAAATTATAATCGAGTCCACCAAAGAAGTGTTGGCGGAGGCCGGTGTGGGCCAAGTCAGTAAGGCTTGCCCACGGCGGAGGCCGATATAGGCTAAGTCGCAATCGAACGCCGGAAGGGCACTTGGGATGGTTGGTTTAAAGACTATGGTTAAGCCTTCACTATTACCTGCAGGTTTTAGTGAGATAGTAGCGCATACGGTCCTAACAGTGGTATCAGAGCCGGCGACACGGGTTCGATTCCCAGGATAAGCGATTAAAAAAAAAAACACCCTTGCTTGGGGGGGGGATTGTTGACGGAGGCCAGTATTGGCCAAGTCAGCAGGGCTCGCTTGCTGGGGGGAATTGTAGGGGTGACAAAATATGACCCGACCTGCCAATCCGACCCGTGTTCGACCCATCATAAACAGGTTCGGGTTTGCCTAAACAGATTCGGGTCGTAAATAGGTTGACCTGTTTAACTTGTTTATTAATTGGGTCGGATACAGATTTTAGTTATTGGACTCGTTTAACCCGTTTAACCCATTTAATCTATAAATATTAAATAATTTTTTAATATGTGTCCCTTACAAATCAGTGAATCATGGCCACCGTGTTTTCGGAAAACAGTTTTTCCCTTCAGCCTTTCGATTTCCTAATCCGTTTTCGGTATCCGGAATCCATCGCTCTCGTTGTCACCGCTCGAAGCCTCAAATCTAGTCTCTGTTCATCATCACCTACAAATCCGGTAGGCCGATTGACACTCTCATCGTCGTTGCTCGAATCTCTCTAGAGTTCTTCTCTTCCTCGTCAGCGAGATAGGATTTGGAGAATCCGAAAAATATAGGGTTTTTTCGGCATGAGGTTGGATGGATGAAGGATGCCGGAGCTCCGTAGCAGAGTGCGGAAGGGCCGAGCGCAAGCGAACCCAATAGTCTAGGCCGAGAGGCCGACCGCTGCCAGGAGGAGGAGGGCTCAGTGATGGCGGCTCGGTGCAGCGCTGCAACGGCGGCACAGCGGCGGTCGTGGCAGATCTCGAGGCGGTGGTTCGATCGGTGAAGCTCCGACGGCGACGCAGCAAGGCGGAGGCCGCGGGCGGTGCGGGGTGGCAGCTCGGGCACAGCCGTGGCGAGGGAGGCTGATCGGGGAAGATGAGAAGGAAATTTTTTTTTATCCTTTACGGCTTTAACCTCCCGCCTCTCTTTCTCTCAGTCTCTCTCTCTCTCTCTCTCTCGTTTCTCTCTCTCTCTCTAGATCCACCAACGACCGACTCCTTGGAATCCTCGATCATCGGCGGCAGAGAGAGGAGTCGGTCGTTGGCGGGTTGGCGGAAGGAAGGGAAGGCGGAGCCGCGGAAGTGGGTTGCGGTAGCATGAAGAAACTAGGGCTGGCTGCCCCAAATTTTTTTTATTAAACAGGTTAAACGGGTCGGGTCGGGTTATCCGTTTAATAAACATGTTGGGTTCAGGTTGTAATTTCTTAACATGTTTAATAAACAGGTCAGGTTCAGGTTTACAATTTTCTGACTCGACCTACATCTGATCTGACCCGTTTATATCTGATCCAACCCGATTGCCACCTATAGGGAATTGTTGGTGGAGGCCGGTGTGGGCCAAGCTAGCTGGGCTCGCTTGCTAGGGGGATAGTTGGCGGAGGCCGGTGTGGGCCAAGTCAGAAAGGCTCGTCCGCGGCGGAGGCCGGTATGGGTCAAGTCGTAATTAAACGCCGGAGGGCGCTTGGGATAGTCGGTTTAAAAACCATAGTAAAGCCTTTACTATTACCTACAGGTTTTAGTAAGATGGTAGCGCCTACGGTCCTAACAAAAAGCATCTTTCAATCCTCCTTTTCAAAAATGGCGGTGATCTTGGTCGTTCCAATGTTGCCTGCTTACAACATTTTCTTCCACCAATATTACTCCAGCCAATCTTGTATGAGTCCTTAGAGACCAAAAAGAGGCATCTTTTTGACAACAACCTCCATTCGTTGAAATATGAAAAAAAATTATTAGTTTTTCAATGCCCACTGGAAGAGAGAGACCCTTAGAAGCTGCCACGAACGTAAAGCATTAATCGGAACTCTCTTTTCTTCCCGGACGTTGCCTTTCATTTGAAGTATTGTAAAATCATGCACTAAAAGCGTAGAAAAGATAACAAGAGATCTTTGAAAGAAGTGAAAAAAAAATTCTCATATGCCAACGAACCAAACCCCGCTTTCTAATTCTCTGTTCCTTTATGGCACGCCAGCTACTGAGGCCACACTTTTTTTTCTCTTGGTAGGACCATCGTTGGGCCACGTACCATTACTCATCAACATCATGGACTTCCACCTTTCAGAGCCCAAATGAGATATGCCCACAAATTATGAATTTCTTTCTTGGAGATTGCTGTCATGTTTCTTTATAATTTTTTTTATCAAAAATGGAGGAATCCTGGCTGTTGATTATTAGTGGATATCCAAAAAAAATTTCTTCAACCAGTTCCTTTTTATTATTGGGAGAAGAAGATAAAAGACCGACCGACATTGTAGAAGAGTAATAGCACTATGCAACTCAGCCATCGCCGACAACGTCGG
This sequence comes from Phoenix dactylifera, assembly GCF_051530095.1. Lineage (NCBI taxonomy): Eukaryota > Viridiplantae > Streptophyta > Magnoliopsida > Arecales > Arecaceae > Phoenix > Phoenix dactylifera. The sequence continues at coordinate 3,741,110 of NC_143193.1, forward strand.
AAAATAGTAGCCCTTTCGTGGTCTACCATTGATAGATGAAGTGGATCCATCAAGAAGATGAAGTGCTGGGATATAGCAAATTAAATCACCCTGACCTTTAACAGATGCAAAATCATAGTAATTATTAGCCTTAGGTTTTTTTTTTCCAAATTACACGTACGTAGACTTCACATCTACTATACCAGTTGTCATGAAAGAATTCAGGACCGTTCATTCTATGATGGATAGTAAGTAGAAATTTGAAAATTTATGCTGCAAAAATTATAGGGTTCGTTTGGTTAGGTTTGTTAAATTTTAGGATTATCTGGTGATTCATAAATATTATTTATCTAAAAAAATAATTACAAGAAAAAAATAAATATTATCACATTTAGTTGGTAAAAAAATTATTTTGAAAAATGGCATCAGAAAAAGATTGCTATATCTGGTTGGAGGTAATCTTAAATAGGATTCGTTTGGTTAGATTTGTCAAATTATAGGATAATTTGATAATCCGTGAAAATTATTTATCTAGAAAAATGATTATGGAAAAAAAATAAATGTTACCATGTTTGGTTGGATCAAAAAATATTTTAGAAAATGGCATCAAAAAAAGATTGCTATATTTGATTGGATGTAATCTTATATGATGATATTGCCAAATTTCTAACAATATTCTTGAATAAACGATTCAAGTAATAATATTTTTTTAATCAAATTCTTGGCCATTTATAGCCCACTCAAATAAATTCTATCAATATTGGCTATTAAAATATATTAAAATATATTTGCATAAGTTGATAAATATTTTAAAATTAACTACACATATATTAAAAATATATTTCTTATTATAAATAAATTTTAGTATGTTTTGGTATATAAATAAATATAATTAATTTTTAATAAATCTTATGCTAGATTTATTGATAATTAATAAATATTTCTTAATTATTTATTAATAATCAATTTTTATTAATAAATATATTGATATATTAAATATGTTATTATTTATAAAGTTTATTAATCAATGTATTAATATATTTACATATATTAATATAATATTTATTAATATGGTTAATATTAAATATATAATATAACTAATACAATATTAATATAATATAAGTAAGGGTACTTCCCTCACGAAATGATAATTTCAACTTACCTTCTGAGTAATTCAGCATGGAAAAACAAATACCAAATTTCTGATGGTATTTGTTTTACATTCTTCTTTAGAAAAATAGACATGGAATCTATCATTTTTCTCACCTATTTTTGGTATCGAATATGGAAATCTTATATGAGATTTATGTTTTCATGATAGATTATCTCCAACTAAATAGGCCTTGTGCAATTTCCTTCTTCTTTCTCTCTTTTTCGTAGATAAAGGCGAGTGTGGCGGCGCTGCCATCGATGACCACAAAAAATTCCCAACATAGACCAGACGTCCTATATTTATGTCTTGTTATGATGTAGATAATTTCCAAACGCAACTCCCAAGGGATTATAAATAGAGGAAGTAGAGGAGGCCCAAGGAACAACCAATCTCCTTGCATTACATTTCAGTGATCTCTTGAAAGAAGTATACAATGACCAACCCGGGAAGCAATGCTCCAGCAAGCAAGAACCTCATGCAAAGTGATGCCCTTCAGAGGGTCAGTTCTTTTCTCCTCCTCTTCTTCTTCTTGGAGATGATTCTCTATTTATTTGGAGCTTTTCTTTTCTTCCAACTAACCATTCTCTCCTTTGCAGTACATACTGGAGACAAGTGTTTACCCACGAGAGCATGAGCAGCTTAAGGGAATGAGAGAGGTGACCATCAAACACAAGTGGCAAGTTCTAACTCTAATGAAACCCCATTGTCTGCTAGAATCTATGGAACTATTACCACTTATGGCAATTTCATGTCCTGCTTCAAATGTGGCAGCATATCATGCACACCATTATAGTGGTTCAATTATCAACATTAAAGTGGCGAAATTACATTATTATAGAAGTATTTGGTAAATGGTTATTTTTGAATCTTTTTGTTAAAACATTAAGGACTAGTTCAAGGTGACTATTGGAATTGATACTTGTTGGGGGAAAAATGGATTGCCTCGAAACACGTGAACGCATCGCCAGCACGTGACTGGAGGCGCCCGACCTGGAGGTGCCCGACCTGAAGGCGCCCGACCTGAAGGCACTCGACCTAGAGGTGCTCGACCTGGAGGTGCCCGACCTGGAGGTGCCTGACCCCGAGGCGCCCGACCTCGAGGTGCCCGACCTCCAGGTGCTCGACCTTAAGGTGCCTGACCCCGAGGCACTCGACCTCAAGGCACCCGACCTCGAGGTGCCCGACCCCGAGGCGCCCGACCTCGACATCCCTGACTTCAAAATGCCGAGTCGACCTCAGAAGGCCGACCTTGCCATTCACACGCTACGGCCACGCCCTACGACAACCTTACCGCACCATGCTCCACTCGCCAGCCATTCCACGACATATCAACCAGGGACCATTTCCTGAGCGACTTTCAGCAATTAATGCGCATGGCCTCCGCAGATCTTCGGCTTACTCAACAATTAATGTGCACGGCCTCCACAGATCTCCGGCTTACTCAAAATCTTAAGCCCTCCACAACAGCCAGTTGACTCACTCGACTACGCCCAGTCACCTACTGCAACTCATTGGCTCCAGTCTAGCCCTCCACGGCAGCGCATTAATTCACACGATCGGGCTCAATCATGACGGTAACTCATTTAATTTGCTCCGTCACATCACAGGTAACTCTGTACCCCTTATAAAAGGAAAACCTCTCCCTCTTAAAGGGGGATCTGAACTTTGAGAACTTGAAGAAATATAATCTCTCTCCCTCTCCACAATAGCCCCCTCTGACTTAAGCATCATAGGGCCAGTGCCGGAAGTCCCAGCCACCGGCTTCTTGCAGGTGCCCTGGAGGATGCAGCCTGCCGGCGTACCGCTACCCGCCACTCTTGCCGGAGCTCCTCCTTCTCAGCCAGTGGTCGCCCCCGGGTTCAATTTCCAGCAACAGTTGGCGCTAGAGGAAGGGCCCGAGTCGCGGCCATGAAGCTAAGGAGCAAAGGAGCTTCCAACGCCTCCCGGCGTCATGCATTAAGTTCCGGACACTCAGTCCAGAATTCGCCGTCAAAACCTTCGGCGGACCCAGTCCCCCAAGTCCAACCGGAGCAATTCAATGTTTTGGTACAGCAAGTTCAAGTTTTGGCCACAGTAGTCCAAGGCCTGCAGCGTATGGAGGCTCTCCCTATGCCGCCTCCACATGTTCAGGCCCATCCAGTTCTCCCTCCAAATGGATCGGCGGCCAACAATGGAGAACGACGCTGTTATCAAGACTCAACCCAAGCGTCTCCCTTGAGAGAACCGCTAGGGAGGAGTCTAGACAAAAGGCCGCAGCCTTCGGAGGCAGAATCAGCTCCAGGCGAACCAGCGCCGGAGCAGACCACCGTGGCAGTTCCCCGAGGTGGGGAACTCGACAAGAAGATCGAGAGGCTCGAGCAGCAGATCGAGGCGCTCCACAGTCAGAAGGCAAGGCGCGAGGGTGACTTCGAGTTTTCCACCAGATCACCTTTCTTCCGCCAGATTGAGGAGGAATCGGTCCCACCACGGTTCAAAATGCTCCAGGTAGAGCCCTACAATGGGACAACCAACCCCCTCAACCACCTGGAGAGCTATTGGGCCCTCATGGCACTCCAAGAATCCTCAGAAGCCGTGCTCTGCAAGGCCTTTCCTGCAACACTCCGAGGAACGGCTCAGCTTTGGTTCTCCGGGCTGAAGCCGAGCATCGTGTCCTTTTTTGAACAGCTCGGCAGGCAGTTCGCCACCAACTTTGCTGCCAGCCGACGTCAGCGGCAAATGTCAGACTCCCTCTTTGATATCAAGCAGAAGGAGGGAGAGCCCCTCCAAGACTATCTCGATCGCTTCACCGCCGCAACCTGGGAGGTCCGCAAGCTCGACCAGTCGATAGCCATGTCAGCGCTAAAGACTGGAGCTCGGTCCTATACGTTCCTTTTCTCTATCGAGAAGAACTTCTCCGCCGACTTCACTGAGATGCTGGTCCGAGCTCGAAAGTACGCTGACCGCTAGATCCAACTTCGTCCGGACCTTGACCCATCCCCAAAAGAAAAATAGAAAGAAGAAGGAGGAAAAACAGAAAAGCGAAAAACCTCCGAGCGGACGCAGGCAGAAGACCTACTATGAATTTTACTGGGGGCACCAACGGCCAAAAGAGAAGAAGCAAGACGATCACCGAAAATCACCTTGGAACACCTCCGGGAGATGGACGAGATGGCTTTGTCACCAACGCCTTCTCCCATTTGTTTAGTCTACTTCCTAAGTTACGAGCATGACATGCGCTAGACTTTTTTGGACTAACTAAGCAGCTGTTGGGAGGAAAGTAAGGGAAAACTCTGAGTGAGGAAGACGATAGCTGCAGCGGCCAAATAAGAACTTTCTAGGGCTAAGTCAGGGGGTTTATATAGACCTTTCCAACGGCCCAGATTGGCAAGACCGGATCCCACCTTCTATCCAGATCGCGCCATGTGTCGGCTCCGAAAATCGAAGCGACATACCAACCTGGATCGACACCTCAAAAGCCGAATCGAGGTGGCATCCCGTCGGATCCCGCAACCTCATCATAAGCCCACGACGTGAAGCAACCTCAAAAAGTGAAAGGACGTGGCCCCGTCTTCTCTCATTAAAGATGCCCCGAAGCACGCGAAACGCCAGAATAATTTAAAGCTACCTAACCCCTACTAGTACAATAAAGGCAACTACTTTCCTCGCTCGAGCTCGTAAGCAGCTTAAACTCAGAAGTCGGAGGGTAGTGTTGGGGAAAAAATAGATCGCCCCGAAATACGTGAACGCATCGCCAGCATGTGACTGAAGGCGCCCGACCTGAAGGCGTCCGACCTGAAGGCGCCTGACCCCGAGGCGCCCGATCTTGAGGTGCCCGACCTCAAGGCGCCTGACCCCGAGGCGCCCGACCTTAAGATGCCTGACCCGAGGCGCCCGACCTTGAGGTGCCCGACCTCAAGGCGCCTGACCCCGAGGCGCCCGATGATGCAAAAATAAAATTGTTCTCCCAAGTGCAGGAGAATCGCACAAGTAGTAAATTCTCGGGAGTCCGAGGTCGAATCCTCAGGGAACGAAATATATATGAGATTATTTAATATAATTTTAGATTAATTAATTCAATAAATTTGTGGATTAAAATTATGTTTTGATTTTCAGAAATTAAAATCGGAGAACAATATAGCAATAAACAAAGTTCAATAAAATAAAGATGGTAGGGATCTGGAATCCCCCTTGACGATATTGCATCCAAGAAATAAACTCTATGGTTCTTGATTAAAAATGAGTGGTAGGATAGATCTAATCATGGTATATGTTTCATGAACATATGAACTCAATTTCTAAGCATTCGTCGTGCTTTCTACGTCTACGACGAATCAAATACTAAAGCAATCGATATATCAATAATCATAATCCATTTAAGAACTATCTACGAAATAACTATGCATGGATCAAAAACATATCAGTAAATATAATTCATTCAAGGCAAAAGTTTAGAGTTTACTTCAAAGAGCAATACATCGAAGGTTCATCCATCTCCCTCCCTAAGAAATTAGCCGGCCATAAACATAAAAGGAACTCCCCTGTTCCTCTTCCTTCTTTTTTTTTTTCTTTTTATTTTCGGAAACAGGGGCTCCCCTGTTTCTCTCTTTCTCTATTTTTTTTCTTTGTTTTCAAATGAGAGCTACCCTTTCCTTCCCAGCCGAGAGGGATATAACAAGCTGGCTTTTTGATCCTCCTCTCGCATGCGGTGGAGATGGCCGGATGAGATGAATCCACGGGAGACGAGTATGGACGTGGACGGCTGGGGTTGCTTGCGAACGGAAGGATGAACGCGTGGATCCGGAAGAATCAGGTGCTGGAATCACGGACTCGGAAGCTGGATTTTTGCTGGGGACTGAGACGCAGATGAAATCTGGATGAAGCTGTAGATCCGGAAGAATCGGATGCTGGGAAGACGCTCCACGGGATGTTGGGGGATCTGATGCACAAAATCATCACGGACGGCTGGATTTTCCATGCGGACGCGATGAAGGAGGCTGATAGCGGAAGATTCACACGCGGACGCGATGGTCTGGGACTCGGATGATACGCTAGATGGTTACCGAGCTGAAGATGAAGCTTGGACTCGTGAAGCCTAGACGAATGAAGCTTGATCGTGGAGTGTTGGAGCGTGGAAGCTTCGGAATGCATCACGGGAAGGAGCTAACGGACGGAAGCTGAGATTCGGGATGTTGGGAGGCTTCGTGGACACACGGAAGAAAGAACTGATCGCGGGTTCCAAGAGGAGTCGGGATGCGGACGATTAGATCATGGATCCTGGGACGCGGGCGCTGGGAAACTTCACTGGAGATTTGCATGCGGAGAAGACGGACGCGGTGGAATCGCTACGGACGCGTGGATGGGCTTGCGGGAGAGGCGGACTCAGAGGCTTCACGGGATGCTGGGGCTCGGGAGATTCGCAAACGGATGCGGAATGGACTGGCTCGCGGATGCCGTTGATCACTCGTGGGAGGATGGGTTGCACGCTGGATGTGGCTGCACCTAGTCGGCTAATGCTCCTTCTAGTGTGCAACTGGGACTGACCCCATGTGGTTGGCTGGTCACCTGTGGTGATGCATATTTTTGGACCCGATGCGAAATTTAACTTTGATTTACGATCACCTGCACCCTACAAAAATATAATATTAATGCAGCATTTTTATCATTTTTTTGTTAGCAATAATACTAATTTAAGGGATGTATAGATCGCACTTTTGTGCTCTCATCACACCCCCCAACTAGCTTATTGCTAGTCTCTAGCAATTAACGAGTAAATACTAAAATGAGAGTGCAAAAGGTGTGGTCTAACCTATGATGTTTTATTAGAACTAATTGCATAAAATTAAGATAAGTACTCACTTTCGTAGGAATCACATTGCACTTAGCACGTGCAACAAGCCATTAAACCCCTAGGTTACCCTAGTGGACGAGTGTTATCTCGTGAGGATTTTCAGGGATGTTACCCACAAACATCATGAATTATATGACATGAGATTCTAATAAAAATAAACCCTAAGCTAATACACATGTAATTAATGGACAAATATTTTCAAGTATGGCAACTGTCAAAGCAAGGAATAAAAATGATCATATAGTGTGCATGAAATCGCATGATTTTCTCAGAGTACTAATACCTCCACCACAACCGGGCACCGCCTGAGTTTTAGGTGCACTACTCAAGCTCACAAATGTTTTCTACAATTTGTTAGAACCTGATCCATCAAATTTTTAGAATATCACATGTTGTCTAAATTTGTCAAGAATGGTTCACATGTAAAGAAAGAGCTATCAATCCCAACTAAACAACCCGGGTACACAGAGGTCCAATACAATGGAGTCAAACCAGCCATTACCACATGTCACTAGGTTCAGCCTAACCAACTCATTCATGCTTATTTTTATTTATTTATTTTTTTTTTCAATACACATGACAACTACAGCTATCCAACCCCATTAGGCTCTAGCAAGGTCCATGTAGCGAGCTTTCAGTCAATGACCCCCGATCCAGTTGGCTCAAGACATTAGGTGAAACACCCCTCGGACTTAATTACTCGAACCAGACTACGCCACGAGGCCAGAATTGTCATCATAAGTATATATATATATATATATATATATATATATATTTTTGAATAATAATTATGCAAGAAAAGAAATGGTAGACTGAACCATATAAATATTTTTATTATATATGTGACTGCATCGTGACTATAGGTCAACCAAAGTCGGATCATAAGGCACCTAAGTAATCTAGTCGGGATATTCAACCTCTATCTTTATGTGAAAACCAAATCCTGAACCTTATGGTACGAACAAGGATACTCATACTTCTTTTATGGATAAGGCTAACAAAAATGCAGTTAACAAATATGAACTCCTGAGGCCTTCCTATTGTCATTAAGTACACGTGTGGGGATCTAATAATAGGTCTCTGATCAGTCATAGTATGCATGTGTTCCTTGCCTTAATAGTTGCACACACTCAATATGAAAATACATGTGCATTTGCTTAGAAAAGAAAGTAATAGAATAAATCAAATGCAAAAACAAGTTTTTTTTTTTTTTTTGTTTTTTGATCAAAAACATTTCCCTCCCCCCAACTTAAACATTGCATTGTCCTCAATGTAAAAAAAAATGCAAGAAAATTATATATGAGAGACAATAGAGAAAATAATAGAGAGAAGAAGAATACCTTGAGCTGTTGATTTCCAGAAAAGAAGACCTACAAAATAAGAAGAAAACTAGAAATAAAAGAAAAAATTTAATTCTAACTAATATACACATACCTTGGCCGTCATGCTCTGTCATAAGAAGGCTCCTCCAAGGGAAAGGAGTCCTCTTCATCTGCAAAATTCTCAAGAAAAGGTTTTAATCTGTGTCCATTTACCTTAAAAATTTGACCATCCTGTGGATTCTCAATTTCAACTGCCCCGTGTGGAAAAACAGTTTTTACAATGAAAGGACCTGTCCATCTTGATCGTAACTTTTCAGGAAACAGATGTAAGCGAGAGTCATACAAAAGAACTTTTTGTGCAGGTTCAAAAGATTTTCTTAGAATTGATTTATCATGCCTAATTTTCATTCGTTCATTACAAAGTCTAGCATTGTCATACGCATCCCGACGAATTTCATTCAACTCACTTAATTGTAATTTTTGAATTAAACCAGCATCTGACAATTCAAAGTTCAATTTTCTAATGGCCCAATATGATTTATGCTCTAATTCAACAGGTAGATGACATGCTTTTCCATAGACTAGCCGATACGGGGACATACCAAGAATAGTTTTATAAGCAGTACGGTAAGCCCACAATGCATCAGAAAGTTTTAAAGACCAGTCTTTGCGTGATGGATTCACCGTTTTTTCTAAAATTCGTTTAATCTCCAAATTGGCTAGCTCTACTTGGCCACTAGTCTGCGGGTGATAAGGAGTTGCAATTCTATGAGTGATACCGTACTTTCGTAATAGGATCTCAAAAGGCTTATTACAGAAATGTTTTCCCCCATCACTAATTATAACCTTGGGCATCCCAAATCGTGAAAAAATATTTTCTTTTAGAAATTTCAAAACAGGTTTGTGATCATTAGTTCTACAGGCAACAGCTTCTACCCATTTTGACACATACTCAACACCAACTAAAATATACTCATATCCAAACGACGGTGGGAATGGGCCCATGAAATCGATGCCCCACATGTCAAAAATTTCAATAGCAGTAATGGGCTGAAAAGGCATCATTTGCCTATGAGTTATACTTCCAACACGTTGACATGGGTCACATATCCTACAGAACTCGTGGGCATCTTTAAATAGTGTAGGCCAATAAAAACCACATTGTAACACCTTAGCTGCCGTCTTCTTAGATGCAAAGTGTCCTCCGCAAGCACTGGCATGACAAAAAGAGAGTACACTTTGTATCTCATGATCTGGTATGCATCTTCTAAAGATTTGATCATTGCAATACTTGAACAAATAGGGGGCATCATAATAATAACTCCTTACTTCACGCAAGAAATTATTCTTATCATTCGATCCCCAATGCTCCGGCATCCGGTTCGTGCAAATTAAAGGGCTAATCCCCTTCAAGTCTGCAATAGACCACCCTAAAGCTCCTCTATGATTCTTTAGAACACCAAGTAATTTTCTTTCTTGGGCATGATCAAGATCAGATGAGATGATTATAGGAAAAGTGTCATCGGATCCAAGAAAGGCATACTTGAGTTCCTTCGGTAAAGGTTTCAACTCGAGCTTAGGTGCTTGTTCATGGGATGGTACTATCTTTGCTCCTCGAGATGGCAAATGTTCAAATTCCTCTATTCTCGGTCTCCACCCATTGACCATCATGACATCCGAGTTATCTAAAATAGGTGGGACCGTATCATCAGCAGTACCTTCAGAACACCAATCTATCAAACCATTGTCGGCCGATTCAGTAAATGTTTCTTTTAACAAATATTCTTCCGCAATGGTTTCAACCCATTCAACTTCTTTACTTTCTTCATGATCACTGGGTTGTTTACCTATACTAAAGACGTTCAGTTCCAAGGTCATATTTCCAAAAGAAAGCTTCATGACACCATTCCTACAATTGATCAATGCATTAGAAGTTGCAAGGATTGGACGTCCTAAGATGACTGGAATCTGAGATGGTGAATTGGAAGCCGGATGTGTGTCCAGTACGATAAAGTCGACAGGAAAATAGAACTTGTCTACTTGGACCAACACATCTTCGATAATCCCTCTAGGGACCTTCACTGACCGGTCAGCTAATTGTAAGGTCACAGTTGTTGGCTTCAACTCACCCAAACCGAGTTGCTCATATACCGTATATGGCAACAAATTCACACTCGCTCCTAAATCTAACAATGCTCGCTCAATCCTAAAATTGCCAATGATGCACGAGATAGTTGGGCAACCTGGATCCTTATATTTAGGGAGAATGTTATGCTGTAAAATTGCACTTACATTTTTAGCCAAAAATGCCTTCTTCTTGACATTTAAACGACGCTTGACAGTGCATAAATCTTTTAAAAATTTTGCATAGGAAGGCACTTGTTTGATTGCATCAAGAAGAGGTACATTGATTTTTACTTGCTTAAAAAGCTCAAGAATTTCAGAGTTTGGTTCAAGCTTTTGCAAGGGCTTTAATCTTTGTGGAAATGGTGCAGGAAAAGGACATTCAATTTTTTCAGTAGATGTTGGTGCTTCAGTTTCTTCATTATCCTTTTCTTTTGTCTTGGGAGGGTCAAAATCAGGTATGACTTGAGTTTGTTCCGGGATTGGTCGGTCAATAACCTTACCACTTCGCAAAGTTATTATACTCTTTGCTTGCTCTTTATGTGAAGTTGAAGATGATGCATTACTACCGCCATAGATTTGAGGATTAGGTTGTGGTTGAGCTGGTAGCTTACCCTTCTCTTGAGCACTTAAAGCAATGGTCAGCGTTGTCAGTTGATTTCTTAAGTCATCATTGATTTTAGCTTGACCTTGCATGAAAGATTGCAAAGTTTCTTTGAGATTGGGTTTTTGAGGGGGTGCGTGTGCATAATGAGGTTGCGGAGGTGGAGGAGTTGGGTTATATATTTGTTGAGGTTGGTCATTCCTCCACCTGAAATTTGGATGGTTCTTCCATCCAGGGTTGTAAGTACCCGAAAAAGGATTATTAAAAGATTTTTGATATGTATTCATAACATTGGCCTGATCATGCAAGACTTCCTTGAATGCGGGTATTGTGGGGCAATCAGTGGTGAGATGGCCAGGCATCTCGCAAATCCTACAACACTCGTTGTTATGCTCTACGGTCTTGACGGGTTCAATTCTTCTAAGTTCAATTTTCTCTACCTTCCTAGTAAGGGCTGCCATTTTAGCCTGAATATCATCTTGAGTACTAAGGTTATAAAGGCCCCCATGTCCAATGTTAGTAGGCTTAGGCAAAGATTTATTCACTCTATCCCCTGTATCCCATAATTAGAGGTGGGCAATGGGCCGTTCCGGGCCGGCCCGGCCCAGGCCCCCCGGGCCCAAAAACTAAACGGGCCGTGCCCGGCACGGCCCGTCCAGTACGGAAGGCCAGCCCGGCCCGGCCCCAGGCCCCTCTATTGGTGGGCCGGGCCGGGCACGGCACGCCACGGGCCGTGCCAGGCACGGCCCGTAACAGGCGCAAACGGGCCGTGCCAGGCACGGCCCGCAACGTCTCCAAGCGGGCCGTGCCAGGCACGGCCCGTAACGGCTCCAGACGGGCCGTGCCAGGCACGGCCCGTCTGGAGAGGGGGGAGGAAAATAGCCGTTTCCAACGGCTATTTTCGTGAAAATGACCCTTTTACCCCTTCCAACAGTCCAATAACGGCTGAATTGAGGGGTATTTTGGGAAAAAAAATTTTTGAGCTTCTATAAATAGCCCATTCCTCCCTCATTCTCACCACACCAAACCTCTCATTCTCTCCTTCTCTACTGCTATTATTTCTCTCTTCTAAAGTGCTCTTCTAGCAATTTAATTTTTAGTTTGTTCAAGTGCTACACAAGAGGAGGTTCCTGTTGAGAAGAGAAGGTCGCTTCTGTTGAGAGCACAAGAGGAAGCTCGGAATCTCGGCTCTGCCTCTGCCCTCCGACCCTCTACTCAATTCCTCCTTGCGGTTAGTTTTTATTTTTTGAATTAATCATAGATATGTCATCTTTTGAGGAAAGTCAGTTTGGCATTCCTGTTTCTGAGGGAGAAGAAACTAATCCCCAACCACCTGTTCCTAGTTCCTCTAGAACTGGTGAACCGAGTGAAGGTCAAACCTCTTCTCGTAAGAGGACTAGTACTGTATGGAATGAATTTGATAGAGTTATGGTTGAGGGAGTCTGGAAAGCTAAATGTAAAAAATATGCCAAACTTTATAGTTGTAGTAGTAGTGGGGGAACAGGGCATTTAAAAAGACATCAAGAGAGTCATAGGATGCATGATTCTCATGCTCAAACTCAAAGTACCCTTAATATATAAGGGGGATTACTTGTAGGTAATTTTGCATATAATCATGAAAATCAAAGAAAAGCACTTGTAAAATGGATAGTTAAGGATGAATTACCTTTTAGTTTATGTGAATCTTTTAATTTTGAAGAATATGTTCAATTAAACCTACAACCTGCTTACAAAAGAACTAGTAGGCGTACATTTAGAAGAGTAGCTATGACCAATTTTTTAGCAATGAAACAAAATTTAATTGAAACACTTTCTACTTTAAATGTAAAAATTTCATTAACTTCTGATATTTGGTCAGCATCTGTAGGTAGTAATTGTTTTATTGCCATTACTGCTCATTATATTGATAATGATTGGCAATTAAATAAACGTATTCTTGCTTTTCGTGCTTTTGATTTTCCACATTCTGGGCAACAAATTTCAAATATAATTTATCAAACTGCATGTTCATATAATATTAATGATAAAATTATGTCTATTACTTTTGATAATGCATCTAATAATAATTCTGCTGTTGTATTATTAAAAGACTCATTGCATCCCATATTAGATGGAAATTTACTGCATATTAGATGTGTATGTCATATCTTAAATCTTTCTGTTCAAGCTGGCATGGGCATGATTCAAGATGTGATTTCAAAAATTAGAAATGCAGTTTCTTTTATTCATGCTTCTAGATCAAGACTTCAAGAATTTAAGGAATTATGCATAAATCATGGTAAACGTTTTAAAAAATTTAAACTTGATGTAATTACTCGTTGGAACTCCACATATAGCATGATACATGATGCATACCCATATAAAAATTTATTAAGTGCATATATTAATGATCGTGGATTAGGATTTACATTGACTGAAACTGATTGGAATAAAGAAAAAATTTTGGAAGATTTTTTGCTTAGTTTTTATAATGCTACCAATGTTCTTTCTGGTATTTATTACCCTACTTCATGTTCATTTTTACAACAAGCATATATAATTAGTCAAAAATTTGCAGAACATAGATATGATGATGTTTTAATGCCTATTATTGACCTAATGGAATCTAAATGGAATGAGTATTGGGACAGGATATGTCCTATGCATAACTTAGCTGCTGTATTTGATCCTAGAGTTAAATTAAATGGCGTGCTAATTTTACTTGATGCATACTCTGAAAATATGAATCAAGATGCTGAATCTGCTAAAGATGAGGTAAAAAAACTTCTTTATGATATTTATGCTATATATGATGAAAAAATTCGTGGATCTAGAACACAAATACAAACCTCTATTTCTCCTTCTAGTAGTTCTCGTTCGTCATCTATTTTTTCATTCATTGCACAGAGAAGACACACACATGCTTCAAGTTCCTCTTCATCTTCTTCATCTTTAAGTAGTGAACTAGAATTTTATTTACGAAATGATCTTCATTCTGCATATGATGAAAATCAAATAGAAAATCTAGATGTATTATCTTGGTGGAAGAATGTTAGAAATCAATATCCTGTTATGTCTGCAATTGCACGCGATATTTTAGCTGTGCCGATGTCCACGGTAGCATCGGAATCCGCTTTTAGTGCAGGTCGGCGTGTTCTTGACGAAAAGAGAAGTAGGATGACGGGCGAAACGGTGGAGATGCTTCTCTACTTCAAGGATTGGCTGGATGCTGAGGCAAGACTTCAAGATAAAGATGGACATAATACAACATCCTCTGATGATGATGATACAAACACTACTGAAGACTGAAGACTGAAGACTGAAGAGTGAATACTGATTCACTGAATCACTGATGATTAGTAAGATTTCTTAATTTTTTATAATTGTACATTTTTATTGTATTATGGAGGTCAGACCAAGGTCCAAACCTCGGCCCTTTCTTAGTTTCTTATTATATTCTAGAGGTCAGACCAAGGTCCAAACCTCCCTTCATGTACCATTTTGATTTAAATTAATAAACTGGTAGGGGTCTATGCCAAACCCCCCACCATTAAGGTGGCTTTATATTCATAAATCATAAATTCTTAGTGTTCAATATTTATTAATTTATTAAAAAAATTTATGAAGCATTAATTTTTATCGGGCCGAGCCGGGCCCAGGCCCGGACCGTGCCAGGCCCGCGTGCCAGCCCGGCCCAGGCCCTTATGGGCCGTGCCGTGCTGGCCCGCGGGCCGTGCCGTGCTTGGCCCGCGGGCCTAGACCGGGCCGTGCCGGCCCAGGCCCGAAGCGGGCCGTGGCCAGGACCCTCTAGCCCAGCATGGCCCTCTCAAAGGGGCCGTGCCAGGCACGGCCCGGCACTGTAGCTGGCGGGCCGTGCCAGGCACGGCCCGCTTCGTGCCGTGCCGTGCCGGGCCGTGGGCGGCCCGGCCCAGTGCCCATCTCTACCCATAATTGTGCAGTCTCTGAGAGAGAATCTAAATAATCCCATGCCTCATCGGGTTGCTTTTCTAAAAATAGACCATTACACATAGTCTCTATAAATTGTTTTAATTGTGGAGACAACCCTTCGTAAAAGAAACTAATGGTTCTCCATGTTTCAAACCCGTGATGAGGACAAGAGAGAAGCAAATCTTTAAATCTCTCCCAGCATTCATAAAATGTTTCATGGTCTTTTTGTTGGAAGTTACTAATGTGCCTTTTCAAAAAATTAGTCCTTTATGCGGAAAAGAATTTTTTCAAGAATTCTCTTTGCATATCCTGCCATGTTCCTAGCGATCTAGGTCCCAAGGAGTTCAGCCATGTTTTGGCTTTATCCTTCAAGGAAAAAGGAAACAAGGTTAATTTAAGGACATCTTCCGATACATTTGGCACTCTAAATGTGATACTAATTTTCTCAAAATCCTTAAGATGAAGATAAGGGTTCTCGGATTCCATTCCATGATACTTTGGCAGCAATTGAATTACTCCTGGTTTGATTTCAAAGTGTCCTACATTTTCAGGAATAATCATGCATGAAGGTTGACTAGTCCTAGTGGGATGTAAATATTGTCGAAGTGTCATAACTGGGGGTCTACCTTCATCACCATGGTGACTTCCTACATCATCAGGAAAATTTGCCATCTCACAAGGTGTGAGATACTGCGAAGGAATTTCAAGGATGTGTCCTAAGGGATGATCTAAAGTTGTACGACTTAATCGACCGGTGTCGTCCCTATCCCAACCTAGCATACAAAATTTCAGAGTTTATTTATTTGTTTGTTTTTTTTTTGTTTTTTTTAATGATTATCCTTGATCTTTTCTTAAAGTTCTTATCAATTTTCAAGTAGCAACAAGGGTTAATGAGATATGATGATAATAAAATTCTGATTCTAAACAAAAAAATTAAACACAGAAAATTCAAAGCAGACAACAGCAAAGTTTATATTAATTTAATGGTCGTAAGAGTATCAGAATATCAATCAGACCGTTCAGATGAAAGAAACATGTGTCCTACAGCAGCTGACGAAATTTGAGTGCAATCAGACGGTGGATTACTCAGATATCAGGGTTTGATGTAGACTGTGCAGGGAATAAAAAAACAGCAATAAAGATTTTTTTTCTTTTTCTTTTTCGAAACAAAAAGACTAACTACTAAAGTACTAATTAAATCTAAAAATTATACTAATAAATCAGCCGTTCTCCGGCAACGGCGCCAAAAACTTGATGCAAAAATAAAATTGTTCTCCCAAGTGCAGGAGAATCGCACAAGTAGTAAATTCTCGGAAGTCCGAGGTCGAATCCTCAGGGAACGAAATATATATGAGATTATTTAATATAATTTTAGATTAATTAATTCAATAAATTTGTGGATTAAAATTATGTTTTGATTTTCAGAAATTAAAATCGGAGAACAATATAGCAATAAACAAAGTTCAATAAAATAAAGATGGTAGGGATCTGGAATCCCCCTTGACGATATTGCATCCAAGAAATAAACTCTATGGTTCTTGATTAAAAATGAGTGGTAGGATAGATCTAATCATGGTATATGTTTCATGAACATATGAACTCAATTTCTAAGCATTCATCTACGACGAATCAAATACTAAAGCAATCCATATATCAATAATCATAATCCATTTAAGAACTATCTACGAAATAACTATGCATGGATCAAAAACATATCAGTAAATATAATTCATTCAAGGCAAAAGTTTAGAGTTTACTTCAAAGAGCAATACATCGAAGGTTCATCCATCTCCCTCCCTAAGAAATTAGCCGGCCATAAACATAAAAGGAACTCCCCTGTTCCTCTTCCTTCTTTTTTTTTTTTTCTTTTTATTTTCGGAAACAGGGGCTCCCCTGTTTCTCTCTTTCTCTGTTTTTTTTCTTTGTTTTCAAATGAGAGCTACCCTTTCCTTCCCAGCCGAGAGGGATATAACAAGCTGGCTTTTTGATCCTCCTCTCGCATGCGGTGGAGATGGCCGGATGAGATGAATCCACGGGAGACGAGTATGGACGTGGACGGCTGGGGTTGCTTGCGAACGGAAGGATGAACGCGTGGATCCGGAAGAATCGGGTGCTGGAATCACGGACTCGGAAGCTGGATTTTTGCTGGGGACTGAGACGCAGATGAAATCTGGATGAAGCTGTAGATCCGGAAGAATCGGATGCTGGGAAGACGCTCCACGGGATGTTGGGGGATCTGATGCACAAAATCATCACGGACGGCTGGATTTTCCACGCGGACGCGATGAAGGAGGCTGATAGCGGAAGATTCATACGCGGACGCGATGGTCTGGGACTCGGATGATACGCTGGATGGTTACCGAGCTGAAGATGAAGCTTGGACTCGTGAAGCCTAGACGAATGAAGCTTGATCGTGGAGTGTTGGAGCGTGGAAGCTTCGGAATGCATCACGGGAAGGAGCTAACGGACGGAAGCTGAGATTCGGGATGTTGGGAGGCTTCGTGGACGCACGGGAGAAAGAACTGATCGCGGGTTCCAAGAGGAGTCGGGATGCGGACGATTAGATCATGGATCCTGGGACGCGGGCGCTGGAAACTTCACTGAGATTTGCATGCGGAGAAGACGGACGCGGTGGAATCGCTACGGACGCGTGGATGGGCTTGCGGGAGAGGCGGACTCAGAGGCTTCACGGGATGCTCGGGAGATTCGCAAACGGATGCGGAATGGACTGGCTCGCGGATGCCGTTGATCACTCGTGGGAGGACGGGTTGCACGCTGGATGTGGCTGCACCTAGTCGGCTAATGCTCCTTCTAGTGTGCAACTGGGACTGATCCCATGTGGTTGGCTGGTCACCTGTGGTGATGCATATTTTTGGACCCGATGCGAAATTTAACTTTGATTTACGATCACCTGCACCCTACAAAAATATAATATTAATGCAGCATTTTTATCATTTTTTTGTTAGCAATAATACTAATTTAAGGGATGTATAGATCGCACTTTTGTGCTCTCATCATCCGACCTCGAGGCACCCGACCCCGAGGCACCCGACCTCGACATCCCCGACTTCAAAATGCCGAGCCGACCTCAGAAGGCCGACCTTGCCGTTCACACGCTGCGGCCATGCCCGGCGACAACCTCACCGCACCATGCTCCGCTCGCCATCCATGCCATGACATATCAACCAGGGACCATGCCCTGAGCGACTGTCAGCAATTAATGCGCATGGCCTCCGCAGATCTCCGGCTTACTCAACAATTAATGTGCACGGCCTCCACGGATCTCCGGCCTCTCAAAATCTTAAGCCCTCCACGACAGGCAGTTGACTTACTCGACTACGCCTAGTCATCTATTGCAACTCATTGGCTCTAGTCTAGCCCTCCACGGCAGTGCATTAATTCACACGATCGGGCTCAACCATGATGGTAACTCATTTAATTCGCCCCGTCACATCACAGGTAACTTTGTACCCTCTATAAAAGGAAAACCTCTCCCTCTTAGGGGGATCCGAACTTTGAGAACTTGAAAAAATATAATCTCTCTCCCTCTTCACAATAGCCCCCTCTGACTTAAGCATCGGAGGGCCGGCGCCGGAAGCCTCGGCCACCGGCTTCTTGCAGGTCCCCCGGAGGATGCAGCCCGCCGGCGTACCGCCACCCGCCACTCTTGCCTGAGCTTCTCCTTCTCAGCCAGTGGTCGCTCCTGCGTCTAATTTACAGCAACAATACTGAACTCAGATTGAGAGCAAGATCTTATTTTATGTGGTTGAGAGAAAGAAAAGGTTGGAGCTGTTCTTGGGGCTCCAACCCTAACCACCCCGGTCCCCCCCCTCTCTCTCTCTTATATATATATATATATATATATATATATATATATATATATATATATATATATATGCAATTTTCTCCTGAGAGAAGAAAAAGGAAAAAAAAAAGACATCTGTATTTAGCCAACAAACACTGACATAGTCTTTACTACAAATTAAATAAGCACAAACAAGAGTGAAAGAATAAAAATAAAAGAAAAAAAATAGGGGAGCAAAGCCAAGGCTGTACCCAGCCCAACCTAGTAGTTCAAGAGCCTAATAGCACATTATCCTGGGCCATTCCTAATTTAGCCCAATCCAACAATATTCTAACATTTTAATTGCTCATAGCTGGCTTTCTTGGAATCTCACTGAGATATTTGCACAGTATCTCCGCCTGCATGTTCTCACACTCAGACCAGAGATTACCTCCATCTCCACCTGTTTCCACAAGGTACCTACTCTGCCTGCCATCGCAAGCCTTCCTTTCATCTCCCAAGTAGACTTTTGAAGCCATGGTTTGCCGGCCGCCTCTACGACCACCGTCTCCATCGGGGGAAGCACTGCTTATCGACCGAGCTTTGCCAAACCCTAGCTATCTCTAGTCCTTCACTTCCATCACCTAAATCATTGGTCGAAAGTCAATCACTCGTATATATATCCGGGTCCTAAAACATCTAAAAAGGCTAGCCAGAATATATTATTTAGTTTCTTGGTCTTGTATAAATATCCAAGGCTTTTTTGGTTCAAAACAGATATCAAACTAAACAAACGTCCATACAGGCTTTGAAAGCGAGGATTACAGCATAAGATTTAATTCTATGTAGAATAATTAGTGGGTTGTAGATGGATTGGTAGGCGGCGAGGGAATCTTTTTATTAAAGGACTCTTTTCTTGGCCTCTTTGCTAGCTGCTGGAATTAGCATGTAAATGCTGCAAAGGTATGAGACTCTGTTGAAGGATCTTGGAACATTCAAGTTACCTTACCTCTTTTGGACCAATTGGAGAATTTGATTGATTCCTTGATGGAGATTGTCCAACCCTTCTTGACAAAGATGCTCCTAAATGCTGCTCAATGATTCTATGGTTCTCTTTAAGATCTTCTTATAGATTTCTAGAAAGAAAGGATGCATAATTAGCATGATCTTGTCTACTCTCTAAAACAATGCCATGCTTGAAAAGCTCAAAGTGGTTGTGTGGCGAGGGAGAAGGAATATAATATATGGATGAAAGGTTGGTAAATAGGAAGGTGGTGTTATTAAGTATAGCGAAACTGAAACCAGCAAATAATTGTTATTGTACTGTAATATTGCTAAAACCATTTAGGAACCATTTTTAAGAGTCTTCAGGATTCATGGTGGGGCTACCCCACTGGGAGAATGATTGGAGAAAAAAAAGGATATCATAGAATAAAACACAAAGATCTTCATAAAGAAGACTAGGTGGATTAGGTGAAATATCTAGTCGATCCAAACGATGATCATTTCATGGAAGTATTGGTTCCAACAAAGTGGAGAGAATATTATATGCACAAGAGAGAGGTAAGAATCCAACAATTAAGAGATGTGGGTAATCGCCCTTGGGAGACACCAAGGTTTCTATGGCAATTTTTTGTTTTTGCATATGTTTTTAATGAATTTTGATAGGTTTCTCTCCCTTCTCTTCCAAAAAATAGGTCAAAATATTTTTCTTTTGTTAGATCATAATGATTTGATGTTGCCATCAAATCCTTACAATAGGCTAAGAATACCATGTTAATTCAAGATCGATTGCCTATCATCAAACATTATTACATCTAAGTAGGACCCTCAATCTTGAATATTGGATCTTTTGTTTATTGGTGATAAGTTATGCCCTTTAAAGTAATGAGGTTACCCAAAAATATATGGAACAGTGCAATCTTTAATTAATTAAGCATTATTGATGCTTAAAGTTTTATGAGATGATTATAATTAGTTATTAGAGATGTTTTTAAATTTTCTATTGTAGCAGAGGTTTAATGAGCATGCCTGCAGAGGAAGGCCAGCTTCTTTCCATGCTTGTAAAGCTCACGAATGCAAAGAAGATAATAGAGATTGGAGTGTACACAGGTTATTCACTCCTTGCAATAGCATTGGCATTACCAAAAGGGGGACAGGTGCTTCAACCTCTTTCTGCTTTTCCTAACATCCTATTTCTTTTCAACATTATACTAACACTCGTGATATATTAAGTTTATTTTGCATATGACTGGTGTTTTAAAATTTGTTTATAAAGTTTATGCCTTTGATAAGTTTGCATATGATATTAACCCAAGTCATGATCATGAATGAAAATTAAGGTTTAATCTTAGTATAGTTGTCAATTTATTTCGCAATGTTGAGCTATAAAAATATGTCATGACCCCTTGTCCTTCTTATTCATACTCTTGTTGTAGTTAACAGCAATCGACATTGAAAAATCATACTTTGAGATAGGGCTACCATTTATTCAAAGAGCGGGAGTTGAAAACAAGATTAATTTCATTGAATCAGCAGCAATCCCTGTTCTTGATAAAATGATTCAAGAGGTAAGCTTTCACCATATGTCAACAATAATTAAGTATATTATCTTTCTTGGTTCACATTAATTCTTTTTTGTCGTCTGTGCATTATTATTAAAAATTTAGGCAAGGCTATATATGCTTTACCTATTCAAAAATAAGCTAAATATAGTTTATCCCACATAGATGTTAATTGTAAAGTTGTTGCAAAAATTAGAGGACAAAAATTAAAATTTATGTAGGCATAAATGTTATAATATTTGAAATTAAGTATATTTGAGGATATGTACTCATGAAGATACACATTAAAGTAGTTACCAAATCTATCGAATCACTTTTGCAGTGTACTCATATGGAGACAACTATGAAATAATTTCTAGGTTCCCTTTTGTTTCCAAGATATGCAAGTTCATGTGAAGGGAACCTCCCTATATAATGAAGAATTTTTTAAATAGTTAGAAATATTAGTTAAAAACTCCATATTTATCAGTTGTCAGTTATTGAAGAGTGTATAACTATTTTATACTCCAATTATGTACCTCTTATTTATCTAAAGGACCTTGGTTAGGAATTCACTTGATGTTTAATGATGGTTTAAAGAATATTTTCTATTTCATTAGAGCATGGTTTACTAGAGTGTATTGTCAAGTTACTCTAAAACCATCTATATTACTTTAGCATCACTAAGTAAAACAACATATTTTCATATTTTTCAAAACCTTCTTTGGTG
This sequence comes from Phoenix dactylifera, assembly GCF_051530095.1. Classification (NCBI taxonomy): domain Eukaryota; kingdom Viridiplantae; phylum Streptophyta; class Magnoliopsida; order Arecales; family Arecaceae; genus Phoenix; species Phoenix dactylifera. Next base: position 3,763,103 of record NC_143193.1, read on the forward strand.
GATGCTTGTGTCTTTGAAGCTTTCAAAGTAATAACCTAATACAAGTGTCAATGCACAAAAGGAAAACCATATTTTAATGCCAAAACTAGATTGACATCATATGGCTAAACTATTGTTAACCAAGAGAATTTATGATGGAGTCTTTTATATAAGCACCTTAGGGCCATTGTATTGCGATTGCATAACTTTTTGGATAATTGCAAACAAAGGAAGATGAACTCTTTGATTTTGCATTAGTGGATGCTGACAAGTTAAATTATGGGGAATACCACGAATGTTTGCTAAAACTTGTCAAAGTTGGAGGAGTTATTGCATATGATAATACACTTTGGTGTGGTAGTGTGGCTGTTCCAGTGGATCCATCCAATCCTGAGGAGTTCATTGAAGTTAGAAACCATCAAGTGAAGTTTAATGATTTTTTGGCTGCTGATTCTCGCATTGATCTATCACAAGTTTGTATTGGTGATGGACTTACCATCTGTAGGTGCATTGTCTGATTGCGCAGACTTGATCACATCTCTTTATGCATACTTTATATATGGAAATAAGACATGGAACTATTTAGATATTGTTCCCCTTGAGAATCTTCAGTGTTTACTTGGATTTAATAAATTTTCCACCAATTAAAAAGTGCCTCTTTCTTGATATGTTGGGACGAAGCATTTCATTTTGTCTACACTAGTCTTTAAGTAGAAATGATGCTATTTTTATTTCTAAATACGAATGTACAAATCAAGGGTAATGTGCATAATACATATATAAGAACATATGTTGATGCTTTAAACAATAAAAGGAAAAATGATTGCATCTTAATATCCTTAGGAGAGGGTTATTTATGCTAAGTATATATGAATACAATATGATTGCATACAGGTTTTGTTTGATTACTTGCAGGTTTCTATGAACTGATTCATGCATATAGATAGATATAGTTGTGCTTTTCGTGGAAAAGTAGGCCTTGAACTTCTTAGCAAAGTTAGGAGTCTAGAATTTACTAGATCTAAAAATTACTTTTTAACTCTGTTCGATAACTATTACATGCTAAATTTGAATGATGAGACTAATACTCATAACACATGTCGCTTATTTGCACTCTAAGTTCATAAAGAGTTAAGTTAACATTTGAAGCATTACATAATTCTGCTTTTAAGAATAATGTATTAGGCCCCATAGCTAAAGGTTGTATAATTCAAATATCATTTCATAAAAAGTTGCACCTTAAATTACTCAAGGCTCATGTTGACATCAAGCGCTGGGTGTTCTTCAGAAAATACAAAGAGAATTTCTCTCTTTTTGAATCCGGATTTTGTTTCCGTAAAGGCAGGGTGCACCATTGGTATGTAGATGATCTTCATGAAGCAAAGAGACAAAACCTTTTTTTTTTTTTGTCAGGGTGAGAGACTAAATAATTTGTAAAATAATGTAACAACCATCTTGCTGCCCTTGAGGATAGTACAATTAACTCATTGAACTATGTACACAACCTTTGGTAATATTAAGCCTGCCAGCACCTAAAACTCACCATGGGAAGATGTGAATATGATTTAATTGGCTGCAAGATAAGAAGCATACATGGATGCAAATGGCCATAGTAAGCTGCCATTCTCCATCTTCCTATGCCTCAATGCCTCGCACTTTAGTAACAGTCATGGAGTAAAAACAAACTTTATTAGATGCTTAAAATATTAATAGATGATATCCTTAAAACTACATTCAAGGACTCTTCCTCAACCCCCGTCCCCTAAGACTTTGCAACAAAAAAAAAGGGTTTGCATCCCCTTAAACATTTCCAAGATCTAAGACCTGGCTACTAGATCTTATGCATTATTTTAATTTATGCTTTGCACTTAATTTCTTGCATAACCATTCCTGAGTATAAGCCTATTTCTAAGATCAACATTACTACTATTACATTCCATTGTTCCATTCGACAGATCACCTAAATTAAGCTTATGGAACTAAGAGTATATTAGGAGAAATGATAAATGGCCAAAAATACTAGGAGCCCATGCCACTTAGAATTCGAACTCCTAACCTCTCATCAAAGAGGTGAGAGGTAGGTAATACCATAGACAATATATTGACGATCATGAAGAGCTTGACATGTTATTCTCAAGGATGGTAGAGTTTTGCATATGGTTTTCTTGAGCTCGAACATCGTAAGACCTCAATCTCATAGATCAAGCAGCCCTCACTCCGAAATTGAAGTCCACATTACAATAATTAGTATATGCTCCGGTTAGGATTTAAGATTAACCATGTGGGAACAAGAAGAATTTTGGGCTTCGAGAATCTAACTCGCAAGAGGAAGGATAATTTGATAATTTAAACTCTTAATTTTCAAGAAAATTATCAAAGATGTTGCCGTGCGACGAGGTATGCGTGCATGGAAAATTTAGACCATGGCAATACCATTCTTCTTCTCAAGACTCCATTCTCAATTCATAGTTAATTTGTCATGGGTTGGTGACTCTTTCTAGAAGTGCAAGGCTATTATTTTTCAAAAGGTAAAATTGATAATTGATGCTTTGATAGACCGGGCTATGCCTTTAATCTTTGTCGGCCAGGATTTTAAAGGGATTAAAAATTATAATCGAGTCCACCAAAGAAGTGTTGGCGGAGACCGATGTGGGCCAAGTCGCAATCGAACGCCGGGGGGCGCTTGGGATGGTTGGTTTAAAGACTATGGTTAAGCCTTCACCATTATCTGCGGGTTTTAGTGAGATGGTAGCGCATACGGTCCTAACAGTGGTATCAGAGCTGGCGACACGGGTTCGATTCCTAGGATAAGCGATTAAAAAAAAAAACTCCCTTGCTTGGGGGGGGGGATTGTTGACGGAGGCCAGTATTGGCCAAGTCAGCAGGGCTCGCTTGCTGGAAAAAATTATAGGTGTGACAAAATATGACCCGACCTGCCAATCCGACCTGTGTTCGACCCATCATAAACAGGTTTGGGTTTGCCTAAACAGATTCGGGTCGTAAACAGGTTGACCTGTTTAACTTGTTTATTAATTGGGTCGGATACAGGTTTTAGTTATTGGACTCGTTTAACCCGTTTAATCTATAAATATTAAATAATTTTTTAATCTGTATCCCTTACAAATCAGTGAATCACGGCCACAGTGTCTTCGGAAAACAGTTTTCCCCTTCGGCCTTTCGATTTCCTAATCTGTTTTCGGTATCCGGAATCCATCGCTCTCGTTGTCACCGCTCGAAGCCTCAAATCCAGTCTCTGTTCATCATCACCTACAAATCCGGTATCCTGATTGACATTCTCGTCGTCGTTGCTCGAATCTCTCCAGAGTTCTTCTCTTCCTCGTCAGCGAGATAGGGTTTGGAGAATCCGGAAAATATAGGATTTTTTCGGCATGAGGTTGGATGGATGAAGGATGCCGGAGCTCCGTAGCAGAGTGCGGAAGGGGCGAGCGCAAGCGAACCCGATAGTCCAGGCCGAGAGGCCGACCGCTGCCAGGAGGAGGAGGGCTCAGTGATGGCGGCTCGGTGCAGCGCTGCAACGGCGGCACAGCGGTGGTCGTGGCAGATCTCGAGGCGGTTGTTCGATCAGTGAAGCTCCGACGGCGACGCAGCAAGGCGGAGGCTGCGGGCGGTGCGGGGTGGCAGCTCGGGCACAGCCGTGGCGAGGGAGGCTGATCGGGGAAGATGAGAAAGAAATTTTTTTTCTCCTTTACGGCTTTAACCTCCCGCCTCTCTTTCTCTCAGTCTCTCTCTCTCTCTCGTTTCTCTCTCACTCTAGATCCACCAACGACCGATTCCTTGGAATCCTCGATCATCGGCGGAAGAGAGAGGAGTCGGTCGTTGGCGGGTTGGCGGAAGGAAGGGAAGGCGGAGCCGCGGAAGTGGGTTGCGGTAGCATGAAGAAACTAGGGCTGGCTGCCCCAAATTTTTTTTTTTATTAAACGGGTTAAACGGGTCGGGTCGGGTTACCCATTTAATAAACATGTCGGGTTCAGGTTGTAATTTCCTGACATGTTTAATAAACAGGTCCAGTTCAGGTTTACAATTTTCTAACCCGACCTACATCTGATCTGACCCGTTTATGTCTGATCTAACCCGATTGCCACCCATAAGGAATTGTTGGCGGAGGCCGGTGTGGGCCAAGCTAGCTGGGCTCGCTTGCTAGGGGGATAGTTGGAGGAGGCCGGTGTGGGCCAAGTCAGAAAGGCTCGTCCGCAGCGGAGGCCGGTATGGGTCAAGTCGCAATTAAACGCCGGAGGGCGCTTGGGATAGTCGGTTTACAAACCATAGTTAAGCCTTCACTATTACCTACAGGTTTTAGTAAGATGGTAGCGCCTACGGTCCTAACAAAAAGCATCTTTCAATCCTCCTTTTCAAAAATGGCGGTGATCTTGGTCGTTCCAATGTTGCCTGCTTACAACATTTTCTTCCACCAAGATTACTCCAGCCAATCTTGTATGAGTCCTTAGAGACCAAAAAGAGGCATCTTTTTGACAACAACCTCCATTCGTTGAAATATGAAAAAAATTATTAGTTTTTCAATGCCCACCGGAAGAGAGAGACCCTTAGAAGCTGCCACGAACGTAAAGCATTAATCGGAACTCTCTTTTCTTCCCGGACGTTGCCTTTCATTTGAAGTATTGTAAAATCATGCACTAAAAGCGTAGAAAAGATAACAAGAGATCTTTGAAAGAAGTGAAAAAAAAATTCTCATATGCCAACGAACCAAACCCCGCTTTCTAATTCTCTGTTCCTTTATGGCACGCCAGCTACTGAGGCCACACTTTTTTTTCTCTTGGTAGTACCATCGTTGGGCCACGTACCATTACTCATCAACATCATGGACTTCCACCTTTCAGAGCCCAAATGAGATATGCCCACAAATTATGAATTTCTTTCTTGGAGATTGCTGTCATGTTTCTTTATAATTTTTTTTATCAAAAATAGAGGAATCCTGGCTGTTGATTATTAGTGGATATCCAAAAAAAATTTCTTCAACCAGTTCCTTTTTACTATTGGGAGAAGAAGGTAAATGACCGACCGACATTGTAGAAGAGTAATAGCACTATGCAACTCAGCCATCGCCGACAACGTCGGAAAATAGTAGCCCTTTCGTGGTCTACCATTGATAGATGAAGTGGATCCATCAAGAAGATGAAGTGCTGGGATATAGCAAATTAAATCACCCTGACCTTTAACAGATGCAAAATCATAGTAATTATTAGCCTTAGGTTTTTTTTTTTCCAAATTACACGTACTTAAACTTCACATCTACTATACTAGTTGTCATGAAAGAATTCAGGACCGTCCATTCTATGATGGATAGTAAGTAGAAATTTGAAAATTTATGCTGCAAAAATTATAGGGTTCGTTGGGTTAGGTTTGTTAAATTTTAGGATTATCTGGTGATTCATAAAAATTATTTATCTAAAAAAATAATTACGAGAAAAAAATAAATATTATCACATTTAGTTGGTAAAAAAATTATTTTGAAAAATGGCATCAGAAAAAGATTGCTATATCTGGTTGGAGGTAATCTTAAATAGGATTCGTTTGGTTAGATTTGTCAAATTATAGGATAATTTGATAATCCGTGAAAATTATTTATCTATAAAAATGATTATGGGAAAAAATAAATGTTACCATGTTTGGTTGGTGCAAAAATTATTTCAGAAAATGGCATCGAAAAAAGATTGCTATATTTGATTGGAGGTAATCTTAGATGAGGATATTGCCAAATTTCTAACAATACTCTTGAATAAACGATTCAAGTAATAATATTTTTTTAATCAATTTCTTGGCCATTTATAGCCCACTAACATAAATGCTATCAATACTGGCTATTTCTTATATTAAAATATATTTGCATAAGTTAATAAATATTTTAAAATTAACTACACATATATTAAAAATATATTTCTTATTTTAAATAAATTTTAGTATGTTTTGGTATATAAATAAATATAATTAATTATTAATAAATACTATGTTAGATTTATTGATAATTAATAAATATTTCTTAATTATTTATTAATAATCAATTTTTATTAATAAATATATTGATATATTAAATATATTATTATTTATAAATATTATTAATCAATGTATTAATATATTTACATTTATTAATATAATATTTATTAATATGGTTAATATTAAATATATAATATAACTAATACAATATTAATATAATATAAGTAAGGGTACTTCCCTCACGAAATGATAGTTTCAACTTACCTTCTGAGTAATTCAGCATGGAAAAACAAATACCAAATTTCTGATGGTATTTGTTTTACATCCTTCTTTAGAAAAATAGACATGGAATCTATCATTTTTCTCACCTATTTTTGGTATCGAATATGGAAATCTTATATGAGATTTATGTTTTCATGATAAATTATCTCCAACTAAATATGCCTTGTAGCAATTTCCTTCTTCTTTCTCTCTTTCTCGTAGATAAAGTTGAGTGTTGCGGCGCTGCCATCGATGACCACAAAATATTCCCAACATAGACCAGACATCCTATTTTTTTGTCTTGTTATGATCTAGATCAGTTCTAAAGCCAACTCCCAAGGGATTATAAATAGAGGAAGTAGAGGAGGCCCAAGGAACAACCAATCTCCTTGCATTACATTTCAGTGATCTCTTGAAAGAAGTATACAATGACCAACCCGGGAAGCAATGCTCCAGCAAGCAAGAACCTCTTGCAAAGTGATGCCCTTCAGAGGGTTAGTTCTTTTCTCCTCTTCTTCTTTTTGGAGATGATTCTCTATTTATTTGGAGCTTTTCTTTTCTTCCAACTAACCATTCTCTCCTTTGCAGTACATACTGGAGACAAGTGTTTACCCACGAGAGCATAAGCAGCTTAAGGGATTGAGAGAGGTGACCATGAAACACAAGTGGCAAGTTCTAACTCTAATAAAACCCCATTGTCTGCTAGAATCTATGGAACGATTACCACTTATGGCAATTTCATGTCCTGCTTCAAATGTGGCAGCATATGATGCACACCATTATAGTGGTTAAATTATAAACCATTAAAGTGGCTAAATTACATTATTATAGAAGTATTTGGTAAATGGTTATTTTTGAATCTTTTTGTTAAAACATTAAAGAGTAGTTCAAGGTGACTATTGGAATTGATACTGAACTTAGATTGAGAGCGAGATCTTGTTTTATGTGGTTGAGAGAAGGGAAGGTTGGAGCTGTTCTTGGCGCCCCCCCCCCCCCTCTCTCTCTCTCTCTCTCTTATATATATATATATATATATATATATGCAAGTTTCTCTTGAGAGATGAAAAAGGAAAAAAAAAAGAAGACACCTGTGTTTAGCCCACAAAAACTGACACAGTCTTTACTACAAATTAAGTAAGTACAAACAAGAGCGAAAAAATTAAAATAAAAGAAAAAAATTAGGGGAGCAAAGCCAAGGCTCTAACCCATCCTAACCTAGTAGCAGTTCAAGTGCCTAATAGCACATTTATTCTGGGCCATTCCTAATTTAGCCCAATCCAACAATATTCTAACATTCTAATTGCTCATAGCCGGCTTTCTTGGAATCTCACTGAGATATTTGCACAGTGTCTCCACCTGCATGTTCCCACACTCAGACTGGAGATTACCTCCATCTCCACCGGTTTTCCCAAGGTACCTACTCTGCCTGCCATCGCAAGCCTTCCTTTCATCTCCCAAGTAGACTATTGAAGCCATGGTTTGCTGGCTGCCTCCGCGACCACCGTCTCCATCGGTGGAAGCACTGCTTACCGACCGAGCTTTGCGAAATCCTGGCTATCTATAGTACTTCACCTCCATCACCTAAATCATTGGTTGCAAGTCAATCACTCGTATATATGCACGGGTCCTCAAACATCTAAAAAGGCTAGCTAGAATTTATTATTTAGTTTTTTGGTCCTTTATAAATACCCAAGGCTTTTTTGGTTCCCAACGGATATCAAACTAAACAAATGTCCATACGGGCTTTGAAAGCGAGGATTACAGCGTAAGATTTAATTCTATATAGAATAATTAGTGGGTTGTAGATGGATTGGTAGGCGGCCAGGGAATCTTTTTATTAAAGGACTCTTCTCTTAGCCTCTTTGCTAGCTGCTGGAATTAGCATGTAAATGCTGCAAAGGTATGAGACTCTGTTGAAGGATCTTGGAACATTCAAGTTACCTTACCTCTTTTGGACCAATTGGAGAATTTGATTGATTCCTTGATGGAGAATGTCCAACGTCCTTCTTGACAAAGATACTCCTAAATGCTGCTCAATGATTCTATGGTTCTCTTTAAGATCTTCTTATAGATTTCTAGAAAGAAAGGATGCATAATCAACATGATCTTGTCTACTCTCTAAAACAATGCCATGCTTGAAAAGCTCAAAGTGGTTGTGTGGCGAGGGAGAAGGAATATAATATATGGATGAAAGGTTGGTAAATAGGAAGGTGGTGTTATTAAGTAGAGCGAAACTGAAACCATTAAATAATTGTTATTGTACTGTAATATTGCTAAAACCATTTAGGAACCATTTTTAAGAGTCTTCAGGATTCATGGTGGGGCTACCCCACTGGGAGAATGATTGGAGAAAAAAAAGGATATCATAGAATAAAACACAAAGATCTTCATAAAGAAGACTAGGTGGATTAGGTGAAATATCTAGTCGATCCAAACGATGATCATTTCATGGAAGTATTGGTTCCAACAAAGTGGAGAGAATATTATATGCACAAGAGAGAGGTAAGAACCCAACATTTAAGAGATGTGGGTAATCTCCCTTGGGAGACACCAAGGTTTCTATGGCAATTTTTTGTTTTTGCATATGATTTCAATGAATTTTGATAGGTTTCTCTCCCTTCTCTTCCAAAAAAAGGGTCAAAATATTTTTCTTTTGTTAGATCATAAAGATTTGATGTTGCCATCAAATCCTTACAATAGGCTAAGAATACCATGTTAATTCGAGATCAACTACCGATCAAACATTATTACATCTAAGTAGGACCCTCAATCTTGAATATTGGATCTTTTGTTTATTGGTGATAAGTTATGCCCTTTAAAGTAATAAGGCTACCCAAAAATATATGGAACAACGCGATCTTTAATTAATTAACCATTATTGATGCTTAAAGTTTAATGAGATGATTATAATTAGTTATTAGAGATGTTTTTTAAATGTTCTATTGTAGCAGGGGTTTAATGGGCATGCCTGCGGAGGAAGGCCAGCTTCTCTCCATACTTGTAAAGCTTATGAATGCAAAGAAGACAATAGAGATTGGAGTGTACACAGGTTATTCACTCCTTGCAACAGCATTGGCACTACCAAAAGGGGGACAGGTGCTTCAACCTCTTTATGCTTTCCCTAACATCTTATTTCTTTTCAACATTATACTAACACTTGTGATATATTAAGTTTATTTTGCATATGAATGGTGGTGTTTTAAAATTTGTTTATAAAGTTTATGCCTTTGATAAATTTGCATATGATATTAACCCAAGTCATGATTATGAATGAAAATTAAGGTTTAATCTTAGTATAGTTGTCAATTTATTTTGAAACGTTGAGCTATAAAAATATGTCATAACCCCTTGTCCTTCTTATTCATACTCTTGTTGTAGATAACAGCAATCGACATTGAAAAGTCATACTTTGAGATAGGGTTACCATTTATTCAAAGAGCGGGAGTTGAAAACAAGATTAATTTCATTGAATCAGCAGCAATCCCTGTTCTTGATAAAATGATTCAAGAGGTAAGCTTTCACCATATGCCAACAATAATTAAGTATATTATCTTTCTTGGTTCACATTAATTCTTTTTTGTCGTCTCTGCATTGTTATTAACAATTTAGGCAAGATTATATATGCTTTACCTATTCAAAAATAAGCTAAATATAGGTTAACCCACATAGATGTTAATTGTAAAGTTTTGTTGCAAAAATTAGAGGACGAAAATTAAAATTGATGTAGGCATAAATGTTATAATATTTGAAATGAAGTAAATTTGAGGATATGAACTCATTAAGATACATATTAACGCACTTACCAAATCTATCGAATCACTTTTGCAGTGTACTCATATGGAGACAACTATGAAATAATTTCTAGGTTCCCTTTTGTTTCCAAGATATGCAAGTTCATGTGAAGGGAACCTCCCTATATAATGAAGAATTCTTTGAATAGTTAGAAATATTAGTTAAAAACTCCATATTTATCAGTTATCAGAGTGTATAACTATTTTATACTCCAATTATGTACCTCTTATTTATCTAAAGGACCTTGGTTAGGAATTCACTTGATGTTTAATGATGATTTAAAGAATATTTTCTATTTCATTAGAGCATGGCTTACTAGAGTGTATTGTCAAGTTACTCTAAAACCATCTATATTACTTTAGCATCACTAAGTAAAACAACATATTTTCATATTTTTCAAAACCTTCTTTGGTGGATGCTTCTGTCTTTGAAGCTTTCAAAGTAATAACCTAATACAGGTGTCAATGCACAAAAGGAAAACCATATTTTAATGCCAAAACTAGATTGACATCATATGGCTAAACTATTGTTAACCAAGAGAATTTATGATGGAGTCTTTTATATAAGCACCTTAGGGCCATTTTATTGCGATTGCATAACTTTTTGGATAATTGCAGACAAAGGAAGATGAACTCTTTGATTTTGCATTAGTGGATGCTGACAAGTTAAATTATGGGGAATACCACGAACGTTTGCTAAAACTTGTCAAAGTTGGAGGAGTTATTGCATATGATAATACACTTTGGTGTGGTAGTGTGGCTGTTCCAGTGGATCCATCCAATCCTGAGGAGTTCATTGAAGTTAGAAACCATCAAGTGAAGTTTAATGATTTTCTGGCTGCTGATTCTCGCATTGATATATCACAAGTTTGTATTGGTGATGGACTTACCATCTGTAGGCGCATTGTCTGATTGCGCAGACTTGATCACATCTCTTTATGCATACTTTATATATGGAAATAAGATATGGAACTATTTAGATATTGTTCCCCTTGAGAATCTTCAGTGTTTACTTGGATTTAATAAATTTTCCACCAATTAAAAAGTGCCTCTTTCTTGATATGTTGGGACGAAGCATTTCATTTTGTCTACACTAGTCTTTAAGTAGAAAATGCTGCTATTTTTATTTCTAAATACGAATGTACAAATCAAGGGTAATGTGCATAATACATATATAAGAACATATGTTGATGCTTTAAACAATAAAAGGAAAAATGTTTGCATCTTAATATCCTTAGGAGAGGGTTATTTATGCTAAGTATATATGAATACAAAATGATTGCATACAGGTTTTGTTTGATTACTTGCAGGTTTCTATGAACTGATTCATGCATATAGATAGATATAGTTGTGCTTTTCGTGGAAAAGTAGGCCTTGAACTTCTTAGCAAAGTTAGGAGTCCAGAATTTACTAGATCTAAAAATTACTTTTTAACTCTGTTCGATAACTATTACATGCTAAATTTGAATGATGAGACTAATACTCATAACACATGTCGCTTATTTGCACTCTAAGTTCATAAAGAGTTAAGTTAACATTTGAAGCATTACATAATTCTGTTTTTAAGAATAATGTAATTAGGCCCCATAGCTAAAGGTTGTATAATTCAAATATCATTTCATAAAAAGTTGCACCTTAAATTACTCAAGGCTCATGTTGACATCAAGCGCTGGGTGTTCTTCAGAAAATACAAAGAGAATTTCTCTCTTTTTGAATCCGGATTTTGTTTCCGTAAAGGCAGGGTGCACCATTGGTATGTAGATGATCTTCATGAAGCAAAGAGACAAAACCTTTTTTTTTTTGGTGAGGGTGAGAGACTAAATAATTTGTAAAATAATGTAACAACCATCTTGCTGCCCTTGAGGATAGTACAATTAACTCATTGAACTATGTACACAACCTTTGGTAATATTAAGCCTGCCAGCACCTAAAACTCACCATGGGAAGATGTGAATATGATTCAATTGGCTGCAAGATAAGAAGCATACATGGATGCAAATGGCCATAGTAAGCTGCCATTCTCCATCTTCCTATGCCTCAATGCCTCGCACTTTAGTAACAGTCATGGAGTAAAAACAAACATTATTAGATGCTTAAAATATTAATAGATGATATCCTTAAAACTACATTCAAGGACTCTTCCTCAACCCCCGTCCCCTAAGACTTTGCAACCAAAAAAAAGGGTTTGCATCCCCTTAAACATTTCTAAGATCTAAGACCTAGCTGCTAGATCTTATGCATTATTTTAATTTATGCTTTGCACTTAATTTCTTGCATAACCATTCCTGAGTATAAGCCTATTTCTAAGATCAACATTTGTACTATTACATTCTATTGTTCCATTTGACAGATCACCTAAATTAAGCTTATGGAACTTAGAGTATATTAGGAGAAATGATAAATGGCCAAAAATACTAGGAGCCCATGCCACTTAGAATATGAAGTCCTAACCTCTCATCAAAGAGGTGAGAGGTAGGTAATACCATAGACAATATATTGATGATCATGAAGAGTTTGACATCCCCAATGAATTTTAAAGGATGTTATTCTCAAGGATGGTAAAGTTTTGCATATGGTTTTCTTGAACTCGAACATCGCAAGACCTCAATCTCAGAGATCAAGCAGCTCTCACTCCAAAATTGAAGTCCACATTAGGCTATGCCTTCTCAAGGCATATATGCAACTTCTGCTATCATGATAATTAGTATATGCTCCGGTTAGGATTTAAGATTAACCCTGTGGGAACAAGAAGAGTCTTGGGCTTCAAGAATCTAACTCACAAGAGGAAGGATAATTTGATAATTTAAACTCTTAATTTTCAAGAAAATCAAAGATGTTGCCGTGCGATGAGGTATACGTGCATGGAAAACTTAGGCTATGGCAATACCATTCTTAGGCTGGGCCACATACCATTCCTCATCAACATCATGGACTTCCACCTTTCAGAGCCCAAATGAGAAAAGATGGCAAGAGATCTTTGAAAAAGGAAAAAAAAGTTGTCTCATATGCTAAAGGGAAGAAGTTCCTTTATGGCACGCCAGCTACTGAGGCCACACATTTTTTAGTACCATCGCTGGCCACATACCATTACTCATCAACATCATGGACTTCCACCTTTCAGAGCCCAAATGAGAAAAGATGACAAGAGATCTTTGAAAGAAGGAAAAACAAGTTGTCTCATAAGCTAATCAGTTTGACACCTTTCCACCTATTGCAGCCCAACCTAAAATCAGTTTGGTTGCACCACCTGTAATCCTTTCCCATTTTCTTGGGCACCAAACCCAATGCTCAAGGTGTCAACAATTCGACCACATAGCATCCCAATGTTCCATTAGAACCTACCTGATTACTGAACCAGAAGTTAGGAGCCAAGAGGTCGAATATGTCGAAGAAGTCTATGAACCAAATATAGAAGACTATGAAGAAGACTTTAAAGACGAACCTATAGAATTAGACTTTGTCCAAAATGATTCCCAAAGGGAGACTATTGATCTAAGTACAACCAAGCTACTTCACATCACTACTATCGAAGAGGTAGTGACAGATATTGAGAGCCAGCCACCTGAATGGGCGCTTGTAGCTAAAGATACCCATGTGACATCCAATCTTGAACATTCCCCTATAGTAGTTTCCCTTTTAGAAGAGTTTCATGATGTAGTCCCTGATGATCTTTTGGATGCACTTTCTCCAATGCGTGATATCCAACGTGCAATTGATCTAGTTTCCGGAGCATCTCTGCCCAACCCTCCACATCATAGGCTCAGACCGAATGCATATGCTAGGACCTGAAATTTAATGTTACCGACAGTTGAGTTTGCATGTAATAGTTCGGTTAACAAGTCCATAGGTATGAGTCCATTCGAAGTGGTGCATGATTACAAACCTAGGCAACCCATAGACCTATTTTTCATATCTCATCAGTATAGATTCTTTGAGTCTGCACAACCAATGGCATCATATCCACATTCATTGTATCAAGAAATCAGCAATTGTAGTCACTTTAATAACTTAAAATATAAATCCCTTGCTGATTTATACAGATGTTATAAAGAGTTAAGTGAAAAAGATTACGTCATGATAAGAATTAGGCTTGAACGATTTTCTTCAGATACGTTTAAGAAATTGCAAACTTGTAGTACAGAACCGTTCAAAATCTTAAAAAAAATCAGTTCGAATGCATATATTGTGGATCTTCCTGATGACTATAAGATTAGTGCGACATTTAATATTGAAGATTTAGTCCCATACAAAAAGATAATATTCATGCCTTCTGAGCTCTTTATCGATATACCTGCCCATATTGGACACCCTGACCTATTACCTGCTGTTGAGCCACCACCTTCCAAATTTCATGCACGTAGAGAACAAATAGAACATATATTGGATGAGCAGGTTATTTCAATCAGGAATGGTGGTTACCAATGTTGCCTTATTTGGTGGAAAGGTCGACCAAAGTCTGATGTGATGTGGATTTTCAGAGCACAGTTGCAGCGCCTTGACCCCCGATCTTCTGGAGCAGTACGACAGCCAGCCAGACCTGTACTCGACGGGGTCGAGTTTTTCTCACCCGGAAGGAGTTGATGGGGACATCAGAGCCCTTCATCCAGATGATCCTGAGCCTCCAGATTGAGTCAGACTCGTTTATTTGCATATTTATTTTATTTTTATTTCTGGGCTTGTTTGCATTTTGGGGCTTATTTGTGTTATTCGTGGGGTTATTAGGAGTTATTTTTGTGTAAGGGGGTTTTATGTTAATTGTGTTAATTTGGCCCTATATATAGGGGACTATTTTCATGATTAAGATTTTAATGAATGATTAAGAACTTTCTTTTCCCCACATCTTATTCTTCTTCCTCCTCCTCCTCCCCTTCTCTTCTTTCTGCGTCCCTATAACCTCTTCTTCCTTCTCCCTCTTTTGTTCTTCCTTCTTCTCCTCTTTCCTCGCAATTGTGCTGCATCGCTTTTTCTGTGTGTTCCATGTGCATTGAAGGTGCTAAGTTCAAATAGAATAATAAGAGGAATAATATGGTATTGCATATTCCTAGATTGGCCAAGACGTATGCTTTCGTCATTACTAATCCTAGGAGTTAATAACGCATATCTTATAGCTTAGTAGGAATATTGTAAGGAGACAAGTGCATGTAATAGTAGGGATGAAAGGCAATAACGAAGTCTAATCATTTTCAACCTATTTTTCATGCAATCTAAATTAAGGAAATAATCAAACTCTATTCTTCCCTTGCTGTTCGTCCTACCACTCCCGCTCCCTCCCTTCATATCCACCTCATCTCTCTTATTCAATGCTTTCTTTCTTTGGGCTACGATTAGCTGAACTTGTAGTTTATTTATGGGATGCCCTACTTCCATATATATGGCTTGCTCTCTCTCTCTCTCTCTTCTCTTTTTTTATACTCTTACTTCAAATTATAATATAAAGTAAATTACAAAACCCTTTTTGAGGTGTACATTTATTACACTTATTTTCAATAGTTTTAAAACCTACACTTATACATAGTTAAATAAATGGTGTTAGTGAAACTGTTTACCTCATGCGAAAAGCTAAAATTATTCTTGAGTAGGGAGGAGGATACACATATTCTTTTTATATCCCTAGATGGTTGTTATGTCACTTAATATTATTTTGGTCATTTTGAAATTTTTCTGATGTGACATTTGGGTGTTATTTAACATTAGCAGTTGGACTAATATTTTGTTAAGTTATAGATTAAAGTGCTAGACAAAAATAAATCTTAGGATGGTAAGAGTAGGTTTTTCAAACTATTGGGTATAAGTATAATTTATCCTTAATCTCAGGAGAATTTCTGTAATTTACTCTATAATATATATGTACTTACATTTACTATTTCTTTCGTCGAGATGTTGCATCGGGTGCTGCTATTCTCTCACTCGACTAATATTTCACTATCTACTAATCTATCAGGTTGTCCTAGTTTATCACGTTTGGCTATCAACATAGTGCAACTCTATGGCCGTTTGAATTGATTGTTTTATCAAATTTTTTTTTCCTGAAGTTATTTAATTTACCCTTCACTAATTTGATCGCTGAGATTTGATTTCTATCAATAAAATCAAGGGAAATTACATGGTGGATCTTATTTAGTCTTGATTAGATTTGTTTGAAAATTTGGCACTAAAATTTGGTGTTAAACACCAACCTAACCTTCCTTTTTTCTAAGTCCCATAACAAACATTTCTATAAATGGCTTTATTGTTTAGCATAAAAGAAAGTAGGTTAAATATGTTAATCATGGCCAACTTGCGCTCTCTGTAAATTGCGTCCAAATATATAGCATATGTAGATATTTAGGAGGGTGATTAACAATTAACTCATTGAACTAAGTACACCAATTTTGGTAATATTAAGCCTGCCAGCACCTAAAACTCACCATGGGGAGATGTGAATATGATTCAATTGGCTTCAAGATAAGAAGTATACATGGATGCAAATGGCCATAGTAAGCTGCCATTCTCCATCTTCCTATGCCTCAATGCCTCGCACTTTAGTAACAGTCTTGGAGTAAAAACAAACATTATTAGATGCTTAAAATATTAATAGATGATATCCTTAAAACTACATTCAAGGACTCTTCCTCAACCCCTGTCCACTAAGACTTTGCAACAAAAAAAAAGGGTTTGCATCCCCTTAAACATTTCTAAGATCTAAGACCTAGCTACTAGATCTTATGCATTATTTTAATTTATGCTTTGCACTTAATTTCTTGCATAACCATTCCTGAGTATAAGCCTATTTCTAAGATCAACATTACTACTATTACATTCCATTGTTCCATTCGACAGATCACCTAAATTAAGCTTATGGAACTAAGAGTATATTAAGAGAAATGATAAATCGCCAAAAATACTAGGAGCCCATGCCACTTTAGAATATGAAGTCCTAACCTCTCATCAAAGAGGTGAGAGGTAGGTAATACCAATAGACAAAATATGGATGATCATGAAGAGCTTGATATCCCCAATGAATTTTAAAGGATGTTATTCTCAAGGATGGTAGAGTTTTGCATATGCTTTTCTTGAACTTGAACATCTTAGGACCTCAATCTCAGAGATCAAGCAGCCCTCACTCCAAAATTGAAATCCACATTACAATAATTAGTATATGCTCCGGTAAGGATTTAGGATTAACCTTGTGGGAACAAGAAGAATTTTGGGCTTCGAGAATCTAACTCGCAAGAGGAAGGATAATTTGATAATTTAAACTCTTAATTTTCAAGAAAATCAAAGATGTTGCCATGCGACGAGGTATACGTGCATGGAAAATTTAGGCTATGGCATTACCATTCTTCTTCTCAAGACTCCATTCTCAATTTCTTAGTTAATTTGTCATGGATTGGTGACTCTTTCTAGAAGTGCAAGGCTATTATTTTTAAAAGGTAAAATTGATAATTGATGCTTTGATAGACCGGGCTATGCCTTTAACCTTTGTCGGCTAGGATTTTAAAGGGATTAAAAATTATAATCGAGTCCACCAAAGAAGTGTTGGCGGAGGCCGGTGTGGGCCAAGTCAGTAAGGCTTGCCCACGGCGGAGGCCGATATGGGCCAAGTCGCAATCGAACGCCGGAAGGGCACTTGGGATGGTTGGTTTAAAGACTATGGTTAAGCCTTCACTATTACCTGCAGGTTTTAGTGAGATAGTAGCGCATACGGTCCTAACAGTGGTATCAGAGCCGACGACACGGGTTCGATTCTCAGGATAAGCGATTAAAAAAAAAAAACACCCTTGCTTGGGAGGGGGGATTGTTGACGGAGGCCAGTATTGGCCAAGTCAGCAGGGCTCGCTTGCTGGGGGGAATTGTAGGGGTGACAAAATATGACCCGACCTGCCAATCCGACCCATGTTCGACCCATCATAAACAGGTTCGGGTTTGCCTAAACAGATTCGGGTCGTAAATAGGTTGACCTGTTTAACTTGTTTATTAATTGGGTCGGATACAGATTTTAGTTATTGGACTCGTTTAACCCGTTTAACCCGTTTAATCTATAAATATTAAATAATTTTTTAATATGTGTCCCTTACAAATCAGTGAATCACGGCCACCGTGTTTTCGGAAAACAGTTTTCCCCTTCGGCCTTTCGATTTCCTAATCCGTTTTCGGTATCCGGAATCCATCGCTCTCGTTGTCACCGCTCGAAGCCTCAAATCCAGTCTCTGTTCATCATCACCTACAAATCCGGTAGGCCGATTGACACTCTCATCGTCGTTGCTCGAATCTCTCTAGAGTTCTTCTCTTCCTCGTCAGCGAGATAGGATTTGGAGAATCCGGAAAGTATAGCGTTTTTTCGGCATGAGGTTGGATGGATGAAGGATGCCGGAGCTCCGTAGTAGAGTGCGGAAGGGGCGAGCGCAAGCGAACCCAATAGTCCAGGCCGAGAGGCCGACCGCTGCCAGGAGGAGGAGGGCTCAGTGATGGCGGCTCGGTGCAGCGCTGCAACGGCGGCACAGCGGCGGTCGTGGCAGATCTCGAGGCGGTGGTTCGATCGGTAAAGCTCCGACGGCGACGCAGCAAGGCGGAGGCCGCGGGCGGTGCGGGGTGGCAGCTCGGGCATAGCCGTGGCGAGGGAGGCTGATCGGGGAAGATGAGAAGGAAATTTTTTTTTCTCCTTTACGGCTTTAACCTTCTGCCTCTCTTTCTCTCAGTCTCTCTCTCTCTCTCTCTCTTCTCTCTCTCTCTCTAGATCCACCAACGACCGACTCCTTGGAATCCTCGATCATCGGCGGAAGAGAGAGGAGTCGGTCGTTGGCGGGTTGGCGGAAGGAAGGGAAGGCGGAGCCGCGGAAGTGGGTTGCGGTAGCATGAAGAAACTAGGGCTGGCTGCCCCAAATTTTTTTTTATTAAACGGGTTAAACGGGTCGGGTCGGGTTATTCGTTTAATAAACATGTCGGGTTCAGATTGTAATTTCTTAACATGTTTAATAAACAGGTCAGGTTCAGGTTTACAATTTTCTGACTCGACCTACATCTGATCTGACCCGTTTATGTCTGATCCAACCCGATTGCCACCTATAGGGAATTGTTGGTGGAGGCCGGTGTGGGCCAAGCTAGCTGGGCTCGCTTGCTAGGGGGATAGTTGGCGGAGGCCGGTGTGGGCCAAGTCAGAAAGGCTCGTCCACGGCGGAGGCCGGTATGGGTCAAGTCGCAATTAAATGCCGGAGGGCGCTTGGGATAGTCGGTTTAAAAACCATAGTTAAGCCTTCACTATTACCTACAGGTTTTAGTAAGATGGTAGCGCCTACGGTCCTAACAAAAAGCATCTTTCAATCCTCCTTTTCAAAAATGGCGGTGATCTTGGTCGTTCCAATGTTGCCTGCTTACAACATTTTCTTCCACCAATATTACTCCAGCCAATCTTGTATGAGTCCTTAGAGACCAAAAAGAGGCATCTTTTTGACAACAACCTCCATTCGTTGAAATATGAAAAAAAATTATTAGTTTTTCAATGCCCACTGGAAGAGAGACCCTTAGAAGCTGCCACGAACGTAAAGCATTAATCGGAACTCTCTTTTCTTCCCGGACGTTGCCTTTCATTTGAAGTATTGTAAAATCATGCACTAAAAGCGTAGAAAAGATAACAAGAGATCTTTGAAAGAAGTGAAAAAAAAATTCTCATATGCCAACGAACCAAACCCCGCTTTCTAATTCTCTGTTCCTTTATGGCACGCCAGCTACTGAGGCCACACTTTTTTTTCTCTTGGTAGGACCATCGTTGGGCCACGTACCATTACTGATCAACATCATGGACTTCCACCTTTCAGAGCCCAAATGAGATATGCCCACAAATTATGAATTTCTTTCTTGGAGATTGCTGTCATGTTTCTTTATAATTTTTTTTATCAAAAATAGAGGAATCCTGGCTGTTGATTTTTAGTGGATATCCAAAAAAAATTTCTTCAACCAGTTCCTTTTTATTATTGGGAGAAGAAGGTAAAAGACCGACCGACATTGTAGAAGAGTAATAGCACTATGCAACTCAGCCATCGCCGACAACGTCGGAAAATAGTAGCCCTTTCGTGGTCTACCATTGATAGATGAAGTGGATCCATCAAGAAGATGAAGTGCTGGGATATAGCAAATTAAATCACCCTGACCTTTAACAGATGCAAAATCATAGTAATTATTAGCCTTAGGTTTTTTTTTTCCAAATTACACGTACGTAGACTTCACATCTACTATACTAGTTGTCATGAAAGAATTCAGGACCGTTCATTCTAGATGGATAGTAAGTAGAAATTTGAAAATTTATGCTGCAAAAATTATAGGGTTCGTTTGGTTAGGTTTGTTAAATTTTAGGATTATCTGGTGATTCATAAAAATTATTTATCTAAAAAAATAATTACAAGAAAAAAATAAATATTATCACATTTAGTTGGTAAAAAAATTATTTTGAAAAATGGCATCAGAAAAAGATTGCTATATCTGGTTGGAGGTAATCTTAAATAGGATTCGTTTGGTTAGATTTGTCAAATTATAGGATAATTTGATAATCTGTGAAAATTATTTATCTAGAAAAATGATTATGGGAAAAAAATAAATGTTACCACATTTGGTTGGATCAAAAAATATTTTAGAAAATGGCATCAAAAAAAGATTGCTATATTTGATTGGATGTAATCTTATATGATGATATTGCCAAATTTCTAACAATATTCTTGAATAAACGATTCAAGTAATAATATCTTTTTAATCAAATTCTTGGCCATTTATAGCCCACTCAAATAAATTCTATCAATATTGTCTATTAAAATATATTAAAATATATTTGCATAAGTTGATAAATATTTTAAAATTAACTAAACATATATTAAAAATATATTTCTTATTATAAATAAATTTTAGTATGTTTTGGTATATAAATAAATATAATTAATTATTAATAAATCTTATGCTAGATTTATTGATAATTAATAAATATTTCTAAATAAATAATCAATTTTTATTAATTAATATATTGATATATTAAATATGTTATTATTTATAAATATTATTAATCAATGTATTAATATATTTACATATATTAATATAATATTTATTAATATGGTTAATATTAAATATATAATATAACTAATACAATATTAATATAATATAAGTAAGGGTACTTCCCTCACGAAATGATAATTTCAACTTACCTTCTGAGTAATTCAGCATGGAAAAACAAATACCAAATTTCTGATGGTATTTGTTTTACATTCTTCTTTAGAAAAATAGACATGGAATCTATCATTTTTCTCACCTATTTTTGGTATCGAATATGGAAATCTTATATGAGATTTATGTTTTCATGATAGATTATCTCCAACTAAATAGGCCTTGTGCAATTTCCTTCTTCTTTCTCTCTTTTTCGTAGATAAAGGCGAGTGTGGCGGCGCTGCCATCGATGACCACAAAAAATTCCCAACATAGACCAGACGTCCTATATTTATGTCTTGTTATGATGTAGATAATTTCCAAACGCAACTCCCAAGGGATTATAAATAGAGGAAGTAGAGGAGGCCCAAGGAACAACCAATCTCCTTGCATTACATTTCAGTGATCTCTTGAAAGAAGTATACAATGACCAACCCGGGAAGCAATGCTCCAGCAAGCAAGAACCTCATGCAAAGTGATGCCCTTCAGAGGGTCAGTTCTTTTCTCCTCCTCTTCTTCTTCTTGGAGATGATTCTCTATTTATTTGGAGCTTTTCTTTTCTTCCAACTAACCATTCTCTCCTTTGCAGTACATACTGGAGACAAGTGTTTACCCACGAGAGCATGAGCAGCTTAAGGGAATGAGAGAGGTGACCATCAAACACAAGTGGCAAGTTCTAACTCTAATGAAACCCCATTGTCTGCTATGCACACCATTATAGTGGTTCAGTTATCAACATTAAAGTGGCGAAATTACATTATTATAGAAGTATTTGGTAAATGGTTATTTTTGAATCTTTTTGTTAAAACATTAAGGACTAGTTCAAGGTGACTATTGGAATTGATACTTGTTGGGGGAAAAATGGATTGCCTCGAAACACGTGAACGCATCGCCAGCACGTGACTGGAGGCGCCCGACCTGGAGGTGCCCGACCTGAAGGCGCCCGACCTGAAGGCACTCGACCTAGAGGTGCCCGACCTGGAGGTGCCCGACCTGGAGGTGCCTGACCCCGAGGCGCCCGACCTCGAGGTGCCCGACCTCTAGGCGCTCGACCTGGAGGTGCCCGACCTTAAGGTGCTTGACCCTGAGGCACTCGACCTCAAGGCACCCGACCTCGAGGTGCCCGACCCCGAGGCGCCCGACCTCGACATCCCTGATTTCAAAATGCCGAGTCGACCTCAGAAGGCCGACCTTGCCGTTCACACGCTACGGCCACGCCCTACGACAACCTCACCGCACCATGCTCCACTCGCCAGCCATTCCACGACATATCAATCAGGGACCATTCCCTAAGCGACTGTCAGCAATTAATGCGCATGGCCTCCGCAGATCTTCAGCTTACTCAACAATTAATGTGCACGGCCTCCACAGATCTCCGGCCTACTCAAAATCTTAAGCCCTCCATGACAGCCAGTTGACTCACTCGACTACGCCCAGTCACCTACTGCAACTCATTGGCTCCAGTCTAGCCCTCCACGGCAGCGCATTAATTCACACGATCGGGCTCAATCATGACGGTAACTCATTTAATTTGCTCCGTCACATCACAGGTAACTCTGTACCCCTTATAAAAGGAATACCTCTCCCTCTTAAAGGGGGATCTGAACTTTGAGAACTTGAAGAAATATAATCTCTCTCCCTCTCCACAATAGCCCCCTCTGACTTAAGCATCGGAGGGCCAGCGCCGGAAGTCCCAGCCACTGGCTTCTTGCAGGTGCCCCGAAGGATGCAGCCTGCCGGCGTACCGCTACCCGCCACTCTTGCCGGAGCTCCTCCTTCTCAGCCAGTGGTCGCCCCCGGGTTCAATTTCCAGCAACAGTTGGCGCTAGAGGAAGGGCCCGAGTCGCGGCCATGAAGCTAAGGAGCAAAGGAGCTTCCAACGCCTCCCGGCATCCTGCATTAAGTTCCGGACACTCAGTCCAGAATTCGCCGTCAAAACCTTCGGCGGACCCAGTCCCCCAAGTCCAACCGGAGCAATTCAATGTTTTGGTACAGCAAGTTCAAGCTTTGGCCACAGTAGTCCAAGGCCTGCAGCGTATGGAGGCTCTCCCTATGCCGCCTCCACATGTTCAGGCCCATCCAGTTCTCCCTCCAAACGGATCGGCAGTCAACAATGGAGAACGACGCTGTTATCAAGACTCAACCCGAGCGTCTCCCTTGAGAGAACCGCTAGGGAGGAGTCTAGACAAAAGGCCGCAGCCTTCGGAGGCAGAATCAGCTCCAGGCAAACCGGCGCCGGAGCAGACCACCGTGGCAGTTCCTCGAGGTGGGGAACTTGACAAGAAGGTCGAGAGGCTCGAGCGGCAGATCGAGGCGCTCCACAGTCAGAAGGCAAGGCGCGAGGGTGACTTCGAGTTTTCCACCAGATCACCTTTCTTCCGCCAGATTGAGGAGGAATCGGTCCCACCACGGTTCAAAATGCTCCAGGTAGAGCCCTACAATGGGACAACCGACCCCCTCAACCACCTGGAGAGCTATTGGGCCCTCATGGCACTCCAAGGATCCTCAGAAGCCATGCTCTGCAAGGCCTTTCCTGCAACACTCCGAGGAACGGCTCAGCTTTGGTTCTCCGGGCTGAAGCCGAGCATCGTGTCCTTTTTTGAACAGCTCGGCAGGCAGTTCGCCACCAACTTTGCTGCCAGTCGACGTCAGCGGCGAATGTCAGACTCCCTCTTTGATATCAAGCAGAAGGAGAGAGAGCCCCTCCAAGACTATCTCGACCGCTTCACCGCTGCAACCTGGAAGGTCCGCAAGCTCGACCAGTCGATAGCCATGTCAGCGCTAAAGACTGGAGCTCGGTCCTATACGTTCCTTTTCTCTATCGAGAAGAACTTTTCCGCCGACTTCACTGAGATGCTGGTCCGAGCTCGAAAGTACGCTGACCGCTGGATCCAACTTCGTCCGGACCTTGACCCATCCCCAAAAGAAAAATAGAAAGAAGAAGGAGGAAAAACAAAAAAGCGAAAAACCTCCGAGCGGACGCAGGCAGAAGACCTACTAGGAATTTTACTGGGGGCACCAACGGCCAAAAGAGAAGAAGCAAGACGATCACCGGAAATCACTTTGGAACACCTCCGGGAGACGGACGAGATGGCTTTGTCACCAACGCCTTCTCCCATTTGTTTAGTCTACTTCCTAAGTTACGAGCATGACATGCGCTAGACTTTTTTGGACTAACTAAGCAGCTGTTGGGAGGAAAGTAAGGGAAAACTCTGAGTGAGGAAGACGATAGCTGCAGCGGCCAAATAAGAACTTTCTAGGGCTAAGTCAGGGGGTTTATATAGACCTTTCCAACGGCCCAGATTGGCAAGACCGGATCCCGCCTTCTGTCCAGATCGCGCCATGTGTCAGCTCTGAAAATCGAAGCGACATACCAACCTGGATCGACACCTCAAAAGCCGAATCGAGGTGGCATCCCGTTGGATCCCGCAACCTCATCATAAGCCCACGACGTGAAGCAATCTCAAAAAGTGAAAGGACGTGGCCCCGTCTTCTCTCATTAAAGATGCCCCGAAGCACGCGAAACGCCGGAATAATTTAAAGCTACCTGACCCCTACTAGTACAATAAAGGCAACTATTTTCCTCGCTCGAGCTCGTAAGCAGCTTAAACTCAGAAGTCGGAGGGTAGTGTTGGGGAAAAAATAGATCGCCCCGAAATACGTGAACGCATCGCCGGCATGTGACTGAAGGCGCCCGACCTGAAGGCGTCCGACCTGAAGGCGCCTGACCTGGAGGTGCCCGACCTTAAGGTGCCTGACCCCGAGGCGCCCGACCTTGAGGTGCCCGACCTCAAGGCGCCTGACCCCGAGGCGCCTGACCTCGAGGCGCCCGACCCCGAGGCACCCGACCTCGACATCCCCGACTTCAAAATGCCGAGCCGACCTCAGAAGGCCGACCTTGCCGTTCACACGCTGCGGCCACGCTCTGCGATAACCTCACCGCACCATGCTCCGCTCGCCATCCCTGCCATGACATATCAACCAGGGACCATGCCCTGAGCGACTGTCAGCAATTAATGCGTATGGCCTCCGCAAATCTCCGGCTTACTCAATAATTAATGTGCACGGCCTCCACGGATCTCCGGCCTACTCAAAATCTTAAGCCCTTCACGACAGCCAGTTGACTCACTCGACTATGCCTAGTCACCTACTGCAACTCATTGGCTCTAGTCTAGCCCTCCACGGCAGCGCATTAATTCACACGATCGGGCTCAACCATGACGGTAACTCATTTAATTCGCCCCGTCACATCACAGGTAACTCTGTACCCTCTATAAAAGGGAAACCTCTCCCTCTTAAAGGGGGATCCGAACTTTGAGAACTTGAAAAAATATAATCTCTCTCCCTCTTCACAATAGCCCCCTCTGACTTAAGCATCGGAGGGCCGGCGCCGGAAGCCTCGGCCACCGGCTTCTTGCGGGTCCCCCGGAGGATGCAGCCCGCCGGCGTACCGCCACCCGCCACTCTTGCCTGAGCTTCTCCTTCTCAGCCAGTGGTCGCTCCTGCGTCTAATTTACAGCAACAATACTGAACTCAGATTGAGAGCAAGATCTTGTTTTATGTGGTTGAGAGAAAGGAAAGGTTGGAGCTGTTCTTGGGGCTCCAACCCCAACCACCCCGGTCCCCCCCCCTCTCTCTCTTATATATATATATATATATATATATATATATATATATATGCAATTTTCTCCTGAGAGAAGAAAAAGGAAAAAAAAAAGATATCTGTATTTAGCCAACAAACATTGACATAGTCTTTACTACAAATTAAATAAGCACAAACAAGAGTGAAAGAATAAAAATAAAAGAAAAAAAATAGGGGAGCAAAGCCAAGGCTGTAACCCAGCCCAACCTAGTAGTTCAAGAGCCTAATAGCACATTTATCCTGGGCCATTCCTAATTTAGCCCAATCCAACAATATTCTAACATTCTAATTGCTCATAGCTGGCTTTCTTGGAATCTCACTGAGATATTTGCACAGTATCTCCGCCTGCATGTTCTCACACTCAGACCAGAGATTACCTCCATCTCCACCTGTTTCCACAAGGTACCTACTCTGCCTGCCATCGCAAGCCTTCCTTTCATCTCCCAAGTAGACTTTTGAAGCCATGGTTTGCCGGCCGCCTCTACGACCACCGTCTCCATCGGGGGAAGCACTGCTTATCGACCGAGCTTTGCCAAACCCTAGCTATCTCTAGTCCTTCACTTCCATCACCTAAATCATTGGTCGAAAGTCAATCACTCGTATATATATCCGGGTCCTAAAACATCTAAAAAGGCTAGCCAGAATATATTATTTAGTTTCTTGGTCTTGTATAAATATCCAAGGCTTTTTTGGTTCAAAATAGATATCAAACTAAACAAACGTCCATACAGGCTTTGAAAGCGAGGATTACAGCGTAAGATTTAATTCTATGTAGAATAATTAGTGGGTTGTAGATGGATTGGTAGGCGGCGAGGGAATCTTTTTATTGAAGGACTCTTTTCTTGGCCTCTTTGCTAGCTGCTGGAATTAGCATGTAAATGCTGCAAAGGTATGAGACTCTGTTGAAGGATCTTGGAATATTCAAGTTACCTTACCTCTTTTGGACCAATTGGAGAATTTGATTGATTCCTTGATGGAGATTGTCCAACCCTTCTTGACAAAGATGCTCCTAAATGCTGCTCAATGATTCTATGGTTCTCTTTAAGATCTTCTTATAGATTTCTAGAAAGAAAGGATGCATAATTAGCATGATCTTGTCTACTCTCTAAAACAATGCCATGCTTGAAAAGCTCAAAGTGGTTGTGTGGCGAGGGAGAAGGAATATAATATATGGATGAAAGGTTGGTAAATAGGAAGGTGGTGTTATTAAGTAGAGCGAAACTGAAACCATCAAATAATTGTTATTGTACTGTAATATTGCTAAAACCATTTAGGAACCATTTTTAAGAGTCTTCAGGATTCATGGTGGGGCTACCCCACTGGGAGAATGATTGGAGAAAAAAAAGGATATCATAGAATAAAACACAAAGATCTTCATAAAGAAGACTAGGTGGATTAGGTGAAATATCTAGTCGATCCAAACGATGATCATTTCATGGAAGTATTGGTTCCAACAAAGTGGAGAGAATATTATATGCACAAGAGAGAGGTAAGAATCCAACAATTAAGAGATGTGGGTAATTGCCCTTGGGAGACACCAAGGTTTCTATGGCAATTTTTTGTTTTTGCATATGTTTTTAATGAATTTTGATAGGTTTCTCTCCCTTCTCTTCCAAAAAATGGGTCAAAATATTTTTCTTTTGTTAGATCATAATGATTTGATGTTGCCATCAAATCCTTACAATAGGCTAAGAATACCATTTTAATTCAAGATCGATTGCCTATCATCAAACATTATTACATCTAAGTAGGACCCTCAATCTTGAATATTGGATCTTTTGTTTATTGGTGATAAGTTATGCCCTTTAAAGTAATGAGGTTACCCAAAAATATATGGAACAGTGCAATCTTTAATTAATTAAGCATTATTGATGCTTACAGTTTTATGAGATGATTATAATTAGTTATTAGAGATGTTTTTAAATTTTCTATTGTGGCAGAGGTTTAATGAGCATGCCTGCAGAGGAAGGCCAGCTTCTTTCCATGCTTGTAAAGCTCACGAATGCAAAGAAGACAATAGAGATTGGAGTGTACACAGGTTATTCACTCCTTGCAATAGCATTGGCATTACCAAAAGGGGGACAGGTGCTTCAACCTCTTTCTGCTTTTCCTAACATCCTATTTCTTTTCAACATTATACTAACACTCGTGATATATTAAGTTTATTTTGCATATGACTGGTGTTTTAAAATTTGTTTATAAAGTTTATGCCTTTGATAAGTTTGCGTATGATATTAACCCAAGTCATGATCATGAATGAAAATAAAGGTTTAATCTTAGTATAGTTGTCAATTTATTTCGCAATGTTGAGCTATAAAAATATGTCATGACCCCTTGTCCTTCTTATTCATACTCTTGTTGTAGTTAACAGCAATCGACATTGAAAAATCATACTTTGAGATAGGGCTACCATTTATTCAAAGAGCGGGAGTTGAAAACAAGATTAATTTCATTGAATCAGCAGCAATCCCTATTCTTGATAAAATGATTCAAGAGGTAAGCTTTCACCATATGTCAACAATAATTAAGTATATTATCTTTCTTGGTTCACATTAATTCTTTTTTGTCGTCTGTGCATTATTATTAAAAATTTAGGCAAGACTATATATGCTTTACCTATTCAAAAATAAGCTAAATATAGTTTATCCCACATAGATGCTAATTGTAAAGTTGTTGCAAAAATTAGAGGACAAAAATTAAAATTTATGTAGGCATCAATGTTATAATATTTGAAATTAAGTATATTTGAGGATATGTACTCATGAAGATACACATTAAAGAACTTACCAAATCTATCGAATCACTTTTGTAGTGTACTCATATGGAGACAACTATGAAATAATTTCTAGGTTCCCTTTTGTTTCCAAGATATGCAAGTTCATGTGAAGGGAACCTCCCTATATAATGAAGAATTCTTTGAATAGTTAGAAATATTAGTTAAAAACTCCATATTTATCAGTTATCAGTTATTGAAGAGTGTATAACTATTTTATACTCCAATTATGTACCTCTTATTTATCTAAAGGACCTTGGTTAGGAATTCACTTGATGTTTAATGATGGTTTAAAGAATATTTTCTATTTCATTAGAGCATGGTTTACTAGAGTGTATTGTCAAGTTACTCTAAAACCATCTATATTACTTTAGCATCACTAAGTAAAACAACATATTTTCATATTTTTCAAAACCTTCTTTGGTGGATGCTTGTGTCTTTGAAGCTTTCAAAGTAATAACCTAATACAAGTGTCAATGCACAAAAGGAAAACTATATTTTAATGCCAAAACTAGATTGACATCATATGGCTAAACTATTGTTAACCAAGAGAATTTATGATGGAGTCTTTTATATAAGCACCTTAGGGCCATTTTATTGCGATTGCATAACTTTTTGGATAATTGCAAATAAAGGAAGATGAACTCTTTGATTTTGCATTAGTGGATGCTGACAAGTTAAATTATGGGGAATACCACGAACGTTTGCTAAAACTTGTCCAAGTTGGAGGAGTTATTGCATATGATAATACACTTTGGTGTGGTAGTGTGGCTGTTCCAGTGGATCCATCCAATCCTGAGGAGTTCATTGAAGTTAGAAACCATCAAGTGAAGTTTAATGATTTTCTGGCTGCTGATTCTCGCATTGATATATCACAAGTTTGTATTGGTGATGGACTTACCATCTGTAGGCGCATTGTCTGATTGCACAGACTTGATCACATCTCTTTATGCATACTTTATATATGGAAATAAGACATGGAACTATTTAGATATTGTTCCCCTTGAGAATCTTTAGTGTTTACTTGGATTTAATAAATTTTCCACCAATTAAAAAGTGCCTCTTTCTTGATATGTTGGGACGAAGCATTTCATTTTGTCTACACTAGTCTTTAAGTAGAAAATGCTGCTATTTTTATTTCTAAATACGAATGTACAAATCAAGGGTAATGTGCATAATACATATATAAGAACATATGTTGATGCTTTAAACAATAAAAGGAAAAATGATTGCATCTTGATATCCTTAGGAGAGGGTTATTTATGCTAAGTATATATGAATACAAAATGATTGCATACAGGTTTTGTTTGATTACTTGCAGGTTTCTATGAGCTGATTCATGCATATAGATAGATATAGTTGTGCTTTTCGTGGAAAAGTAGGCCTTGAACTTCTTAACAAAGTTAGGAGTCCAGAATTTACTAGATCTAAAAATTACTTTTTAACTCTGTTCGATAACTATTACATGCTAAATTTGAATGATGAGACTAATACTCATAACACATGTCGCTTATTTGCACTCTAAGTTCATAAAGAGTTAAGTTAACATTTGAAGCATTACATAATTCTGCTTTTAAGAATAATGTAATTAGGCCCCATAGCTAAAGGTTGTATAATTCAAATATCATTTCATAAAAAGTTGCACCTTAAATTACTCAAGGCTCATGTTGACATCAA
Organism: Phoenix dactylifera; assembly: GCF_051530095.1. Lineage (NCBI taxonomy): Eukaryota > Viridiplantae > Streptophyta > Magnoliopsida > Arecales > Arecaceae > Phoenix > Phoenix dactylifera. The sequence continues at coordinate 3,793,359 of NC_143193.1, forward strand.
GCGCTGGGTGTTCTTCAGAAAATACAAAGAGAATTTCTCTCTTTTTGAATCCGGATTTTGTTTTCGTAAAGGCAGGGTGCACCATTGGTATGTAGATGATCTTCATGAAGCAAAGAGACAAAACCTTTTTTTTTTTTTGAGGGTGAGAGACTAAATAATTTGTAAAATAATGTAACAACCATCTTGCTGCCCTTGAGGATAGTACAATTAACTCATTGAACTATGTACACAACCTTTGGTAATATTAAGCCTGCCAGCACCTAAAACTCACCATGGGAAGATGTGAATATGATTCAATTGGCTGCAAGATAAGAAGCATACATGGATGCAAATGGCCATAGTAAGCTGCCATTCTCCATCTTCCTATGCCTCAATGCCTCGCACTTTAGTAACAGTCATGGAGTAAAAACAAACATTATTAGATGCTTAAAATATTAATAGATGATATCCTTAAAACTACATTCAAGGACTCTTCCTCAACCCCCGTCCCCTAAGACTTTGCAACAAAAAAAAAGGGTTTGCATCCCCTTAAACATTTCTAAGATCTAAGACCTAGCTGCTAGATCTTATGCATTATTTTAATTTATGCTTTGCACTTAATTTCTTGTATAAGCATTCCTGAGTATAAGCCTATTTCTAAGATCAACATTTGTACTATTACATTCCATTGTTCCATTTGACAGATCACCTAAATTAAGCTTATGGAACTAAGAGTATATAAGGAGAAATGATAAATGGCCAAAAATACTAGGAGCCCATGCCACCTAGAATATGAAGTCCTAACCTCTCATCAAAGAGGTGAGAGGTAGGTAATACCATAGACAATATATTGATGATCATGAAGAGTTTGACATCCCCAATGAATTTTAAAGGATGTTATTCTCAAGGATGGTAGAGTTTTGCATATGGTTTTCTTGAACTCGAACATCGCAAGACCTCAATCTCAGAGATCAAGCAGCTCTCACTCCAAAATTGAAGTCCACATTAGGCTATGCCTTCTCGAGGCATATATGCAACTTCTGATATCATGATAATTAGTATATGCTCCGGTTAGGATTTAAGATTAACCCTGTGGGAACAAGAAGAGTCTTGGGCTTCAAGAATCTAACTCACAAGAGGAAGGATAATTTGATAATTTAAACTCTTAATTTTCAAGAAAATCAAAGATGTTGCCGTGCGATGAGGTATACGTGCATGGAAAACTTAGGCTATGGCAATACCATTCTTAGGCTGGGCCACATACCATTCCTCATCAACATCATGGACTTCCACCTTTCAGAGCCCAAATGAGAAAAGATGGCAAGAGATCTTTGAAAAAGGAAAAAAAAGTTGTCTCATATGCTAAAGGGAAAAAGTTCCTTTATGGCACGCCAGCTACTGAGGCCACACATTTTTTAGTACCACCGCTGGCCACATACCATTACTCATCAACATCATGGACTTCCACCTTTCAGAGCCCAAATGAGAAAAGATGACAAGAGATCTTTGAAAGAAGGAAAAACAAGTTGTCTCATAAGCTAACGAACCAAACCCCGCTTTCTAATTCTCTGTTCCTTCATGCATCGCCGGGCTACATACAATGGTACACGTGCATGGAAAACTTAGGCTATGGACTTCCACCTTGCAGAGCCCAAATGAGATATGCCCACAAATTTTGAATTGTTTTTCTTCCTCGGAGATTGCTGTCATGTTTCTTTATAAATTTTTTTAATCAAAAATAGAGAAATCCTGGCTGTTGATTATTAGTGGGTATCCAAAAAAAATTTAATCAACCAGTTCTTTTTTATTATTGGGAGAAGAAGGTAAAAGACCGACCGACATCGTGGAAGAGCGGTAGCACTATACAACTCAGCCATCGCCGACATCCTCGGAAAATAGTAGCCCTTTCGTGGTCTACCATTGATAGGTGAAGTGGATCCATCAAGAAGATGAAGTGCTGGGATAGCAAATTAAATCACCCTGACCTTTAAAAGATGCAAAATCATAGTAATTATTAGCCTTAGATTTTTTTTTCTCCAAATTACACGCACATAGACTTCACACCTACTATAACTAGTTGTCATGAAAGAATTAAGGACTGTTCATTCTATGATGGGTAGTAAGTAGAAATTTGAAAAATTATGCTGCAAAAATTGTAGGGTTCGTTAGGTTATGTTTGTTAAATTTTAGGATAATATGGTGATTCATGAAAATTATTCTAAAAAAATAATTATGAGAAAAAAATAATTTTTATCACGTTTAGTTGATAAAAAAATTATATTAAAAAATGGCATCAGAAAAAGATTGCTATATCTAGTTTGAGGTAATCTTAAATAGGATTCGTTTGGTTACATTTGTCAAATTATAGGATAATCTGATGATTCGTGAAAATTATTTATCTAAAAAAATGATTACGGGAAAAAATAAATTTTACCATGTTTGGTTGGTGCAAAAATTATTTCAGAAAATGGCATCGAAAAAAGATTGCTATATTTGATTGGAGGTAATCTTAGACGAGGATATTGCCAAATTTCTAACAATACTCTTGAACAAACGATTCAAGTAATAATATTTTTTTAATCAATTTCTTGGCCCTTTATAGCCCACTCACATAAATGCTTCAATACTGGCTATTTCTTATATTAAAATATATTTGCATAAGTTAATAAATATTTTAAAATTAACTACACATATATTAAAAATATATTTCTTATTTTAAATAAAAATTTTAGTATGTTTTGGTATATAAATAAATATAATTAATTATTAATAAATACTATGTTAGATTTATTGATAATTAATAACTATTTCTTAATTATTTATTAATAATCAATTTTTATTAATAAATATATTGATATATTAAATATATTATTATTTATAAATATTATTAATCAATGTATTAATATATTTACATTTATTAATATAATATTTATTAATATGGTTAATATTAAATATATAATATAACTAATACAATATTAATATAATATAAGTAAGGGTACTTCCCTCACGAAATGATAGTTTCAACTTACCTTCTGAGTAATTCAGCATGGAAAAACAAATACCAAATTTCTGATGGTATTTGTTTTACATCCTTCTTTAGAAAAATAGACATGGAATCTATCATTTTTCTCACCTATTTTTGGTATCGAATATGGAAATCTTATATGAGATTTATGTTTTCATGATAAATTATCTCCAACTAAATATGCCTTGTAGCAATTTCCTTCTTCTTTCTCTCTTTCTCGTAGATAAAGTTGAGTGTTGCGGCGCTGCCATCGATGACCACAAAATATTCCCAACATAGACCAGACATCCTATTTTTTTGTCTTGTTATGATCTAGATCAGTTCTAAAGCCAACTCCCAAGGGATTATAAATAGAGGAAGTAGAGGAGGCCCAAGGAACAACCAATCTCCTTGCATTACATTTCAGTGATCTCTTGAAAGAAGTATACAATGACCAACCCGGGAAGCAATGCTCCAGCAAGCAAGAACCTCTTGCAAAGTGATGCCCTTCAGAGGGTTAGTTCTTTTCTCCTCTTCTTCTTTTTGGAGATGATTCTCTATTTATTTGGAGCTTTTCTTTTCTTCCAACTAACCATTCTCTCCTTTGCAGTACATACTGGAGACAAGTGTTTACCCACGAGAGCATAAGCAGCTTAAGGGATTGAGAGAGGTGACCATGAAACACAAGTGGCAAGTTCTAACTCTAATAAAACCCCATTGTCTGCTAGAATCTATGGAACGATTACCACTTATGGCAATTTCATGTCCTGCTTCAAATGTGGCAGCATATGATGCACACCATTATAGTGGTTAAATTATAAACCATTAAAGTGGCTAAATTACATTATTATAGAAGTATTTGGTAAATGGTTATTTTTGAATCTTTTTGTTAAAACATTAAAGAGTAGTTCAAGGTGACTATTGGAATTGATACTGAACTTAGATTGAGAGCGAGATCTTGTTTTATGTGGTTGAGAGAAGGGAAGGTTGGAGCTGTTCTTGGCGCCCCCCCCCCCCCCCCCCCCCCTCTCTCTCTCTCTCTCTCTCTTATATATATATATATATATATATATATATATATATATATATATATATATATATATATATATGCAAGTTTCTCTTGAGAGATGAAAAAGGAAAAAAAAAAGAAGACACCTGTGTTTAGCCCACAAAAACTGACACAGTCTTTACTACAAATTAAGTAAGTACAAACAAGAGCGAAAAAATTAAAATAAAAGAAAAAAATTAGGGGAGCAAAGCCAAGGCTCTAACCCATCCTAACCTAGTAGCAGTTCAAGTGCCTAATAGCACATTTATTCTGGGCCATTCCTAATTTAGCCCAATCCAACAATATTCTAACATTCTAATTGCTCATAGCCGGCTTTCTTGGAATCTCACTGAGATATTTGCACAGTGTCTCCACCTGCATGTTCCCACACTCAGACTGGAGATTACCTCCATCTCCACCGGTTTCCCCAAGGTACCTACTCTGCCTGCCATCGCAAGCCTTCCTTTCATCTCCCAAGTAGACTATTGAAGCCATGGTTTGCTGGCTGCCTCCGCGACCACCGTCTCCATCGGTGGAAGCACTGCTTACCGACCGAGCTTTGCGAAATCCTGGCTATCTATAGTACTTCACCTCCATCACCTAAATCATTGGTTGCAAGTCAATCACTCGTATATATGCACGGGTCCTCAAACATCTAAAAAGGCTAGCTAGAATTTATTATTTAGTTTTTTGGTCCTTTATAAATACCCAAGGCTTTTTTGGTTCCCAACGGATATCAAACTAAACAAATGTCCATACGGGCTTTGAAAGCGGGGATTACAGCGTAAGATTTAATTCTATATAGAATAATTAGTGGGTTGTAGATGGATTGGTAGGCGGCCAGGGAATCTTTTTATTAAAGGACTCTTCTCTTAGCCTCTTTGCTAGCTGCTGGAATTAGCATGTAAATGCTGCAAAGGTATGAGACTCTGTTGAAGGATCTTGGAACATTCAAGTTACCTTACCTCTTTTGGACCAATTGGAGAATTTGATTGATTCCTTGATGGAGAATGTCCAACGTCCTTCTTGACAAAGATACTCCTAAATGCTGCTCAATGATTCTATGGTTCTCTTTAAGATCTTCTTATAGATTTCTAGAAAGAAAGGATGCATAATCAACATGATCTTGTCTACTCTCTAAAACAATGCCATGCTTGAAAAGCTCAAAGTGGTTGTGTGGCGAGGGAGAAGGAATATAATATATGGATGAAAGGTTGGTAAATAGGAAGGTGGTGTTATTAAGTAGAGCGAAACTGAAACCATTAAATAATTGTTATTGTACTGTAATATTGCTAAAACCATTTAGGAACCATTTTTAAGAGTCTTCAGGATTCATGGTGGGGCTACCCCACTGGGAGAATGATTGGAGAAAAAAAAGGATATCATAGAATAAAACACAAAGATCTTCATAAAGAAGACTAGGTGGATTAGGTGAAATATCTAGTCGATCCAAACGATGATCATTTCATGGAAGTATTGGTTCCAACAAAGTGGAGAGAATATTATATGCACAAGAGAGAGGTAAGAACCCAACATTTAAGAGATGTGGGTAATCTCCCTTGGGAGACACCAAGGTTTCTATGGCAATTTTTTGTTTTTGCATATGATTTCAATGAATTTTGATAGGTTTCTCTCCCTTCTCTTCCAAAAAAAGGGTCAAAATATTTTTCTTTTGTTAGATCATAAAGATTTGATGTTGCCATCAAATCCTTACAATAGGCTAAGAATACCATGTTAATTCGAGATCAACTACCGATCAAACATTATTACATCTAAGTAGGACCCTCAATCTTGAATATTGGATCTTTTGTTTATTGGTGATAAGTTATGCCCTTTAAAGTAATAAGGCTACCCAAAAATATATGGAACAACGCAATCTTTAATTAATTAACCATTATTGATGCTTAAAGTTTAATGAGATGATTATAATTAGTTATTAGAGATGTTTTTTAAATGTTCTATTGTAGCAGGGGTTTAATGGGCATGCCTGCGGAGGAAGGCCAGCTTCTCTCCATACTTGTAAAGCTTATGAATGCAAAGAAGACAATAGAGATTGGAGTGTACACAGGTTATTCACTCCTTGCAACAGCATTGGCACTACCAAAAGGGGGACAGGTGCTTCAACCTCTTTATGCTTTCCCTAACATCTTATTTCTTTTCAACATTATACTAACACTTGTGATATATTAAGTTTATTTTGCATATGAATGGTGGTGTTTTAAAATTTGTTTATAAAGTTTATGCCTTTGATAAATTTGCATATGATATTAACCCAAGTCATGATTATGAATGAAAATTAAGGTTTAATCTTAGTATAGTTGTCAATTTATTTTGAAACGTTGAGCTATAAAAATATGTCATAACCCCTTGTCCTTCTTATTCATACTCTTGTTGTAGATAACAGCAATCGACATTGAAAAGTCATACTTTGAGATAGGGTTACCATTTATTCAAAGAGCGGGAGTTGAAAACAAGATTAATTTCATTGAATCAGCAGCAATCCCTGTTCTTGATAAAATGATTCAAGAGGTAAGCTTTCACCATATGCCAACAATAATTAAGTATATTATCTTTCTTGGTTCACATTAATTCTTTTTTGTCGTCTCTGCATTGTTATTAACAATTTAGGCAAGATTATATGTGCTTTACCTATTCAAAAATAAGCTAAATATAGGTTAACCCACATAGATGTTAATTGTAAAGTTTTGTTGCAAAAATTAGAGGACGAAAATTAAAATTGATGTAGGCATAAATGTTATAATATTTGAAATGAAGTAAATTTGAGGATATGAACTCATTAAGATACATATTAACGCACTTACCAAATCTATCGAATCACTTTTGCAGTGTACTCATATGGAGACAACTATGAAATAATTTCTAGGTTCCCTTTTGTTTCCAAGATATGCAAGTTCATGTGAAGGGAACCTCCCTATATAATGAAGAATTCTTTGAATAGTTAGAAATATTAGTTAAAAACTCCATATTTATCAGTTATCAGAGTGTATAACTATTTTATACTCCAATTATGTACCTCTTATTTATCTAAAGGACCTTGGTTAGGAATTCACTTGATGTTTAATGATGATTTAAAGAATATTTTCTATTTCATTAGAGCATGGCTTACTAGAGTGTATTGTCAAGTTACTCTAAAACCATCTATATTACTTTAGCATCACTAAGTAAAACAACATATTTTCATATTTTTCAAAACCTTCTTTGGTGGATGCTTCTGTCTTTGAAGCTTTCAAAGTAATAACCTAATACAGGTGTCAATGCACAAAAGGAAAACCATATTTTAATGCCAAAACTAGATTGACATCATATGGCTAAACTATTGTTAACCAAGAGAATTTATGATGGAGTCTTTTATATAAGCACCTTAGGGCCATTTTATTGCGATTGCATAACTTTTTGGATAATTGCAGACAAAGGAAGATGAACTCTTTGATTTTGCATTAGTGGATGCTGACAAGTTAAATTATGGGGAATACCACGAACGTTTGCTAAAACTTGTCAAAGTTGGAGGAGTTATTGCATATGATAATACACTTTGGTGTGGTAGTGTGGCTGTTCCAGTGGATCCATCCAATCCTGAGGAGTTCATTGAAGTTAGAAACCATCAAGTGAAGTTTAATGATTTTCTGGCTGCTGATTCTCGCATTGATATATCACAAGTTTGTATTGGTGATGGACTTACCATCTGTAGGCGCATTGTCTGATTGCGCAGACTTGATCACATCTCTTTATGCATACTTTATATATGGAAATAAGATATGGAACTATTTAGATATTGTTCCCCTTGAGAATCTTCAGTGTTTACTTGGATTTAATAAATTTTCCACCAATTAAAAAGTGCCTCTTTCTTGATATGTTGGGACGAAGCATTTCATTTTGTCTACACTAGTCTTTAAGTAGAAAATGCTGCTATTTTTATTTCTAAATACGAATGTACAAATCAAGGGTAATGTGCATAATACATATATAAGAACATATGTTGATGCTTTAAACAATAAAAGGAAAAATGTTTGCATCTTAATATCCTTAGGAGAGGGTTATTTATGCTAAGTATATATGAATACAAAATGATTGCATACAGGTTTTGTTTGATTACTTGCAGGTTTCTATGAACTGATTCATGCATATAGATAGATATAGTTGTGCTTTTCGTGGAAAAGTAGGCCTTGAACTTCTTAGCAAAGTTAGGAGTCCAGAATTTACTAGATCTAAAAATTACTTTTTAACTCTGTTCGATAACTATTACATGCTAAATTTGAATGATGAGACTAATACTCATAACACATGTCGCTTATTTGCACTCTAAGTTCATAAAGAGTTAAGTTAACATTTGAAGCATTACATAATTCTGTTTTTAAGAATAATGTAATTAGGCCCCATAGCTAAAGGTTGTATAATTCAAATATCATTTCATAAAAAGTTGCACCTTAAATTACTCAAGGCTCATGTTGACATCAAGCGCTGGGTGTTCTTCAGAAAATACAAAGAGAATTTCTCTCTTTTTGAATCCGGATTTTGTTTCCGTAAAGGCAGGGTGCACCATTGGTATGTAGATGATCTTCATGAAGCAAAGAGACAAAACCTTTTTTTTTTTGGTGAGGGTGAGAGACTAAATAATTTGTAAAATAATGTAACAACCATCTTGCTGCCCTTGAGGATAGTACAATTAACTCATTGAACTATGTACACAACCTTTGGTAATATTAAGCCTGCCAGCACCTAAAACTCACCATGGGAAGATGTGAATATGATTCAATTGGCTGCAAGATAAGAAGCATACATGGATGCAAATGGCCATAGTAAGCTGCCATTCTCCATCTTCCTATGCCTCAATGCCTCGCACTTTAGTAACAGTCATGGAGTAAAAACGAACATTATTAGATGCTTAAAATATTAATAGATGATATCCTTAAAACTACATTCAAGGACTCTTCCTCAACCCCCGTCCCCTAAGACTTTGCAACCAAAAAAAAGGGTTTGCATCCCCTTAAACATTTCTAAGATCTAAGACCTAGCTGCTAGATCTTATGCATTATTTTAATTTATGCTTTGCACTTAATTTCTTGCATAACCATTCCTGAGTATAAGCCTATTTCTAAGATCAACATTTGTACTATTACATTCTATTGTTCCATTTGACAGATCACCTAAATTAAGCTTATGGAACTTAGAGTATATTAGGAGAAATGATAAATGGCCAAAAATACTAGGAGCCCATGCCACTTAGAATATGAAGTCCTAACCTCTCATCAAAGAGGTGAGAGGTAGGTAATACCATAGACAATATATTGATGATCATGAAGAGTTTGACATCCCCAATGAATTTTAAAGGATGTTATTCTCAAGGATGGTAAAGTTTTGCATATGGTTTTCTTGAACTCGAACATCGCAAGACCTCAATCTCAGAGATCAAGCAGCTCTCACTCCAAAATTGAAGTCCACATTAGGCTATGCCTTCTCAAGGCATATATGCAACTTCTGCTATCATGATAATTAGTATATGCTCCGGTTAGGATTTAAGATTAACCCTGTGGGAACAAGAAGAGTCTTGGGCTTCAAGAATCTAACTCACAAGAGGAAGGATAATTTGATAATTTAAACTCTTAATTTTCAAGAAAATCAAAGATGTTGCCGTGCGATGAGGTATACGTGCATGGAAAACTTAGGCTATGGCAATACCATTCTTAGGCTGGGCCACATACCATTCCTCATCAACATCATGGACTTCCACCTTTCAGAGCCCAAATGAGAAAAGATGGCAAGAGATCTTTGAAAAAGGAAAAAAAAGTTGTCTCATATGCTAAAGGGAAGAAGTTCCTTTATGGCACGCCAGCTACTGAGGCCACACATTTTTTAGTACCATCGCTGGCCACATACCATTACTCATCAACATCATGGACTTCCACCTTTCAGAGCCCAAATGAGAAAAGATGACAAGAGATCTTTGAAAGAAGGAAAAACAAGTTGTCTGATAAGCTAATCAGTTTGACACCTTTCCACCTATTGCAGCCCAACCTAAAATCAGTTTGGTTGCACCACCTGTAATCCTTCCCCATTTTCTTGGGCACCAAACCCAATGCTCAAGGTGTCAACAATTCGACCACATAGCATCCCAATGTTCCATTAGAACCTACCTGATTACTGAACCAGAAGTTAGGAGCCAAGAGGTCGAATATGTCGAAGAAGTCTATGAACCAAATATAGAAGACTATGAAGAAGACTTTAAAGACGAACCTATAGAATTAGACTTTGTCCAAAATGATTCCCAAAGGGAGACTATTGATCTAAGTACAACCAAGCTACTTCACATCACTACTATCGAAGAGGTAGTGACAGATATTGAGAGCCAGCCACCTGAATGGGCGCTTGTAGCTAAAGATACCCATGTGACATCCAATCTTGAACATTCCCCTATAGTAGTTTCCCTTTTAGAAGAGTTTCATGATGTAGTCCCTGATGATCTTTTGGATGCACTTTCTCCAATGCGTGATATCCAACGTGCAATTGATCTAGTTTCCGGAGCATCTCTGCCCAACCCTCCACATCATAGGCTCAGACCGAATGCATATGCTAGGACCTGAAATTTAATGTTACCGACAGTTGAGTTTGCATGTAATAGTTCGGTTAACAAGTCCATAGGTATGAGTCCATTCGAAGTGGTGCATGATTACAAACCTAGGCAACCCATAGACCTATTTTTCATATCTCATCAGTATAGATTCTTTGAGTCTGCACAACCAATGGCATCATATCCACATTCATTGTATCAAGAAATCAGCAATTGTAGTCACTTTAATAACTTAAAATATAAATCCCTTGCTGATTTACACAGATGTTATAAAGAGTTAAGTGAAAAAGATTACGTCATGATAAGAATTAGGCTTGAACGATTTTCTTCAGATACGTTTAAGAAATTGCAAACTTGTAGTACAGAACCGTTCAAAATCTTAAAAAAAATCAGTTCGAATGCATATATTGTGGATCTTCCTGATGACTATAAGATTAGTGCGACATTTAATATTGAAGATTTAGTCCCATACAAAAAGATAATATTCATGCCTTCTGAGCTCTTTATCGATATACCTGCCCATATTGGACACCCTGACCTATTACCTGCTGTTGAGCCACCACCTTCCAAATTTCATGCACGTAGAGAACAAATAGAACATATATTGGATGAGCAGGTTATTTCAATCAGGAATGGTGGTTACCAATGTTGCCTTATTTGGTGGAAAGGTCGACCAAAGTCTGATGTGATGTGGATTTTCAGAGCACAGTTGCAGCGCCTTGACCCCCGATCTTCTGGAGCAGTACGACAGCCAGCCAGACCTGTACTCGACGGGGTCGAGTTTTTCTCACCCGGAAGGAGTTGATGGGGACATCAGAGCCCTTCATCCAGATGATCCTGAGCCTCCAGATTGAGTCAGACTCGTTTATTTGCATATTTATTTTATTTTTATTTCTGGGCTTGTTTGCATTTTGGGGCTTATTTGTGTTATTCGTGGGGTTATTAGGAGTTATTTTTGTGTAAGGGGGTTTTATGTTAATTGTGTTAATTTGGCCCTATATATAGGGGACTATTTTCATGATTAAGGTTTTAATGAATGATTAAGAACTTTCTTTTCCCCACATCTTATTCTTCTTCCTCCTCCTCCTCCCCTTCTCTTCTTTCTGCGTCCCTATAACCTCTTCTTCCTTCTCCCTCTTTTGTTCTTCCTTCTTCTCCTCTTTCCTCGCAATTGTGCTGCATCGCTTTTTCTGTGTGTTCCATGTGCATTGAAGGTGCTAAGTTCAAATAGAATAATAAGAGGAATAATATGGTATTGCATATTCCTAGATTGGCCAAGACGTATGCTTTCGTCATTACTAATCCTAGGAGTTAATAACGCATATCTTATAGCTTAGTAGGAATATTGTAAGGAGACAAGTGCATGTAATAGTAGGGATGAAAGGCAATAACGAAGTCTAATCATTTTCAACCTATTTTTCATGCAATCTAAATTAAGGAAATAATCAAACTCTATTCTTCCCTTGCTGTTCGTCCTACCACTCCCGCTCCCTCCCTTCATATCCACCTCATCTCTCTTATTCAATGCTTTCTTTCTTTGGGCTACGATTAGCTGAACTTGTAGTTTATTTATGGGATGCCCTACTTCCATATATATGGCTTGCTCTCTCTCTCTCTCTCTCTTCTCTTTTTTTATACTCTTACTTCAAATTATAATATAAAGTAAATTACAAAACCCTTTTTGAGGTGTACATTTATTACACTTATTTTCAATAGTTTTAAAACCTACACTTATACATAGTTAAATAAATGGTGTTAGTGAAACTGTTTACCTCATGCGAAAAGCTAAAATTATTCTTGAGTAGGGAGGAGGATACACATATTCTTTTTATATCCCTAGATGGTTGTTATGTCACTTAATATTATTTTGGTCATTTTGAAATTTTTCTGATGTGACATTTGGGTGTTATTTAACATTAGCAGTTGGACTAATATTTTGTTAAGTTATAGATTAAAGTGCTAGACAAAAATAAATCTTAGGATGGTAAGAGTAGGTTTTTCAAACTATTGGGTATAAGTATAATTTATCCTTAATCTCAGGAGAATTTCTGTAATTTACTCTATAATATATATGTACTTACATTTACTATTTCTTTCGTCGAGATGTTGCATCGGGTGCTGCTATTCTCTCACTTGACTAATATTTCACTATCTACTAATCTATCAGGTTGTCCTAGTTTATCACGTTTGGCTATCAACATAGTGCAACTCTATGGCCGTTTGAATTGATTGTTTTATCAAATTTTTTTTTCCTGAAGTTATTTAATTTACCCTTCACTAATTTGATCGCTGAGATTTGATTTCTATCAATAAAATCAAGGGAAATTACATGGTGGATCTTATTTAGTCTTGATTAGATTTGTTTGAAAATTTGGCACTAAAATTTGGTGTTAAACACCAACCTAACCTTCCTTTTTTCTAAGTCCCATAACAAACATTTCTATAAATGGCTTTATTGTTTAGCATAAAAGAAAGTAGGTTAAATATGTTAATCATGGCCAACTTGCGCTCTCTGTAAATTGCGTCCAAATATATAGCATATGTAGATATTTAGGAGGGTGATTAACAATTAACTCATTGAACTAAGTACACCAATTTTGGTAATATTAAGCCTGCCAGCACCTAAAACTCACCATGGGGAGATGTGAATATGATTCAATTGGCTTCAAGATAAGAAGTATACATGGATGCAAATGGCCATAGTAAGCTGCCATTCTCCATCTTCCTATGCCTCAATGCCTCGCACTTTAGTAACAGTCTTGGAGTAAAAACAAACATTATTAGATGCTTAAAATATTAATAGATGATATCCTTAAAACTACATTCAAGGACTCTTCCTCAACCCCTGTCCACTAAGACTTTGCAACAAAAAAAAAGGGTTTGCATCCCCTTAAACATTTCTAAGATCTAAGACCTAGCTACTAGATCTTATGCATTATTTTAATTTATGCTTTGCACTTAATTTCTTGCATAACCATTCCTGAGTATAAGCCTATTTCTAAGATCAACATTACTACTATTACATTCCATTGTTCCATTCGACAGATCACCTAAATTAAGCTTTATGGAACTAAGAGTATATTAAGAGAAATGATAAATCGCCAAAAATACTAGGAGCCCATGCCACTTTAGAATATGAAGTCCTAACCTCTCATCAAAGAGGTGAGAGGTAGGTAATACCAATAGACAAAATATGGATGATCATGAAGAGCTTGATATCCCCAATGAATTTTAAAGGATGTTATTCTCAAGGATGGTAGAGTTTTGCATATGCTTTTCTTGAACTTGAACATCTTAGGACCTCAATCTCAGAGATCAAGCAGCCCTCACTCCGAAATTGAAATCCACATTACAATAATTAGTATATGCTCCGGTAAGGATTTAGGATTAACCTTGTGGGAACAAGAAGAATTTTGGGCTTCGAGAATCTAACTCGCAAGAGGAAGGATAATTTGATAATTTAAACTCTTAATTTTCAAGAAAATCAAAGATGTTGCCATGCGACGAGGTATACGTGCATGGAAAATTTAGGCTATGGCATTACCATTCTTCTTCTCAAGACTCCATTCTCAATTTCTTAGTTAATTTGTCATGGATTGGTGACTCTTTCTAGAAGTGCAAGGCTATTATTTTTAAAAGGTAAAATTGATAATTGATGCTTTGATAGACCGGGCTATGCCTTTAACCTTTGTCGGCCAGGATTTTAAAGGGATTAAAAATTATAATCGAGTCCACCAAAGAAGTGTTGGCGGAGGCCGGTGTGGGCCAAGTCAGTAAGGCTTGCCCACGGCGGAGGCCGATATGGGCCAAGTCGCAATCGAACGCCGGAAGGGCACTTGGGATGGTTGGTTTAAAGACTATGGTTAAGCCTTCACTATTACCTGCAGGTTTTAGTGAGATAGTAGCGCATACGGTCCTAACAGTGGTATCAGAGCCGACGACACGGGTTCGATTCTCAGGATAAGCGATTAAAAAAAAAAAACACCCTTGCTTGGGAGGGGGGATTGTTGACGGAGGCCAGTATTGGCCAAGTCAGCAGGGCTCGCTTGCTGGGGGGAATTGTAGGGGTGACAAAATATGACCCGACCTGCCAATCCGACCCATGTTCGACCCATCATAAACAGGTTCGGGTTTGCCTAAACAGATTCGGGTCGTAAATAGGTTGACCTGTTTAACTTGTTTATTAATTGGGTCGGATACAGATTTTAGTTATTGGACTCGTTTAACCCGTTTAACCCGTTTAATCTATAAATATTAAATAATTTTTTAATATGTGTCCCTTACAAATCAGTGAATCACGGCCACCGTGTTTTCGGAAAACAGTTTTCCCCTTCGGCCTTTCGATTTCCTAATCCGTTTTCGGTATCCGGAATCCATCGCTCTCGTTGTCACCGCTCGAAGCCTCAAATCCAGTCTCTGTTCATCATCACCTACAAATCCGGTAGGCCGATTGACACTCTCATCGTCGTTGCTCGAATCTCTCTAGAGTTCTTCTCTTCCTCGTCAGCGAGATAGGATTTGGAGAATCCGGAAAGTATAGCGTTTTTTCGGCATGAGGTTGGATGGATGAAGGATGCCGGAGCTCCGTAGTAGAGTGCGGAAGGGGCGAGCGCAAGCGAACCCAATAGTCCAGGCCGAGAGGCCGACCGCTGCCAGGAGGAGGAGGGCTCAGTGATGGCGGCTCGGTGCAGCGCTGCAACGGCGGCACAGCGGCGGTCGTGGCAGATCTCGAGGCGGTGGTTCGATCGGTAAAGCTCCGACGGCGACGCAGCAAGGCGGAGGCCGCGGGCGGTGCTGGGTGGCAGCTCGGGCATAGCCGTGGCGAGGGAGGCTGATCGGGGAAGATGAGAAGGAAATTTTTTTTTCTCCTTTACGGCTTTAACCTTCTGCCTCTCTTTCTCTCAGTCTCTCTCTCTCTCTCTCTTCTCTCTCTCTCTCTAGATCCACCAACGACCGACTCCTTGGAATCCTCGATCATCGGCGGAAGAGAGAGGAGTCGGTCGTTGGCGGGTTGGCGGAAGGAAGGGAAGGCGGAGCCGCGGAAGTGGGTTGCGGTAGCATGAAGAAACTAGGGCTGGCTGCCCCAAATTTTTTTTTATTAAACGGGTTAAACGGGTCGGGTCGGGTTATTCGTTTAATAAACATGTCGGGTTCAGATTGTAATTTCTTAACATGTTTAATAAACAGGTCAGGTTCAGGTTTACAATTTTCTGACTCGACCTACATCTGATCTGACCCGTTTATGTCTGATCCAACCCGATTGCCACCTATAGGGAATTGTTGGTGGAGGCCGGTGTGGGCCAAGCTAGCTGGGCTCGCTTGCTAGGGGGATAGTTGGCGGAGGCCGGTGTGGGCCAAGTCAGAAAGGCTCGTCCACGGCGGAGGCCGGTATGGGTCAAGTCGCAATTAAATGCCGGAGGGCGCTTGGGATAGTCGGTTTAAAAACCATAGTTAAGCCTTCACTATTACCTACAGGTTTTAGTAAGATGGTAGCGCCTACGGTCCTAACAAAAAGCATCTTTCAATCCTCCTTTTCAAAAATGGCGGTGATCTTGGTCGTTCCAATGTTGCCTGCTTACAACATTTTCTTCCACCAATATTACTCCAGCCAATCTTGTATGAGTCCTTAGAGACCAAAAAGAGGCATCTTTTTGACAACAACCTCCATTCGTTGAAATATGAAAAAAAATTATTAGTTTTTCAATGCCCACTGGAAGAGAGACCCTTAGAAGCTGCCACGAACGTAAAGCATTAATCGGAACTCTCTTTTCTTCCCGGACGTTGCCTTTCATTTGAAGTATTGTAAAATCATGCACTAAAAGCGTAGAAAAGATAACAAGAGATCTTTGAAAGAAGTGAAAAAAAAATTCTCATATGCCAACGAACCAAACCCCGCTTTCTAATTCTCTGTTCCTTTATGGCACGCCAGCTACTGAGGCCACACTTTTTTTTCTCTTGGTAGGACCATCGTTGGGCCACGTACCATTACTGATCAACATCATGGACTTCCACCTTTCAGAGCCCAAATGAGATATGCCCACAAATTATGAATTTCTTTCTTGGAGATTGCTGTCATGTTTCTTTATAATTTTTTTTATCAAAAATAGAGGAATCCTGGCTGTTGATTTTTAGTGGATATCCAAAAAAAATTTCTTCAACCAGTTCCTTTTTATTATTGGGAGAAGAAGGTAAAAGACCGACCGACATTGTAGAAGAGTAATAGCACTATGCAACTCAGCCATCGCCGACAACGTCGGAAAATAGTAGCCCTTTCGTGGTCTACCATTGATAGATGAAGTGGATCCATCAAGAAGATGAAGTGCTGGGATATAGCAAATTAAATCACCCTGACCTTTAACAGATGCAAAATCATAGTAATTATTAGCCTTAGGTTTTTTTTTTTTCCAAATTACACGTACTTAGACTTCACATCTACTATACTAGTTGTCATGAAAGAATTCAGGACCGTCCATTCTATGATGGATAGTAAGTAGAAATTTGAAAATTTATGCTGCAAAAATTATAGGGTTCGTTGGGTTAGGTTTGTTAAATTTTAGGATTATCTGGTGATTCATAAAAATTATTTATCTAAAAAAATAATTACGAGAAAAAAATAAATATTATCACATTTAGTTGGTAAAAAAATTATTTTGAAAAATGGCATCAGAAAAAGATTGCTATATCTGGTTGGAGGTAATCTTAAATAGGATTCGTTTGGTTAGATTTGTCAAATTATAGGATAATTTGATAATCCGTGAAAATTATTTATCTATAAAAATGATTATGGGAAAAAATAAATGTTACCATGTTTGGTTGGTGCAAAAATTATTTCAGAAAATGGCATCGAAAAAAGATTGCTATATTTGATTGGAGGTAATCTTAGATGAGGATATTGCCAAATTTTTAACAATACTCTTGAATAAACGATTCAAGTAATAAT
This sequence comes from Phoenix dactylifera, assembly GCF_051530095.1. Classification (NCBI taxonomy): domain Eukaryota; kingdom Viridiplantae; phylum Streptophyta; class Magnoliopsida; order Arecales; family Arecaceae; genus Phoenix; species Phoenix dactylifera. The sequence goes on from NC_143193.1 coordinate 3,810,916, forward strand.
ATTTTTTTAATCAATTTCTTGGCCATTTATAGCCCACTAACATAAATGCTATCAATACTGGCTATTTCTTATATTAAAATATATTTGCATAAGTTAATAAATATTTTAAAATTAACTACACATATATTAAAAATATATTTCTTATTTTAAATAAATTTTAGTATGTTTTGGTATATAAATAAATATAATTAATTATTAATAAATACTATGTTAGATTTATTGATAATTAATAAATATTTCTTAATTATTTATTAATAATCAATTTTTATTAATAAATATATTGATATATTAAATATATTATTATTTATAAATATTATTAATCAATGTATTAATATATTTACATTTATTAATATAATATTTATTAATATGGTTAATATTAAAGATATAATATAACTAATACAATATTAATATAATATAAGTAAGGGTACTCCCCTCACGAAATGATAGTTTCAACTTACCTTCTGAGTAATTCAGCATGGAAAAACAAATACCAAATTTCTGATGGTATTTGTTTTACATCCTTCTTTAGAAAAATAGACATGGAATCTATCATTTTTCTCACCTATTTTTGGTATCGAATATGGAAATCTTATATGAGATTTATGTTTTCATGATAGATTATCTCCAACTAAATATGCCTTGTAGCAATTTCCTTCTTCTTTCTCTCTTTCTCGTAGATAAAGTTGAGTGTTGCGGCGCTGCCATCGATGACCACAAAATATTCCCAACATAGACCAGACATCCTATTTTTTTGTCTTGTTATGATCTAGATCAGTTCTAAACCCAACTCCCAAGGGATTATAAATAGAGGAAGTAGAGGAGGCCCAAGGAACAACCAATCTCCTTGCATTACATTTCAGTGATCTCTTGAAAGAAGTATACAATGACCAACCCGGGAAGCAATGCTCCAGCAAGCAAGAACCTCTTGCAAAGTGATGCCCTTCAGAGGGTTAGTTCTTTTCTCCTCTTCTTCTTTTTGGAGATGATTCTCTATTTATTTGGAGCTTTTCTTTTCTTCCAACTAACCATTCTCTCCTTTGCAGTACATACTGGAGACAAGTGTTTACCCACGAGAGCATAAGCAGCTTAAGGGATTGAGAGAGGTGACCATGAAACACAAGTGGCAAGTTCTAACTCTAATAAAACCCCATTGTCTGCTAGAATCTATGGAACGATTACCACTTATGGCAATTTCATGTGCTGCTTCAAATGTGGCAGCATATGATGCACACCATTATAGTGGTTAAATTATAAACCATTAAAGTGGCTAAATTACATTATTATAGAAGTATTTGGTAAATGGTTATTTTTGAATCTTTTTGTTAAAACATTAAAGAGTAGTTCAAGGTGACTATTGGAATTGATACTGAACTTAGATTGAGAGCGAGATCTTGTTTTATGTGGTTGAGAGAAGGGAAGGTTGGAGCTGTTCTTGGCGCACCCCCCCCCCCCCCCCTCTCTCTCTCTCTCTCTCTCTCTCTCTTATATATATATATATATATATATATATATATATATATATATATATATATATATATATATATGCAAGTTTCTCTTGAGAGATGAAAAAGGAAAAAAAAAAGAAGACACCTGTGTTTAGCCCACAAAAACTGACACAGTCTTTACTACAAATTAAGTAAGTACAAACAAGAGCGAAAAAATTAAAATAAAAGAAAAAAATTAGGGGAGCAAAGCCAAGGCTCTAACCCATCCTAACCTAGTAGCAGTTCAAGTGCCTAATAGCACATTTATTCTGGGCCATTCCTAATTTAGCCCAATCCAACAATATTCTAACATTCTAATTGCTCATAGCCGGCTTTCTTGGAATCTCACTGAGATATTTGCACAGTGTCTCCACCTGCATGTTCCCACACTCAGACTGGAGATTACCTCCATCTCCACCGGTTTCCCCAAGGTACCTACTCTGCCTGCCATCGCAAGCCTTCCTTTCATCTCCCAAGTAGACTATTGAAGCCATGGTTTGCTGGCTGCCTCCGCGACCACCGTCTCCATCGGTGGAAGCACTGCTTACCGACCGAGCTTTGCAAAATCCTGGCTATCTATAGTACTTCACCTCCATCACCTAAATCATTGGTTGCAAGTCAATCACTCGTATATATGCACGGGTCCTCAAACATCTAAAAAGGCTAGCCAGAATTTATTATTTAGTTTTTTGGTCCTTTATAAATACCCAAGGCTTTTTTGGTTCCCAACGGATATCAAACTAAACAAATGTCCATACGGGCTTTGAAAGCGAGGATTACAGCGTAAGATTTAATTCTATATAGAATAATTAGTGGGTTGTAGATGGATTGGTAGGCGGCCAGGGAATCTTTTTATTAAAGGACTCTTCTCTTAGCCTCTTTGCTAGCTGCTGGAATTAGCATGTAAATGCTGCAAAGGTATGAGACTCTGTTGAAGGATCTTGGAACATTCAAGTTACCTTACCTCTTTTGGACCAATTGGAGAATTTGATTGATTCCTTGATGGAGAATGTCCAACGTCCTTCTTGACAAAGATACTCCTAAATGCTGCTCAATGATTCTATGGTTCTCTTTAAGATCTTCTTATAGATTTCTAGAAAGAAAGGATGCATAATCAGCATGATCTTGTCTACTCTCTAAAACAATGCCATGCTTGAAAAGCTCAAAGTGGTTGTGTGGCGAGGGAGAAGGAATATAATATATGGATGAAAGGTTGGTAAATAGGAAGGTGGTGTTATTAAGTAGAGCGAAACTGAAACCATCAAATAATTGTTATTGTACTGTAATATTGCTAAAACCATTTAGGAACCATTTTTAAGAGTCTTTAGGATTCATGGTGGGGCTACCCCACTGGGAGAATGATTGGAGAAAAAAAAGGATATCATAGAATAAAACACAAAGATCTTCATAAAGAAGACTAGGTGGATTAGGTGAAATATCTAGTCGATCCAAACGATGATCATTTCATGGAAGTATTGGTTCCAACAAAGTGGAGAGAATATTATATGCACAAGAGAGAGGTAAGAACCCAACATTTAAGAGATGTGGGTAATCTCCCTTGGGAGACACCAAGGTTTCTATGGCAATTTTTTGTTTTTGCATATGATTTCAATGAATTTTGATAGGTTTCTCTCCCTTCTCTTCCAAAAAAAGGGTCAAAATATTTTTCTTTTGTTAGATCATAAAGATTTGATGTTGCCATCAAATCCTTACAATAGGCTAAGAATACCATGTTAATTCGAGATCAACTACCGATCAAACATTATTACATCTAAGTAGGACCCTCAATCTTGAATATTGGATCTTTTGTTTATTGGTGATAAGTTATGCCCTTTAAAGTAATAAGGCTACCCAAAAATATATGGAACAACGCAATCTTTAATTAATTAACCATTATTGATGCTTAAAGTTTTATGAGATGATTATAATTAGTTATTAGAGATGTTTTTTAAATTTTCTATTGTAGCAGGGGTTTAATGGGCATGCCTGCGGAGGAAGGCCAGCTTCTCTCCATACTTGTAAAGCTTATGAATGCAAAGAAGACAATAGAGATTGGAGTGTACACAGGTTATTCACTCCTTGCAACAGCATTGGCACTACCAAAAGGGGGACAGGTGCTTCAACCTCTTTATGCTTTCCCTAACATCTTATTTCTTTTCAACATTATACTAACACTTGTGATATATTAAGTTTATTTTGCATATGAATGGTGGTGTTTTAAAATTTGTTTATAAAGTTTATGCCTTTGATAAATTTGCATATGATATTAACCCAAGTCATGATTATGAATGAAAATTAAGGTTTAATCTTAGTATAGTTGTCAATTTATTTTGAAACGTTGAGCTATAAAAATATGTCATAACCCCTTGTCCTTCTTATTCATTCTCTTGTTGTAGATAACAGCAATCGACATTGAAAAGTCATACTTTGAGATAGGGTTACCATTTATTCAAAGAGCGGGAGTTGAAAACAAGATTAATTTCATTGAATCAGCAGCAATCCCTGTTCTTGATAAAATGATTCAAGAGGTAAGCTTTTACCATATGCCAACAATAATTAAGTATATTATCTTTCTTGGTTCACATTAATTCTTTTTTGTCGTCTCTGCATTGTTATTAACAATTTAGGCAAGATTATATATGCTTTACCTATTCAAAAATAAGCTAAATATAGGTTAACCCACATAGATGTTAATTGTAAAGTTTTGTTGCAAAAATTAGAGGACGAAAATTAAAATTGATGTAGGCATAAATGTTATAATATTTGAAATGAAGTAAATTTGAGGATATGTACTCATTAAGATACATATTAACGCACTTACCAAATCTATCGAATCACTTTTGCGGTGTACTCATATGGAGACAACTATGAAATAATTTCTAGGTTCCCTTTTGTTTCCAAGATATGCAAGTTCATGTGAAGGGAACCTCCCTATATAATGAAGAATTCTTTGAATAGTTAGAAATATTAGTTAAAAACTCCATATTTATCAGTTATCAGAGTGTATAACTATTTTATACTCCAATTATGTACCTCTTATTTATCTAAAGGACCTTGGTTAGGAATTCACTTGATGTTTAATGATGGTTTAAAGAATATTTTCTATTTCATTAGAGCATGGTTTACTAGAGTGTATTGTCAAGTTACTCTAAAACCATCTATATTACTTTAGCATCACTAAGTAAAACAACATATTTTCATATTTTTCAAAACCTTCTTTGGTGGATGCTTCTGTCTTTGAAGCTTTCAAAGTAATAACCTAATACAGGTGTCAATGCACAAAAGGAAAACCATATTTTAATGCCAAAACTAGATTGACATCATATGGCTAAACTATTGTTAACCAAGAGAATTTATGATGGAGTCTTTTATATAAGCACATTAGGGCCATTTTATTGCGATTGCATAACTTTTTGGATAATTGCAGACAAAGGAAGATGAACTCTTTGATTTTGCATTAGTGGATGCTGACAAGTTAAATTATGGGGAATACCACGAACGTTTGCTAAAACTTGTCAAAGTTGGAGGAGTTATTGCATATGATAATACACTTTGGTGTGGTAGTGTGGCTGTTCCAGTGGATCCATCCAATCCTGAGGAGTTCATTGAAGTTAGAAACCATCAAGTGAAGTTTAATGATTTTCTGGCTGCTGATTCTCGCATTGATATATCACAAGTTTGTATTGGTGATGGACTTACCATCTGTAGGCGCATTGTCTGATTGCGCAGACTTGATCACATCTCTTTATGCATACTTTATATATGGAAATAAGATATGGAACTATTTAGATATTGTTCCCCTTGAGAATCTTCAGTTTTTACTTGGATTTAATAAATTTTCCACCAATTAAAAAGTGCCTCTTTCTTGATATGTTGGGACGAAGCATTTCATTTTGTCTACACTAGTCTTTAAGTAGAAAATGCTGCTATTTTTATTTCTAAATACGAATGTACAAATCAAGGGTAATGTGCATAATACATATATAAGAACATATGTTGATGCTTTAAACAATAAAAGGAAAAATGATTGCATCTTAATATCCTTAGGAGAGGGTTATTTATGCTAAGTATATATGAATACAAAATGATTGCATACAGGTTTTGTTTGATTACTTGCAGGTTTCTATGAACTGATTCATGCATATAGATAGATATAGTTGTGCTTTTCGTGGAAAAGTAGGCCTTGAACTTCTTAGCAAAGTTAGGAGTCCAGAATTTACTAGATCTAAAAATTACTTTTTAACTCTGTTCGATAACTATTACATGCTAAATTTGAATGATGAGACTAATACTCATAACACATGTCGCTTATTTGCACTCTAAGTTCATAAAGAGTTAAGTTAACATTTGAAGCATTACATAATTCTGCTTTTAAGAATAATGTAATTAGGCCCCATAGCTAAAGGTTGTATAATTCAAATATCATTTCATAAAAAGTTGCACCTTAAATTACTCAAGGCTCATGTTGACATCAAGCGCTGGGTGTTCTTCAGAAGATACAAAGAGAATTTCTCTCTTTTTGAATCCGGATTTTGTTTCCGTAAAGGCAGGGTGCACCATTGGTATGTAGATGATCTTCATGAAGCAAAGAGACAAAACCTTTTTTTTTTTTTTTTGAGGGTGAGAGACTAAATAATTTGTAAAATAATGTAACAACCATCTTGCTAACCTTGAGGATAGTACAATTAACTCATTGAACTATGTACACAACCTTTGGTAATATTAAGCCTGCCAGCACCTAAAACTCACCATGGGAAGATGTGAATATGATTCAATTGGCTGCAAGATAAGAAGCATACATGAATGCAAATGGCCATAGTAAGCTGCCATTCTCCATCTTCCTATGCCTCAATGCCTCGCACTTTAGTAACAGTCATGGAGTAAAAACAAACATTATTAGATGCTTAAAATATTAATAGATGATATCCTTAAAACTACATTCAAGGACTCTTCCTCAACCCCCGTCCCCTAAGACTTTGCAACAAAAAAAAAGGGTTTGCATCCCCTTAAACATTTCTAAGATCTAAGACCTAGCTGCTAGATCTTATGCATTATTTTAATTTATGCTTTGCACTTAATTTCTTGCATAACCATTCCTGAGTATAAGCCTATTTCTAAGATCAACATTTGTACTATTACATTCTATTGTTCCATTTGACAGATCACCTAAATTAAGCTTATGGAACTAAGAGTATATTAGGAGAAATGATAAATGGCCAAAAATACTAGGAGCCCATGCCACTTAGAATATGAAGTCCTAACCTCTCATCAAAGAGGTGAGAGGTAGGTAATACCATAGACAATATATTGATGATCATGAAGAGTTTGACATCCCCAATGAATTTTAAAGGATGTTATTCTCAAGGATGGTAGAGTTTTGCATATGGTTTTCTTGAACTCGAACATCGCAAGACCTCAATCTCAGAGATCAAGCAGCTCTCACTCCAAAATTGAAGTCCACATTAGGCTATGCCTTCTCGAGGCATATATGCAACTTCTGCTATCATGATAATTAGTATATGCTCCGGTTAGGATTTAAGATTAACCCTGTGGGAACAAGAAGAGTCTTGGGCTTCAAGAATCTAACTCACAAGAGGAAGGATAATTTGATAATTTAAACTCTTAATTTTCAAGAAAATCAAAGATGTTGCCGTGCGATGAGGTATACGTGCATGGAAAACTTAGGCTATGGCAATACCATTCTTAGAATGGGCCACATACCATTCCTCATCAACATCATGGACTTCCACCTTTCAGAGCCCAAATGAGAAAAGATGGCAAGAGATCTTTGAAAAAGGAAAAAAAAGTTGTCTCATATGCTAAAGGGAAGAAGTTCCTTTATGGCACGCCAGCTACTGAGGCCACACATTTTTTAGTACCATCGCTGGCCACATACCATTACTCATCAACATCATGGACTTCCACCTTTCAGAGCCCAAATGAGAAAAGATGACAAGAGATCTTTGAAAGAAGGAAAAACAAGTTGTCTCATAAGCTAATCAGTTTGACACCTTTCCACCTATTGCAGCCCAACCTAAAATCAGTTTGGTTGCACCACCTGTAATCCTTCCCCATTTTCTTGGGCACCAAACCTAATGCTCAAGGTGTCAACAATTCGACCACATAGCAGCCCAATGTTCCATTAGAACCTACCTGATTACTGAACCAGAAGTTAGGAGCCAAGAGGTCGAATATGTCGAAGAAGTCTATGAACCAAATATAGAAGACTATGAAGAAGACTTTAAAGACGAACCTATAGAATTAGACTTTGTCCAAAATGATTCCTGTTGGGGGAATAAGATTTTTCCCCCCAAGTGACACAAATGCCCCCAAGAAGCCGCACGATCGCCGACCCTGAACAGCCGAAGTCGGCGTCCGATCTCGGAACGCCCGACCTCAAGACATCCGACCTCGAGACCTCCGACCTAGGAAAATCCTGACGCTCAAGGTCTACCCTTGTCAGCCACCTACTACGGCCGTACTCCTCCGAGGTCCAACTGAGGACCATACCCTGCCACTGCTTCAGCATTTATTGCGCATGGCCGCTGTAACCCTCCGGTTCACTCTACAATTAATGTGGATCTCCGGCTTACTCTACCATTAATGCGGATCTCCGGCTTACTCCACCATTAATGCGGATCTCCGGCTTACTCCACCATTAATGCGGATCTCCGGCTTACTCCACAATTAATGCGCATGGCTCCTGACATCTACGGATCCTCGGCTCTCTACGGCAAGTTAGCCCAGCAGAGTCTGGTCAACCATGATAAGTCTCTGATCTCGACCATACCCCCGAACACCAATGCAATGATTCGCCTGGTAGCGTACTGGTTCGGGTCGTACGACGCCCTCACCGCCGACATCAGCACAATGATTCGCCTGACCGTGCGCCGACCTGAGCCACATGCCGAGCCGTACTATGGCCTCGCCCTGTTACATCACAGGTAAACCGACCCCCACCTATAAAAGGGAGCCTTAGCTTCTGAGGAGGGGGTTGGGAAATTCCGCGCCTTACAAGCACTGTTCATCTCCTCCTTACACTATCTGCCCCCTCCCTGACTTGAGCGTCGGAGGGCCGGCGCCGGAAAACCCGGCCACCGGCTTGTCTGCAGGCACCCAGACGGAGGACGCCGCCCGCTGACGGATCGCTGCCCCGCCGTGAGGATCCCCAGCTCCCTCTCTCCGGCCACCCCAGACGAAGGACGCCGCCCGCCGACTGGTCGCCGCCCCGCCGTGATGACCCGCAGCTCCCTCTCCCTCGACCGAAGATTACCCCCGGGTCCAATTTCCAGCAACAGTTGGCGCTAGAGGAAGGGCCCGAGTAGCAGTCATGAAGTTGAGAAGTAAGGGAGCCTCCAACGTCTCCCGGCGTCCCCCGCAAAGTCTTGGACGCTCTGTCCAGAATTCTCCAACTCCGGCTGACCCAGTTCCTCAGGTCCAGCCGGAACAGTTCAACGCCTTAGTACAGCAAGTCCAGGCCCTGGCCGCCGCCGTTCAGGGCCTGCGACGCGAGGAAGCTTTACCAACGCTTCCCCCGCGGGCCCAGGTCCCGCCGGAATTTCTTCCCAACGGCCCGGTTCTCCCCGGCCAGAATCTACATAGCTCCTCCAGAGCCAATAACGAAGAACGGACTTCCCCCCAGAGAGAGCTACCGGGGGAGGATCTCAACAGAAGACTCCAGCCTTCTGAGGCTGAGTCAGCCCCGGACCGCCGTGAGCCGGCGCAAACCGCGGCGACAATCCCGCGGGTGGGGGAGCTCGACAGAAAGGTTGAGCACTTGGAGCGCCAAATTGCAGCGCTCCACAGTAAGAAGGCGAGGTAGGAGGGAGACTTTGAGTTCACTACCAAGTCCCCCTTCTCCTGCCGGATCGAGGATGAGCTGGTTCCCGCAAGGTTCAAAATGCCTCAGGTGGAGCCCTACAGCGGAATCACCGACCCTCTCGACCACTTGGAGAGCTATCGGGCCCTCATGGCCCTACAAGGGTCCTCGGAGGCCATACTTTGCAAGGCCTTCCCAGCAACCCTCCGAGGGACCGCTCGGCTTTGGTTTTCTGGACTGAAGCCGAACACGGTGTCCTCTTTTGAGCAACTCGGCAGGCAGTTCGCCACCAACTTTGCGCCAGCCGGCGCCAGCAACGGACGTCAGACTCCCTCCTCGACATCAAACAGAAAGAGGGGGAGTCCCTCAAGGAATACCTGGACCGCTTCACCGCCGCCACATGGGAGGTTCGCGAGCTAGACCAGTCGATAGCCATGTCGGCTCTGAAGACTGGGGTTCGCTCCTACCGATTCCTCTTCTCCATCGAGAAGAGCTTCCCGGCCGACTTCACCGAAATGTTGGCCCGGGCCCGAAAGTATGCGAAGGCCGAGGAGGCAGTCGCCTCTAGGCGGGGAGCAATTGAGCCCGCCTCTAAGAAGCAGAAGAAGCGCCGCGAGGAGCGCGACCGACAAAGGAGCCGATCCCCCCGTCGAAAGAAGGATCTCCCCAGACTGAGGAGCCCGCCCCGTCAGCAGGGGCGACCTCAGCAGAGGACCCCTCCTCGACCGAGGTCCCCACTACGGCCTCGGACATACCCGGGGAGGTACGAGAACTATACACCCGTCAACGCCCCCCGGGCCGAGATCCTGATGGAAATCGAGGGTCGGGACTTCTTCCGACCCCCACCGCCTATGCGAGACACGAGATTTCTCCGTAATCCTAGGAAGTACTATCGCTTCCACCGAGACCGTGGACACGACACGGAGGACTGCTTCCAGCTCCGGGACGAGATAGAAGCACTCATCCGTCGAGGAGTACTCAACCGGTTCGTGAGAAACCGGCGCGAGGAAAGGAGGCCGGCGGAGGATGTCGTACCAACCGAAAATCCGGACGACAACAGGCCCATTGCCGGCACCATCAACATGATTGGAAGGGCCTCAGCAGGAGCAGCCGCCCCGGGAGCACCTCCGAAACGCCCACGCACTGATGAAGTCATCTCGTTCTCGGACGAGGACTTAGAAGGGGTCGAGACCCCTCACGATGACGCTGTGGTCATCTCAATGATTGTAAATAAGTTCGATGTAAAGCGTGTCCTAGTTGACAATGGAAGCTCAGCCAACATTTTGTATTATCATGCCTACCAAAAAATGGGGTTGACAGAAGGACATCTCCGGAGGATCAACGCCCCACTGGTCGGGTTCACCGGAGATTCGGTCTCGGTCGAAGGTGAGACCAGCTTCCTTGTCACAGTTGGCCTCGCCCCCCGGGAGAGCACTGTGAGGACGGACTTCCTGGTGGTCCGACTGCCCTCGGTCTACAACGCCATCCTTGGGCGGCCAGGGCTGAATGCCCTTCGAGCCGTAGTTTCAACCCACCATCTGCTCATGCGGTTCCCTACCGGCAAAGGAGTAGGCGAGGTCCGAGGAGACCAGCTGGTCGCCAAGCAATGCTACACGGCGGCCCACGGAGTAAAGCAACCGACCGAGGCGGCAATGCAGCCAACGGGCCCTTCATTGCCCATAGAAACCCTCGATGCGAGGGACACCCTCTGGAAGAAGCAAGTAGAGCCCGGTGAGCTCCTTGTTCAAGTTTCACTGAAAGAAAATTTTTCCGAGCTAACCGTGCAGGTCGGCTCCGGCCTCGGCGCCCGCGAGAGAGATCGCCTCGTCAGCTTCCTGCGGGGCAATGCTGACGTCTTCGCCTGGTCGCCTGCGGACGTGCCGGGAATTGACCCTGAGGTCATGGTTCACCGACTCCAGGTGAGGCCAACCAGCAGGCCTGTAAAGCAGAAGAAAAGGGGCTCCGTCCCGGAACGGCAACGTGCTGCGGCCGAGGAGGTGGACAAACTCCTCGAAGCCGGCTTCATCCGGGAGGTCTCCTACCCGGACTGGCTCGCCAACGTAGTCCTCGTAAAGAAGGCCAATGGAAAATGGCGTATGTGCGTGGACTACACCGACCTGAACAAGGCCTGCCCGAAAGACAGCTTTTCCCTTCCAAGCATCGACCAGCTCGTCGACTCTACTTCAGGGCACCAACTGCTAACTTTTATGGACGCCTTTTCAGGGTACAATCAAATCCGAATGGCGCCAGAAGACGAGGAGAAGACGACCTTTATCACTGACAAGGGCACCTACTGCTACAAGGTGATGCCCTTTGGCCTGAAAAACGCTGGGGCCACCTATCAGAGACTGGTTAGCCAAATTTTCAAAGACCAGATCGGCCGAAATATGGAAGTCTACGTGGACGACATGCTGGTGAAAAGCCGAGCGGCGGAACACCACATAGCCGATCTCGACGAGGCATTCGCCAAGCTCAGAAGATACAAAATGAAGCTCAACCCGGCGAAATGTGCGTTCGGGGTCACCTCGGGCAAGTTCCTGGGTTTCATAGTGACCCAGCGCGGAATTGAAGCTAACCCGGAGAAAATCCGGGCACTGCAAGAGATGTCGCCTCCGAAGATAGTTAAGGAGGTGCAGCGGCTCGCAGGGCGAGTTGCCGCCTTGGGAAGGTTCGTCTCTCGGTCAGCCGAGCGCTGCCTCCCTTTCTTCAAAAGCCTCAAACGGCCGAAAGACTTCCGGTGGTCAGAAGAATGCCAGCGAGCCTTTGAAGAGCTCCGGAGCCTTCTGGCCTCTCCCCCGCTGCTCACCAAGCCCCAGAAGGGTGAGGTTCTTTATCTATACCTGGCCGTCTCCCCGGCCGCAGTGAGCTCAGTCCTCGTCCGGGAAGAGGATAAGCTCCAAAAGCCGGTCTATTACACCAGCCGGGTTCTCAGGGATGCTGAGACCCGAAATTTTAAACTTGAGAAGACCATCTTCGCTCTCATCATCTCGGCTCGAAGACTCAGGCCTTACTTCCAGGCCCACACAATAGCTATATTGACCGACCAGCCTATTAAGCAAATATTGCAAAGGTCGGATCGTGCGGGGAGGATCGCCAAATGGGCGGTTGAGCTCGGGGAATTTGACCTCGAGTATCGGCCCAGGCCGGCTATCAAGGCCCAAATACTCGCCGACTTCATCGTGGAGTGTACCCTGCCGGACGACCCCGAGTTGCCACCCGTATCCGCGGAGGAAGCCCCGAGGCATCCGTGGGTCCTGCACTCGGACGGGTCTTCAACCTCGGGGGGTAGTGGAGCCGGACTCATCCTCACCAGTCCAGATGGAGTGGTGGCCGAGCAAGCCTTGCGCCTCGAGTTCCCGGCTTCGAACAACGAGGCCGAGTATGAGGCCCTCATCGCCGGGCTCAAGCTGGCGAAAGAACTGAAAGTGGAAGACCTGACGGCCTTCAGCGACTCCCAGCTGGTAGTGAACCAGATTCAAGGAGACTTTGAAGCTAAAGAGCCATCCATGCAAAAGTATCTCCAAAAGGTGCGGGAACTTACGTCTGCCCTAAATTCTTTCAATATTCAGTACATTCCGAGGGCGGAAAACTTCAGGGCAGACCAGCTGTCCAAATTGGCAACCTCCCACATGAGCGAGCTTCCCAAGGGAACAATGCTCGAGTATCTTCAGATCCCCAGCACGGAAGAACCCGAGCCCACCATGTGCATCGACTCCGAGCCAAGCTGGTCGATGGGCTCGTCTGCTACCTCCAAGACGGGACCTTACCTCATGACGAGACGGAGGCTCGCCGAATCAAGCGCCAAGCCCCCCGGTATGTCCTGTACGAGAATAGACTTTATCGTCGATCATTCACTTCTCCCCTTCTCAGATGCCTCCGCCCCTCCGAGGCGGACTATGCCCTCCGAGAGGTCCATGAAGGGATCTGCGGAAATCACATGGGGAGTCGGGCACTGGCCTACAAGATCCTGCGGCAAGGATATTACTAGCCCACACTCCAGAAGGATGCGACGGATTTCGTCCGAAAATGCGATCGGTGCCAGCGAAACGCCAATATCCAGCGCCGACCTTCGGCCCTGCTGACTTCTATCATCGCCCCCTGGCCATTTGCCCAATGGGGGATCGACATCCTGGGGCCCTTTCCCCAAGCCTCCGGACAAAGGAAGTTCCTGGTCGTCTCCATCGACTACTTCACCAAATGGGTCGAGGCCGAACCCGTCGCCCGGATCACCGAGCAAAAGATGCGGGACTTCGTGTGGAAGTCCATAATCTGCAGATTCGGACTACCCCGTATCCTTATATCTGACAATGGTCGACAATTTGACAATGTTCATTTCAGGAAATTTTGCTCTGAGCTCGGCATTGATCACCGTTTCACCTCGGTCGCTCACCCCCAGACAAACGGGGAAACTGAGGTAACTAATCGCACTATTTTGCAGGGACTCAAGGCTAGGCTTGATCGGTCCAAAGGACAGTGGGTCGAGGACTTGTACAATGTCCTTTGGGCGTACCGGACCATGTTCCGACTGCCCACAGGAGAGACCCCCTTCAACCTAGCATACGGCACTGAGGCCGTCATCCCGTTGGAGATCGGCCTGCCTTCTCCAAGGGTGGAGCATTATGACCCCGACACCAATTCCTCCCAGCTCAGGAGCAACTTGGACCTCGTCGAAGAGACATGAGAGGTCGCCCGGGTCCGCATGGCAAGATACCAACAGCGAACGGCCCAATACTACAACTCCAGAGTCAAGCCCAAGCTCTTCAAAGTAGGGGACCTCGTCCTCAGAAGAGCCGAGGCTTCTCAACCGACCGAGCAAGGAAAGCTCGCCCCGAATTGGGAAGGGCCGTATCAAATCGCCCGGGTACAACGACCAGGGGCATACAAATTGAAGTCCCTGGAGGGGACTCCGATCCCGCGAAGCTGGAACTCCGAGAATCTACGAATGTACTACCAGTAAAACCCCTAGGGGTTTAAGACAATCAGGACAATGGGCTCAGTTCCTTTTCTGCAAATAATTCTCTTATCTTGACGACTGTAATTCTCTTCTAATGTTGGGCCGTCTGTGATCTCCAGATTTCCCGGCCAAAATCGGGATGCCTCGAGACTCGACCGTAGAGTTCCAAACTCCCTCGACCTCGAGAAGTATCGCAAGACGATGAAACATCGGCTTGACGCAAGGATCCCTCGACTAAGGTCGGGATGCCCCGAGGGTCGACCGTAGAGAACCAGACTCCCTCGACCTCGGGAAGAAGCCGTGAGGGGTGGAAAGGGTGGTTCCACCCGGGGCGCCACAAAGTGGACCCCCGGGAGCGGTCGACGATCCCCGATCCCCGAAGCGGACAATACTTTCCCTCGACTAAGGTCGGGATGCCCCGAGGGTCGACCGTAGAGAACCAGACTCCCTCGACCTCGGGAAGAAGCCGTGAGGGGTGGAAAGGGTGGTTCCACCCGGGGCGCCACAAAGTGGACCCCCGGGAGCGGTCGACGATCCCCGATCCCCGAAGCGGACAATACTTTCCCTCGACTAAGGTCGGGATGCCCCGAGGGTCGACCGTAGAGAACCAGACTCCCTCGACCTCGGGAAGAAGCCGTGGGGGTGGAAAGGGTGGTTCCACCCGGGGCGCCACAAAGTGGACCCCCGGGAGCGGTCGACGATCCCCGATCCCCGAAGCGGACAATACTTTCCCTCGACTAAGGTCGGGATGCCCCGAGGGTCGACCGTAGAGAACCAGACTCCCTCGACCTCGGGAAGAAGCCGTGAGGGGTGGAAAGGGTGGTTCCACCCGGGGCGCCACAAAGTGGACCCCCGGGAGCGGTCGACGATCCCCGATCCCCGAAGCGGACAATACTTTCCCTCGACTAAGGTCGGGATGCTCCGAGGGTCGACCGTAGAGAACCAGACTCCCTCGACCTCGGAAGGAAGCCGTGAGGGGTGGAAAGGGTGGTTCCACCCGGGGCGCCACAAAGTGGACCCCCGGGAGCGGTCGACGATCTCCGATCCCCGAAGCGGACAATACTTTCCCTCGACTAAGGTCGGGATGCCCCGAGGGTCGACCGTAGAGAACCAGACTCCCTCGACCTCGGAAAGAAGCCGTGAGGGGTGGAAAGGGTGGTTCCACCCGGGGCGCCACAAAGTAGACCCCCGGGAGCGGTCGACGATCTCCGATCCCCGAAGCGGACAATACTTTCTGAAGCAGAGCTCTGCCATTGAACTAGCGCGCACCCTACTTCGGTAGAGCGCCCACAGGCCCGCCGACCTGACACAAGACTCCTCGACTAAGGTTGAGGCGCCCCGGGGTCCGACCAGAGGGTCTCAAGCTCCCTCGGCCTCGAAAAGAACTGTAGATCGATAAAGCCTCCCCAGATCCTCTCAACTTCGGTGGGTGTCGTCGGGTCCGTGAGAAGCCCGAGCCCCCTTACAAGTCAAAATGACTCCGGAGGACGACGAGGAAGGGAAGCAACCTACCCCGCCATGTGAAACACAACTCCGAGAATGCAAGAGGTACATCCAACTCGATGCCCTCCTTGTCAAATTTTATCTACATACCGCTAATCATCTAACGTTGGAGTCCTATCTTGCCCCAAAGTCGGGCTACTCCAATGGGTCGGCTTAAGACCGATCTCCTAACTACATTATGCATGCTCCGTTTGACAAGTCTCCGCTCGTCAAGTCTCAACTCGAACAAAGTCTCCGTAAGTTAGGGCCCAACTCGGCCCCCATACATAGACTCCGATGTCTAGCTGAGAAAGCGGTCCCGGTGGCAAGTGCACCAGCCGAACACAGATACTAAGGCGATCTTCAGAGATTCCAGCCTTACTCACTGAAATCTCGGCAGAGTCCGAGAGCAATAACTATGAAAACCTTCGGCGATAATTCGACTATTAGCCCGCGCTCCCTACAAAGGACCCGGAAGTCAAGTTCGGAAACCCGACTAGACTCCCCCGAATAGCGGCACGAACAGACCTAGCCCGGTCCTACTCGAAGGGCTAAGGCCCGACCTCAATGCCTTGGATTTTCCCAAAGGCCGAACGTGACGACTTTCGCGATTCTAAGATCCGAGTTATAGGACTTAGAAAATTTTCTGGAAACCTAATCTCGGAGCTCCCTTTGCTCGGAATGACTAAGATCCGAGAAGGCTAAGGTATAACTCAGGAAAAGGGCAACTTCGTTAAGTGGCCCGAGAACTAAAATACAGAGTTAGAGGTCGTCGAGGCGGTTAGCTAAGACCCTAGCCTCATTCACGACAAGAAAGGAAAAGACGAGCACAACATGACAAAAGTATTTTTTCATTGACAAAGGGCCGGAGGGCCAATTACAAAATAGGAAGTCGGCCATTCAAGAGCCGACCTCGGATACAATGAAAAAGAAAAAATACGCCAAGTCTTAAGCGGCGGCAGTAATATCTGCGGGGTCGTCCGTGGCGATGGCCTCAGGACCTTCAGCCGGCACAGGCTCGGGGTCTTCTCCAACTGGCTTAGCACTTCCCAGATCATGCCATCCCCCTTCCCGTTTCAAGTCAGCACCTTTCTTTCTCCCTGACTTGTCTTGCCCACGCTTCTTTAGCATCTCTATCAGGGAAGGATCCATCTTTTCTGCCTGTGCCTCCACAATCTCGCCCGCTGACATGAAAAAATACAAGTCTCAAGCTGCGGGGGCGACATCTTGGGGGTCGTCTGGCACAATAATGATCTCAGCCGGCACAGGCTCAGGGTCGGGGGCAGGGGCCTCGGGTGCTGCCTCCGGGATGTCGTCCGTCTCGGCCGCCGTTGTCGCCTCCGGGACACCCTCCGTCTCGGCCGCCCTCGTCGAAGGCTCGGCGGGGTCTTGTTCGTACAATCCTGCCTCGGATGTCAAAATGGCAGGAAGGTCTTCCATGTCGAACCCGTAGCCCGCGTCCATCCTCGGACGGACCGTCGAAAAGTCGTACTGGGGGCAGTACCGGATCACCTGCAGCCGGAAGTTCTCGAAACCCCGGAGAAACCCGTCGACTGTCTCCTCCTCTAACATGTCACGGAACTCCTGCGACCCCTTGAAGAGCTCCACGGCATGATCAGCTCGCTCGAGGGCCCTCCTCTCTCGGGCCTCGAGCTGCTCGATTCGGAGGCGGGAAACCCCGTCCTCATACTTGAGGCCCGCAACCTCGGATTGGACCTCCCCCAGGCGCGCCTCCGAGGCGCGCAAGGCCGACCTGGTTAGGGGGTGAGCAGCCTTCTCCTCCTTGAGCTCCTCCGCCATAGCGAGGCGCTCGGCCTCGGTGGCCGCCCTCCGAGCCTCGGCCTCGGCCAACGCCGCCTCCAGCTCGGCGATCCTTTTCTTAGCCGGCTCCAACTGCCGGCTGACCCGCCGGGTCTCTTCCTGGCATCCCTGGGCGATGAACACCAGGGTGTCGAGCTCGTGAACATGCTGTAAAGAAAGAGACAAAATGATCATGAGTTAAAAACATACGGATTCACTAACAACTTTAAGGAAATCAAAAAAAGGACTTACCCGGGCGGTGTTGCAGTAAGCACTGTCAACGACCACCTCCAGCGGAATGTTCCGGAACTCGGCCCGGTCCGCTGGAAGCATCGCACGCCGAAGCACGGAGCGTGCGACCTCGGCGTTATGAATGGCCGAGCTCCCCTCGGGAATAGGGGAGTCCGGCTCGACTGACTCCTCCCGGGAAGCTCGGGAAGGGCCCGGCATGCCCGAGCCCGAGGTCCCAGAGCCGCTCGCTTCGGGGCCTTGAGTCGGCTCAGGTCCCGAGCGCTGCTGCCGGATCGTGGACGGCTCCCCCCGCTGGGCAATGGGGGCAGGGCAAGGAGGGGCTGATGGGCCCACGTCGCTGACGACCCGTGCCCGCCTCGGGTCGGCTGTGGAGGCCCCCGCCTCGGGGCCACTCGTCCCGGCCGACGTCGAGGCACCGTCTGATCTCGCCCTCTTCCGAGGCTGAGGCATAGTTCCGCCGGCCTCGGCCTCTCGCCTCCTCAGGCGGAAAAAAAGCGATGTGTTGCTGGTCGGCATGAAGGGAATGTCTGAACAAAAATTTCACTAAGTGTCAGACCAGTAGCAGTGAAAACAAAGGACAAGGAAAGAAAGTAATATAACTACCCTTACCCTCGGGGCGCGCCGAGCTCAGACCCACACTCGCCAGGGCGCCCTCCCGCAGGAGCTCGGTCAGGTCGTTGCCCCTCCCGAGGGCTTGCAGAGAGTCTAGGGTCCTCAGCTCCCTCCCCGACGGCTCGGAGAGCCTGTTGAGGGCCTTCAACCGAGGGTGTCCCCACCTCGGGTCGAACCCCCAAGGCGCCTCGGACGCCAGGAAGAAAAACTTCCCCTTCCACTCATGAATCGAGGAAGGGGCGCCTTGGAAGAGTGACATACCGCCCCGAAAGGCAAAGTATAGCCACCCTGCGTCCGCCGGATTCTTCTTCAACAGAAAACACCGGCGGAAAAGACCCACTGAGATCGGGATCCCGTGCCCGAGGCACAGGGACAAGAACCCGATTATCGTCCTCCACGAGTTCGGAGCCAACTGCGCCGGGACGAGCTGGTACTTGGCCAGCAGGTTGTTCACGAACTCGTGAACGGGAAACCGCAGACCAGCCCAGAGTGTCTCGCGGTAGACCGCGATCCGACCTGGGGGCGGCTGCGTCACCCTGTCCTCCGGCCCCGCGGTTTCAAGGCGAAACCCGGGCCGGAAGAAGAAGCGGGAGCGGATCAACTCCAGCTCCTCCTCTGACAGGCTGGACCCTACCTCCTCCGGACCAAGACCCATTTTACAAGAGCGAAGTGAAATCGAAAACAGAGAATGAAAACTGGGGAAGAAAAAGGAAGGAGAACCCTAGCAGTTGCAGGGTAGGAACCTACTAGACATTGCCGGAAATCGCTCCGGGCACCGACGGCGAGGTTCGGTTGAAGAAGGAAGCAAGGGAGAAAGACAACAAAAATAAGAGGCAGCCAAATAAAACCTTTAGGGCAACCTCGAGGGGTTTATATAGACCCCCTCGGCGGTCCAGATCGGCAGGGTCGGTTCCCATCTCCCGATCGGATTGCACCACGTGTTGACCTCGGAGACCGAGGCACCGTATTCACTCCGGATCAATAAATCGGGTACGAAATCGAAGCCCTGTCCCATCGGATCTCGGGGCCTCATTATGGGTCCGCAGAATCGAATCGCCTTGAACAACGAACGGACAGCACCTCCGCTCCCCTCATTTAATAAGGCCCTGGGGCACGTGGAGCCCCGACGTAGCCTTCACCTCGCCGGATCCATGATCCAGTAATACGAGATCGGAAGCGTCCGATCCTAGGTCATGCCGCGTGTCCGTTTTGAACCCCGTAACGGCACGCTCATTGATGAGCGGAGAATTCCGATTACGGGATCGAGGCGTCGCCTCGTCCAGCCCAAGGACCCTCATCATGAGTCCGCCGCACGAAGCGATCTTGGCGATCCAAGAGACGCCAACCCCGTTACACCCGCTCCGAGAAACGTAAAGACACGAGCTCCACCATAAGTTCGCTGAATAAAGCAACCTCGAAACGCCTAAGGGCGCGGGTCTCGCCATAAACACTCCGAGAAACACGAGGGCGCAGACGAGATTCGCCCCCCAACTTTAATGATAGACTTTACTTCCCATGTTCGAGCCCGCAAGCCGCTCGAACTCGGAAGTCGGGGGGTAGTGTTGGGGGAATAAGATTTTTCCCCCCAAGTGACACAAATGCCCCCAAGAAGCCGCACGATCGCCGACCCTGAACAGCCGAAGTCGGCGTCCGATCTCGGAACGCCCGACCTCAAGACATCCGACCTCGAGACCTCCGACCTAGGAAAATCCTGACGCTCAAGGTCTACCCTTGTCAGCCACCTACTACGGCCGTACTCCTCCGAGGTCCAGCTGAGGACCATACCCTGCCACTGCTTCAGCATTTATTGCGCATGGCCGCTGTAACCCTCCGG
The DNA here is from genome assembly GCF_051530095.1 of Phoenix dactylifera. NCBI lineage: Eukaryota > Viridiplantae > Streptophyta > Magnoliopsida > Arecales > Arecaceae > Phoenix > Phoenix dactylifera. The sequence goes on from NC_143193.1 coordinate 3,831,153, forward strand.
TTCACTCTACAATTAATGTGGATCTCCGGCTTACTCCACCATTAATGCGGATCTCTGGCTTACTCCACCATTAATGCGGATCTCCGGCTTACTCCACCATTAATGCGGATCTCCGGCTTACTCCACAATTAATGCGCATGGCTCCTGACATCTACGGATCCTCGGCTCTCCACGGCAAGTTAGCCCAGCAGAGTCTGGTCAACCATGATAAGTCTCTGATCTCGGCCATACCCCCGACACCAATGCAATGATTCGCCTGGTAGCGTACTGGTTCGGGTCGTACGACGCCCTCACTGCCGACATCAGCACAATGATTCGCCTGACCGTGCGCCGACCTGAGCCACATGCCGAGCCGTACTATGGCCTCGCCCTGTTATATCACAGGTAAACCGACCCCCACCTATAAAAGGGAGCCTTAGCTTCTGAGGAGGGGGTTGGGAAATTCCGCGCCTTACAAGCACTGTTCATCTCCTCCTTACACTATCTGCCCCCTCTCTGACTTGAGCGTCGGAGGGCCGGCGCCGGAAAACCCGGCCACCGGCTTGTCTGCAGGCACCCAGACGGAGGACGCCGCCCGCTGACGGATCGCTGCCCCGCCGTGAGGATCCCCAGCTCCCTCTCTCCAGCCACCCCAGACGAAGGACGTCGCCCGCCGACTGGTCGCCGCCCCGTCGTGGTGACCCGCAGCTCCCTCTCCCTCGACCAAAGATTGCCCCCGGGTCTAATTTCCAGCAACAATTCCCAAAGGGAGACTATTGATCTAAGTACAACCAAGCTACTTTACATCACTACTATCGAAGAGGTAGTGACAGATATTGAGAGCCAGCCACCTGAATGGGCACTTGTAGCTAAAGATACCCATGTGACATCCAATCTTGAACATTCCCCTATAGTAGTTTCCCTTTTAGAAGAGTTTCATGATGTAGTCCCTGATGATCTTTCGGATGCACTTTCTCCAATGCGTGATATCCAACGTGCAATTGATCTAGTTTCCGGAGCATCTCTGCCCAACCCTCCACATCATAGGCTCAGACCGAATGCATATGCTAGGACCTGAAATTTAATGTTACCGACAGTTGAGTTTGCATGTAATAGTTCGGTTAACAAGTCCATAGGTATGAGTCCATTCGAAGTGGTGCATGATTACAAACCTAGGCAACCCATAGACCTATTTTTCATATCTCATCAATATAGATTCTTTGAGTCTGCACAACCAATTGCATCATATCCACATTCATTGTATCAAGAAATCAGCAATTGTAGTCACTTTAATAACTTAAAATATAAATCCCTTGCTGATTTAGACAGATGTTATAAAGAGTTAAGTGAAAAAGATTACGTCATGATAAGAATTAGGCTTAAACGATTTTCTTCAGATACGTTTAAGAAATTGCAAACTTGTAGTGCAGAACCGTTCAAAATCTTAAAAAAAATCAGTTCGAATGCATATATTGTGGATCTTCCTGATGACTATAAGATTAGTGCGACATTTAATATTGAAGATTTAGTCCCATACAAAAAGATAATATTCATGCCTTCTGAGCTCTTTATTGATATACCTGCCCATATTGGACACCCTGACCTATTACCTGCTGTTGAGCCACCACCTTCCAAATTTCATGCACGCAGAGAACAAATAGAACATATATTGGATGAGCAGGTTGTTTCAATCAGGAATGGTGGTTACCAATGTTGCCTTATTTGGTGGAAAGGTCGACCAAAGTCTGATGTGATGTGGATTTCCAGAGCACAGTTGCAGCGCCTTGACCCCCGATCTTCTGGAGCAGTACGACAGCCAGCCAGACCTGTACTCGACGGGGTCGAGTTTTTCTCACCCGGGAGGAGTTGATGGGGACATCAGAGCCCTTCATCCAGATGATCCTGAGCCCCCGGATTGAGTCAGACTCGTTTATTTGCATATTTATTTTATTTTTATTTCTGGGCTTGTTTGCATTTTGGGGCTTATTTGTGTTATTCGTGGGGTTATTAGGAGTTATTTTTGTGTAAGGGGGTTTTATGTTAATTGTGTTAATTTGGCCCTATATATAGGGAACTATTTTCATGATTAGGGTTTTAATGAATGATTAAGAACTTTCTTTTCCCCACATCTTATTCTTCTTCTTCCTCCTCCTCCCCTTCTCTTCTTTCTGCGTCCCTATAACCTCTTCTTCCTTCTCCCTCTTTTGTTCTTCCTTCTTCTCCTCTTTCCCCGCAGTTGTGCTGCATCGCTTTTTCTGTGTGTTCCATGTGCATTGAAGGTGCTAAGTTCAAATAGAATAATAAGAGGAATAATATGGTATTGCATATTCCTAGATTGGCCAAGACGTATGCTTTCGTCATTACTAATCCTAGGAGTTAATAACGCATATCTTATAGCTTAGTAGGAATATTGTAAGGAGACAAGTGCATGTAATAGTAGGGATGAAAGGCAATAACGAAGTCTAATCATTTTCAACCTATTTTTCATGCAATCTAAACTAAGGAAATAATCAAACTCTATTCTTCCCTTGCTGTTCGTCCTACCACTCCCGCTCCCTCCCTTCATATCCACCTCATCTCTCTTATTCAATGCTTTCTTTCTTTGGGCTACGATTAGCTGAACTTGTAGTTTATTTATGGGATGCCCTACTTCCATATATATGGCTTGCTCTCTCTCTCTCTTCTCTTTTTTTATACTCTTACTTCAAATTATAATATAAAGTAAATTACAAAACCCTTTTTGAGGTGTACATTTATTACACTTATTTTCAATAGTTTTAAAACCTACACTTATACATAGTTAAATAAATGGTGTTAGTGAAACTGTTTACCTCATGCGAAAAGCTAAAATTATTCTTGAGTAGGGAGGAGGATACACATATTCTTTTTATATCCCTAGATGGTTGTTATGTCACTTAATGTTATTTTGGTCATTTTGAAATTTTTCTGATGTGACATTTGGGTGTTATTTAACATTAGCAGTTGGACTAATATTCTGTTAAGTTACAGATTAAAGTGCTAGACAAAAATAAATCTTAGGATCGTAAGAGTAGGTTTTTCAAACTATTGGGTATAAGTATAATTTATCCTTAATCTCAGGAGAATTTCTGTAATTTACTCTATAATATATATGTACTTACATTTACTATTTCTTTCGTCGAGATGTTGCATCGGGTGCTGCTATTCTCTCACTCGACTAATATTTCACTAGCTACTAATCTATCAGGTTGTCCTAGTTTATCACGTTTGGCTATCAACAGAGTGCAACTCTATGGCCGTTTGAATTGATTGTTTTATCAAATTTTTTTTTCCTGAAGTTATTTAATTTACCCTTCACTAATTTGATCGCTGAGATTTGATTTCTATCAATAAAATCAAGGGAAATTACATGGTGAATCTTATTTAGTCTTGATTAGATTTGTTTGAAAATTTGGCACTAAAATTTGGTGTTAAACACCAACCTAACCTTCCTTTTTCTAAGTCCCATAACAAACATTTCTATAAAAGGCTTTATTGTTTAGCATAAAAGAAAGTAGGTTAAATATGTTAATCATGGCCAACTTGCGCTCTCTGTAAATTGCGTCCAAATATATAGCATATGTAGATATTTAGGAGGGTGATTAACAATTAACTCATTGAACTAAGTACACCAATTTTGGTAATATTAAGCCTGCCAGCACCTAAAACTCACCATGGGGAGATGTGAATATGATTCAATTGGCTTCAAGATAAGAAGTATACATGGATGCAAATGGCCATAGTAAGCTGCCATTCTCCATCTTCCTATGCCTCAATGCCTCGCACTTTAGTAACAGTCTTGGAGTAAAAACAAACATTATTAGATGCTTAAAATATTAATAGATGATATCCTTAAAACTACATTCAAGGACTCTTCCTCAACCCCTGTCCCCTAAGACTTTGCAACAAAAAAAAAGGGTTTGCATCCCCTTAAACATTTCTAAGATCTAAGACCTAGCTACTAGATCTGATGCATTATTTTAATTATATTTTGCACTTAATTTCTTGCATAACCATTCCTGAGTATAAGCCTATTTCTAAGACCAGCATTTGTACTATTACATTCCATTGTTCCATTCGACAGATCACCTAAATTAAGCTTATGGAACTAAGAGTATATTAAGAGAAACGATAAATCGCCAAAAATACTAGGAGCCCATGCCACTTTAGAATATGAAGTCCTAACCTCTCATCAAAGAGGTGAGAGGTAGGTAATACCAATAGACAAAATATGGATGATCATGAAGAGCTTGATATCCCCAATGAATTTTAAAGGATGTTATTCTCAAGGATGGTAGAGTTTTGCATATGCTTTTCTTGAACTCGAACATCTTAGGACCTCAATCTCAGAGATCAAGCAGCCCTCCTCCGAAATTGAAATCCACATTACAATAATTAGTATATGCTCCGGTAAGGATTTAGGATTAACCTTGTGGGAACAAGAAGAATTTTGGGCTTCGAGAATCTAACTCGCAAGAGGAAGGATAATTTGATAATTTAAACTCTTAATTTTCAAGAAAATCAAAGATGTTGCCATGCGACGAGGTATACGTGCATGGAAAATTTAGGCTATGGCATTACCATTCTTCTTCTCAAGACTCCATTCTCAATTTCTTAGTTAATTTGTCATGGATTGGTGACTCTTTCTAGAAGTGCAAGGCTATTATTTTTCAAAAGGTAAAATTGATAATTGATGCTTTGATAGACCGGGCTATGCCTTTAACCTTTGTCGGCCAGGATTTTAAAGGGATTAAAAATTATAATCGAGTCCACCAAAGAAGTGTTGGCGGAGGCCGATGTGGGCCAAGTCAGTAAGGCTTGCCCACGGCGGAGGCCGATATGGGCCAAGTCGCAATCGAACGCCGGAAGGGCACTTGGGATGGTTGGTTTAAAGACTATGGTTAAGCCTTCACTATTACCTGCAGGTTTTAGTGAGATAGTAGCGCATACGGTCCTAACAGTGGTATCAGAGCCGGCGACACGGGTTCGATTCCCAGGATAAGCGATTAAAAAAAAAAAACACCCTTGCTGGGGGGGGGGTTGTTGACGGAGGCCAGTATTGGCCAAGTCAGCAGGGCTCGCTTGCTGGGAGGAATTGTAGGGGTGACAAAATATGATCCGACCTGCCAATCCGACTCGTGTTCGACCCATCATAAATAGGTTCGGGTTTGCCTAAACAGATTCGGGTCGTAAACAGGTTGACCTGTTTAACTTGTTTATTAATTGGGTCGGATACAGGTTTTAGTTATTGAACTCGTTTAACCCATTTAACCCGCTTAATCTATAAATATTAAATAATTTTCTAATATGTATCCCTTACAAATCAGTGAATCACGGCCACCGTGTTTTCGGAAAATAGTTTTCCCCTTCGGCCTTTTGATTTCCTAATCCGTTTTTAGTATCCGGAATCCATCGCTCTCGTTGTCACCGCTCGAAGCCTCAAATCCAGTCTCTGTTCATCATCACCTACAAATCCGGTATCCCGATTGACACTCTCGTCGTCGTTGCTCGAATCTCTCCAGAGTTCTTCTCTTCCTCGTCAGCGAGATAGGGTTTGGAGAATCCGAAAAATATAGGGTTTTTTCGGCATGAGGTTGGATGGATGAAGGATGCCGGAGCTCTGTAGCAGAGTGCGGAAGGGGCGAGCACAAGTGAACCCGATAGTCCAGGCCAAGAGGCCGACCGCTGCCAAGAGGAGGAGGGCTTAGTGATGGCGGCTCGGTGCAGCGCTGCAACGGCGGCACAGCGGCGGTCGTGGCAGTTCTCGAGGCGGTGGTTCGATCGGTGAAGCTCCGACGGCGACGCAGCAAGGCGGAGGCCGCGGGCGGTGCGGGGTGGCAGCTCGGGCACAGCCGTGGCGAGGGAGGCTGATCGGGGAAGATGAGAAGGAATTTTTTTTTCTCCTTTACGGCTTTAACCTCCCGCCTCTCTTTCTCTCTCTCTCTCTCTCGTTTCTCTCTCTCTCTAGATCCACCAACGACCGACTCCTTGGAATCCTCGATCATCGGCGGAAGAGAGAGGAGTCGGTCATTGGCGGGTTGGCGGAAGGAAGGGAAGGCGGAGCCGCGGAAGTGGGTTGCGGTAGCATGAAGAAACTAGGGCTGGCTGCCCCAAATTTTTTTTTATTAAACGGGTTAAACGGGTCGGGTCGGGTTGCCCATTTAATAAACATGTCGGGTTCATGTTGTAATTTCCTGACATGTTTAATAAACAGGTCAGGTTCATGTTTACAATTTTCTGACCCGACCTACATCTGATCTGACCCGTTTATGTCTGATCCAACCCGATTGCCACCCATAGGGAATTGTTGGCGGAGGCCGGTGTGGGCCAAGCTAGCTGGGCTCGCTTGCTAAGGGGATAGTTGGCGGAGGCCAGTGTGGGCCAAGTCAGAAAGGCTCGTCCGCGGCGGAGGCCGGTATGGGTCAAGTCGCAATTAAACGCCGGAGGGCGCTTGGGATAGTCGGTTTAAAAACCATAGTTAAGCCTTCACTATTACCTACAGGTTTTAGTAAGATGGTAGCGCCTACGGTCCTAACAAAAAGCATCTTTTAATCCTCCTTTTCAAAAATGGCGGTGATCTTGGTCGTTCCAATGTTGCCTACTTACAACATTTTCTTCCACCAAGATTACTCCAGCCAATCTTGTATGAGTCCTTAGAGACCAAAAAGAGGCATCTTTTTGACAACAACCTCCATTCGTTGAAATATGAAAAAAAAATTATTAGTTTTTCAATGCCCACTGGAAGAGAGAGACCCTTAGAAGCTGCCACGAACGTAAAGCATTAATCGGAACTCTCTTTTCTTCCCGGACGTTGCCTTTCATTTGAAGTATTGTAAAATCATGCACTAAAAGCGTAGAAAAGATAACAAGAGATCTTTGAAAGAAGTGAAAAAAAAATTCTCATATGCTAACGAACCAAACCCCGCTTTCTAATTCTCTGTTCCTTTATGGCACGCCAGCTACTGAGGCCACACTTTTTTTTCTCTTGGTAGTACCATCGTTGGGCCACGTACCATTACTCATCAACATCATGGACTTCCACCTTTCAGAGCCCAAATGAGATATGCCCACAAATTATGAATTTCTTTCTTGGAGATTGCAGTCATGTTTCTTTATAATTTTTTTTATCAAAAATAGAGGAATCCTGGCTGTTGATTATTAGTGGATATCCAAAAAAAATTTCTTCAACCAGTTCCTTTTTATTATTGGGAGAAGAAGGTAAAAGACCGACCGACATTGTAGAAGAGTAATAGCACTATGCAACTCAGCCATCGCCGACAACGTCGGAAAATAGTAGCCCTTTCGTGGTCTACCATTGATAGATGAAGTGGATCCATCAAGAAGATGAAGTGCTGGGATATAGCAAATTAAATCACCCTGACCTTTAACAGATGCAAAATCATAGTAATTATTAGCCTTAGGTTTTTTTTTTCCAAATTACACGTACGTAGACTTCACATCTACTATACTAGTTGTCATGAAAGAATTCAGGACCGTTCATTCTATGATGGATAGTAAGTAGAAATTTGAAAATTTATGCTGCAAAAATTATAGGGTTCGTTTGGTTAGGTTTGTTAAATTTTAGGATTATCTGGTGATTCATAAAAATTATTTATCTAAAAAAATAATTACAAGAAAAAAATAAATATTATCACATTTAGTTGGTAAAAAAATTATTTTGAAAAATGGCATCAGAAAAAGATTGCTATATCTGGTTGGAGGTAATCTTAAATAGGATTCGTTTGGTTAGATTTGTCAAATTATAGGATAATTTGATAATCCGTGAAAATTATTTATCTAGAAAAATGATTATGGGAAAAAAATAAATGTTACCACGTTTGGTTGGATCAAAAAATATTTTAGAAAATGGCATCAAAAAAAGATTGCTATATTTGATTGGATGTAATCTTATATGATGATATTGCCAAATTTCTAACAATATTCTTGAATAAACAATTCAAGTAATAATATTTTTTTAATCAAATTCTTGGCCATTTATAGCCCACTCAAATAAATTCTATCAATATTGGCTATTAAAATATATTAAAATATATTTGCATAAGTTGATAAATATTTTAAAATTAACTACACATATATTAAAAATATATTTCTTATTATAAATAAATTTTAGTATGTTTTGGTATATAAATAAATATAATTAATTTTTAATAAATCTTATGCTAGATTTATTGATAATTAATAAATATTTCTTAATTATTTATTAATAATCAATTTTTATTAATAAATATATTGATATATTAAATATGTTATTATTTATAAAGTTTATTAATCAATGTATTAATATATTTACATATATTAATATAATATTTATTAATATGGTTAATATTAAATATATAATATAACTAATACAATATTAATATAATATAAGTAAGGGTACTTCCCTCACGAAATGATAATTTCAACTTACCTTCTGAGTAATTCAGCATGGAAAAACAAATACCAAATTTCTGATGGTATTTGTTTTACATTCTTCTTTAGAAAAATAGACATGGAATCTATCATTTTTCTCACCTATTTTTCTTCTTTAGAAAAATAGACATGGAATCTATCATTTTTCTCACCTATTTTTGGTATCGAATATGGAAATCTTATATGAGATTTATGTTTTCATGATAGATTATCTCCAACTAAATAGGCCTTGTGCAATTTCCTTCTTCTTTCTCTCTTTTTCGTAGATAAAGGCGAGTGTGGCGGCGCTGCCATCGATGACCACAAAAAATTCCCAACATAGACCAGACGTCCTATATTTATGTCTTGTTATGATGTAGATAATTTCCAAACGCAACTCCCAAGGGATTATAAATAGAGGAAGTAGAGGAGGCCCAAGGAACAACCAATCTCCTTGCATTACATTTCAGTGATCTCTTGAAAGAAGTATACAATGACCAACCCGGGAAGCAATGCTCCAGCAAGCAAGAACCTCATGCAAAGTGATGCCGTTCAGAGGGTCAGTTCTTTTCTCCTCCTCTTCTTCTTCTTGGAGATGATTCTCTATTTATTTGGAGCTTTTCTTTTCTTCCAACTAACCATTCTCTCCTTTGCAGTACATACTGGAGACAAGTGTTTACCCACGAGAGCATGAGCAGCTTAAGGGAATGAGAGAGGTGACCATCAAACACAAGTGGCAAGTTCTAACTCTAATGAAACCCCATTGTCTGCTAGAATCTATGGAACTATTACCACTTATGGCAATTTCATGTCCTGCTTCAAATGTGGCAGCATATCATGCACACCATTATAGTGGTTCAATTATCAACATTAAAGTGGCGAAATTACATTATTATAGAAGTATTTGGTAAATGGTTATTTTTGAATCTTTTTGTTAAAACATTAAGGACTAGTTCAAGGTGACTATTGGAATTGATACTTGTTGGGGGGGGAAAATGGATTGCCCCGAAACACGTGAACGCATCGCCAGCACGTGACTGGAGGCGCCCGACCTGGAGGTGCCTGACTTGAAGGCGCCCGACCTGAAGGCACCCGACCTGGAGGTGCCCGACCTTAAGGTGCCTGACCCCGAGGCGCCCGACATCGAGGCGCCCGACCTCCAGGCGCTCGACCTGGAGGTGCCCGACCTTAAGGTGCCCGACCTCGAGGTGCCTGAACCCGAGGCGCCCGACCTCGAGGTGCCCGACCCCGAGGCGCCCGACCTCGACATCCCCGACTTCAAAATGCCAAGCCGACCTCAGAAGGCCGACCTTGCCGTTCATACGCTACGGCCACGCCCTACGACAACCTCACCACACCATGCTCCACTCGCCAGCCATTCCACGACATATCAACCAGGGACCATTCCCTGAGCGACTGTCAGCAATTAATGCGCATGGCCTCCGCAGATCTCCGGCTTACTCAACAATTAATGTGCACGGCCTCCACAGATCTCCGGCCTACTCAAAATCTTAAGCCCTCCAGACAGCCAGTTGACTCACTCGACTACGCCCAGTCACCTACTGCAACTCATTGGCTCCAGTCTAGCCCTCCACGGCAGCGCATTAATTCACACGATCAGGCTTAATCATGACGGTAACTCATTTAATTCGCTCCGTCACATCACAGGTAACTCTGTACCCTCTTATAAAAGGAAAACCTCTCCCTCTTAAAGGGGGATCTGAACTTTGAGAACTTGAAGAAATATAATATCTCTCCCTCTCCACAATAGCCCCCTCTGACTTAAGCATCGGAGGGCCAGCACCGGAAGCCCCAGCCACTGGCTTCTTGCAAGTGCCCCGGAGGATGCAGCTTGCCGGCGTACCGCTACTCGCCACTCTTACCGGAGCTCCTCCTTCTCAGCCAGTGGTCGCCCCCGGATCCAATTTCCAGCAACAGTTGGTGCTAGAGGAAGGGCCCGAGTCGCGGCCATGAAGCTAAGAAGCAAAGGAGCTTCCAACGCCTTCCGGCATCCTGCATTAAGTTCCGGACACTCAGTCCAGAATTCGCCGTTAAAACCTTCGGCGGACCCAGTTCCCCAAGTCCAACCGGAGCAATTCAATGTTTTCGTACAGCAAGTTCAAGCTTTGGCCACAGTAGTCCAAGGCCTGCAGCGTATGGAGGCTCTCCCTATGCCGCCTCCACAGGTTCAGGCCCAGCCAGTTCTCCCTCCAAACGGATCGGCGGCCAACAATGGAGAACGACGCTATTATCAAGACTCAACCCGAGCGTCTCCCTTGAGAGAACCGCTAGGGAGGAGTCTAGACAAAAGGCCGCAGCCTTCGGAGGCAGAATCAGCTCCAGGCGAACCAGCGCCGGAGCAGACCACTGTGGCAGTTCCCCGAGGTGGGAAACTCGACAAGAAGGTCGAGAGGCTCGAGCGGCGATCGAGGCGCTCCACAGCCAGAAGGCAAGGCGCGAGGGTGACTTCGAGTTTTCCACCAGATCACCTTTCTTCCGCCAGATTGAGGAGGAATCGGTCCCACCACGGTTCAAAATGCTCTAGGTAAAGCCCTACAATGGGACAATCGACCCCCTCAACCACCTGGAGAGCTATTGGGCCCTCATGGCACTCCAAGGATCCTCAGAAGCCGTGCTCTGCAAGGCCTTTCCTGCAACACTCCGAGGAACGGCTCAGCTTTGGTTCTCCGGGCTGAAGCCGAGCATCGTGTCCTTTTTTGAACAGCTCGGCAGGCAGTTCGCCACCAACTTTGCTGCCAGCCGACGTCAGCGGCGAATGTCAGACTCCCTCTTTGATATCAAGCAAAAAGAGGGAGAGCCCCTCCAAGACTATCTCGACTGCTTCACCGCCGCAACCTGGGAGGTCCGCGAGCTCGACCAGTCGATAGCCATGTCAGCGCTAAAGACTGGAGCTCGGTCCTACACGTTCCTTTTCTCTATCGAGAAGAACTTTTCCGCCGACTTCACTGAGATGCTGGTCCGAGCTCGAAATTACGCTGACCGCTGGATCCAACTTCGTCCGGACCTTGACCCATCCCCAGAAGAAAAATAGAAAGAAGAAGGAGGAAAAACAGAAAAGCGAAAAACCTCCGAGCGGACGCAGGCAGAAGACCTACTATGAATTTTACTGGGGGCACCAACGGCCAAAAGAGAAGAAGCAAGACGATCACCAGAAATCACCTTGGAACACCTCCGAGAGGAACTAAGCAGCTGTTGGGAGGAAAGTAAGGCAAAACTCTGAGTGAGGAAGACGATAGCTGCAGCGGCCAAATAAGAACTTTCTAGGGCTAAGTCAAGGGGTTTATATAGACCTTCCCAACGGCCCAGATTGGCAAGACTGGATCCCGCCTTCTGTCCAGATCGCGCCATGTGTCAGCTCCGAAAATCAAAGCAACATATCAACCTGGATCGACACCTCAAAAGCCGAATCGAGGTGGCATCCCGTCGGATCCCACAACCTCATCATAAGCCCACGACGTGAAGCAACCTCGAAAAGTGAAAGGACGTCGCCCCGTCTTCTCTCATTAAAGATGCCCCGAAGCACGCGAAACGCCGGAATAATTTAAAGCTACCTGACCCCTACTAGTACAATAATGGCAACTACTTTCCTCGTCCGAGCTCGTAAACGGCTTAAACTCAAAAGTCGGAGGGTAGTGTTGGGGGAAAAATAGATCGCCCCGAAACACGTGAATGCATCGCCAGCATGTGACTGAAGGCGCCCGACCTGAAGGCGTCCGACCTGAAGGCGCCTGACCTGGAGGTGCCCGACCTTAAGGTGCCTGCCCCGAGGCGCCCGACCTTGAGGTGCCCGACCTCAAGGCGCCTGACCTGGAGGTGCCCGACCTTAAGGTGCCTGACCCCGAGGCGCCCGACCTCGAGGCGTCCGACCTCGAGGTGCCCGACCCCGAGGCGCCCGACCTCAACATCCCCGACTTCAAAATGCCGAGCCAACCTCAGAAGGCCGACCTTGCCGTTCACACGCTGCGGCCACACCCTGCGACAACCTCACCGCACTATGCTCCGCTCTCCATCCATGCCATGACATATCAACCAGGGACCATGCCCTGAGCGACTGTCAGCAATTAATGCGCATGGCCTCCGCAGATCTCCGGCTTACTCAACAATTAATGTGCACGGCCTCCACGGATCTCCGGCCTACTCAAAATCTTAAGCTCTCCACGACAGCCAGTTGACTCACTTGACTACGCCTAGTCACCTACTGTAACTCATTGGCTCTAGTCTAGCCCTCCACGGCAGCGCATTAATTCACACGATCGGGCTCAACCATGATGGTAACTCATTTAATTTGCCCCGTCACATCACAGGTAACTCTGTACCCCCTATAAAAGGAAAACCTTTCCCTCTTAAAGGGGGATCCAAACTTTGAGAACTTGAAAAAATATAATCTCTCTCCCTCTTCACAATAGCCCCCTCTGACTTAAGCATCGGAGGGCCGGCACCGGAAGCCCCGGCCACCGGCTTTTTGCAGGTCCCTTGGAGGATGCAGCCCGCCGACGTACCGCCACCTGCCACTCTTGCCGGAGCTTCTCCTTCTCAGCCAGTGGTCGCTCCTGCGTCCAATTTACAGCAACAATACTGAACTCAGATTGAGAGCAAGATCTTGTTTTATGTGGTTGAGAGAAAGGAAAGGTTGGAGCTGTTCTTGGGGCTCCAACCCCAACCACCCCAGTCCCCCCCCCCTCTCTCTCTCTCTCTTATATATATATATATATATATGCAATTTTCTCCAGAGAGAAGAAAAAGGAAAAAAAAAAGACATTTGTATTTAGCCAACAAACACTGACATAGTCTTTACTACAAATTAAATAAGCACAAACAAGAGTGAAAGAATAAAAATAAAAGAAAAAAAATAGGGGAGCAAAGCCAAGGCGGTAACCCAGCCCAACCTAGTAGTTCAAGAGCCTAATAGCACATTTATCCTGGGCCATTCCTAATTTAGCCCAATCCAACAATATTCTAACATTCTAATTGCTCATAGCTGGCTTTCTTGGAATCTTACTGAGATATTTGCACAGTGTCTCCGCCTGCATGTTCTCACACTCAGACCAGAGATTACCTCCATCTCCACCTGTTTCCACAAGGTACCTACTCTGCCTGCCATCGCTAGCCTTCCTTTCATCTCCCAAGTAGACTTTTGAAGCCATGGTTTGCCGGCCGCCTCTACGACCACCGTCTCCATCGGAGGAAGCACTGCTTATCGACCGAGCTTTGCCAAACCCTAGCTATCTCTAGTCCTTCACTTCCATCACCTAAATCATTGGTCGAAAGTCAATCACTCGTATATATGTCCGGGTCCTAAAATATCTAAAAAGGCTAGCCATAATATATTATTTAGTTTCTTGGTCTTGTATAAATATCCAAGGCTTTTTCGGTTCAAAACAGATATCAAACTAAACAAACGTCCATACAGGCTTTGAAAGCGAGGATTATAGCGTAAGATTTAATTCTATGTAGAATAATTAGTGGGTTGTAGATGGATTGGTAGGCGGCGAGGGAATCTTTTTATTAAAGGACTCTTTTCTTGGCCTCTTTGCTAGCTGCTGGAATTAGCATGTAAATGCTGCAAAGGTATGAGACTCTGTTGAAGGATCTTGGAACATTCAAGTTACCTTACCTCTTTTGGACCAATTGGAGAATTTGATTGATTCCTTGATGGAGATTGTCCAACCCTTCTTGACAAAGATGCTCCTAAATGCTGCTCAATGATTCTATGGTTCTCTTTAAGATCTTCTTATAGATTTCTAGAAAGAAAGGATGCATAATTAGCATGATCTTGTCTACTCTCTAAAACAATGCCATGCTTGAAAAGCTCAAAGTGGTTGTGCGGCGAGGGAAAAGGAATATAATATATGGATGAAAGGTTGGTAAATAGGAAGGTGGTGTTATTAAGTAGAGCGAAACTGAAACCATCAAATAATTGTTATTGTACTGTAATATTGCTAAAACCATTTAGGAACCATTTTTAAGAGTCTTCAGGATTCATGGTGGGGCTACCCCACTGGGAGAATGATTGGAGAAAAAAAAGGATATCATAGAATAAAACACAAAGATCTTCATAAAGAAGACTAGGTGGATTAGGTGAAATACCTAGTCGATCCAAACGATGATCATTTCATGGAAGTATTGGTTCCAACAAAGTGGAGAGAATATTAGATGCACAAGAGAGAGGTAAGAATCCAACAATTAAGAGATGTGGGTAATCGCCCTTGGGAGACACCAAGGTTTCTATGGCAATTTTTTGTTTTTGCATATGTTTTTAATGAATTTTGATAGGTTTCTCTCCCTTCTCTTCCAAAAAATGGGTCAAAATATTTTTCTTTTGTTAGATCATAATGATTTGATGTTGCCATCAAATCCTTACAATAGGCTAAGAATACCATGTTAATTCAAGATCGATTGCCTATCATCAAACATTATTACATCTAAGTAGGACCCTCAATCTTGAATATTGGATCTTTTGTTTATTGGTGATAAGTTATGCCCTTTAAAGCAATGAGGTTACCCAAAAATATATGGAACAGTGCAATCTTTAATTAATTAAGCATTATTGATGCTTAAAGTTTTATGAGATGATTATAATTAGTTATTAGAGATGTTTTTAAATTTTCTATTGTAGCAGAGGTTTAATGAGCATGCCTGCAGAGGAAGGCCAGCTTCTTTCCATGCTTGTAAAGCTCACGAATGCAAAGAAGACAATAGAGATTGGAGTGTACACAGGTTATTCACTCCTTGCAATAGCATTGGCATTACCAAAAGGGGGACAGGTGCTTCAACCTCTTTCTGCTTTTCCTAACATCCTATTTCTTTTCAACATTATACTAACACTCGTGATATATTAAGTTTATTTTGCATATGACTGGTGTTTTAAAATTTGTTTATAAAGTTTATGCCTTTGATAAGTTTGCGTATGATATTAACCCAAGTCATGATCATGAATGAAAATTAAGGTTTAATCTTAGTATAGTTGTCAATTTATTTCGCAATGTTGAGCTATAAAAATATGTCATGACCCCTTGTCCTTCTTATTCATACTCTTGTTGTAGTTAACAGCAATCGACATTGAAAAATCATACTTTGAGATAGGGCTACCATTTATTCAAAAAGCGGGAGTTGAAAACAAGATTAATTTCATTGAATCAGCAGCAATCCCTGTTCTTGATAAAATGAATCAAGAGGTAAGCTTTCACCATATGTCAACAATAATTAAGTATATTATCTTTCTTGGTTCACATTAATTCTTTTTTGTCGTCTGTGCATTATTATTAAAAATTTAGGCAAGACTATATATGCTTTACCTATTCAAAAATAAGCTAAATATAGTTTATCCCACATAGATGTTAATTGTAAAGTTGTTGCAAAAATTAGAGGACAAAATTTAAAATTTATGTAGGCATAATGTTATAATATTTGAAATTAAGTATATTTGAGGATATGTACTCATGAAGATACACATTAAAGTACTTACCAAATCTATCGAATCACTTTTGCAGTGTACTCATATGGAGACAACTATGAAATAATTTCTAGGTTCCCTTTTGTTTCCAAGATATGCAAGTTCATGTGAAGGGAACCTCCCTATATAATGAAGAATTTTTTGAATAGTTAGAAATATTAGTTAAAAACTCCATATTTATCAGTTATCAGTTATTGAAGAGTGTATAACTATTTTATACTCCAATTATGTACCTGAGGATGATAGTGTTATTTTGATGATTAATAAGCAATTATCTAGAGTATATTATAAGTTAAATTGATACTTCATTTATAAGTTCATTACTCTCAGTATATTTGTATGAATTGATATAGATACATGTCTTTGTTCATTTGAATGAATCTAACCTTGAGATGCAGCAAAGTGTAGATTGAGTCGACCCAAAGGATGATTGGGTCGACCCCGGCACATCAAGAAGTCATTTGGCACACTTCTGCAAAATTGGCACAGATGAACAGTGAGTTGGGTCGACCCAAGGTAAGCATGAGTCGACCCAAACTTCAAGAACCTCAAAACATGAAAGAAATATGTTCTCTGGATTTACTGAGAGGGTCGACCCAAACAGTGGTTGAGTCGACCCAAGCTTGAGTCGACCCAAACCCTGAGAGGGTCGACCCAAAGGCAAGACAGAAAGGCAGACAGAAAATGGTTCTCTGGAATTACTGAGAGGGTCGACCCAAGAAGAAGTTGAGTCGACCCAAGTGAACTTTGAGTCGACCCAAAGAATGGTTGGGTCGACCCATAGGAAGGAAGGCTGAAATTTCAAGTTTCTGTGTTTTCTGAGAGGGTCGACCCAAGGAATGTTTGAGTCGACCCAAGTGAAAGTTGGGTCGACCTAAGGACAGGTTGAGCCGACCCAAACACGGGCTGAAGCATAACGGCTAGTTCTGCAGATGTACTTTTTGTCCTTCCCAAGGTCAGTAACGGCTAGTTTTTCAAATCTAACCATTGGGGCTTGTCCAAAGGATGTGGGAAGCTATTTAAAGGGGCACTATTCATCAGATAGAACAACTTTTGAAAGAGATATCAAAGAGTACACAAGAAAACAAAAGTGCCCTAATCTTCTTCATTCAAGTGCTTCATTCAAGAATCAAAGAAAGGGGTTGAGCAGATTCAAAGAGTCATCAAGAGCTCCATCCTCCCTTGAAGAGTGAAGCATCCTTGACAAAGAAGAGCAAAGCCACTTCAAAGCGATAAATACTTTCTAACTCTTCTTTGTAGTTAATATTGTTTCATTTGCTCATTTAGGAGTTTGAATCTTTCTTTTTGTTTGTCGAACTATTTGTAAAGGTTCGTTGGTGAACCCGTAAAACCAACAAAGGTTTTTGGTGAACCCGGAAAACCAAAGTGTAAAGGTTCGTTGGTGAGCCCGTAAAACCAACAAAGGTTTTTGGATTGTGAGCCCGGAAAACAATCCAACTGTAATCCGCGAGATTATAGTGAATTCCCAAGGGGTCGCTTGGGGAGTGGACGTAGGTGCTAAGGAGAGCACCGAACCACTATATATTGTTGTGTTTGTGTTGTGCTTGTGTTTATATTTATTCTTGCATTATCTTCCATCTTTGTTCTAGTTTAACTCATTCAAATAATCTAAGAAAGCAACCACCGCACTTAATTAAGAAAGCCTTTAAAACACCAAAATTGAGAAGAAACCAATTCACCCCCCCTCTTGGATTGTCACCTTGGGCAACAAGTGGTATCAGAGCTAGGTGCTCTAATAGTGCTCATTGATCTAACAATCAAGAGTTAAAGATCATGACAACCCAAGTGGGATGCTCTATGAGTGAGGGACAATCCACAAATAGACCACCTCTATTTAATGGCACAAACTACGCTTATTGGAAAGCTAGAATGAGGATATTCATTCAAGCTTCAGACTATGAACTGTGGCAAATCATCACTAGAGGACCTCACACACCCACACTTAACATAGAGGGCACTATCATACCCAAACCAGAAATGGATTGGAATGAAAGTGATAGAAGACTAGCACAGTTAAATGCAAAAGCTATAAATATGCTTTACTGCTCATTAGATGTTAATGAATTTAATAGAATATCTACTTGCACTACTGCCAAAGAAATTTGGGACAGACTTGAGGTCACACATGAAGGGACCAATCAAGTTAAGGAATCAAAGATAAACATATTAGTACACAAGTATGAATTGTTTAAAATGGAACCTACCGAGTCCATAACTGATATGTTTACTCGTTTTACTGACATTATAAATGGGCTTAAGAGTTTAGGAAAGTCTTATTCTAACTCTGATTTGGTGCAAAAAATTCTCAGGTCTCTACCAAGGAATTGGGAGGCCAAGGTAACCGCTATTCAAGAAGCAAAGGACCTCAACACACTGCAGTTAGAGGAGCTTCTAGGATCACTCATGACCCATGAGTTGACAATGAGACAAAATTCAGAAGATGAGGTCAAGAGAAGAAAGCCCATTACCCTAAAGACTACCACCCCTAAACAACTAACTGAATCGGAAGATTCAGATGATGATGAAGAAATTGATGAAGAAGGGATGGCTGTGCTTGGGAGAAAATTCAGAAAATTCATGAGAGGTAAGAATAGATTCCATAAAAAGAAACCCTTCTTTAAAGGTAACTCAAGCAAAGAAAAGGGTAAGGACAAAGAAAAGGAAAAAGAAACTCCCATTTGCTATGAGTGTAACAAACCCGGGCATTATAAGATAGATTGCCCAGATTTGAAGTGGATGGCAAGAAAGTTGAAAAAGAAGAATTTCATGGCTGAATGGAGTGAAAGTGAGGAATCAAGTTCGGAGGAGGAAGATTATCAAGAGACGGCCCAAATGTGTCATATGGCCAATGACGATGAGGTAGATTCTGAACTTGACTGTGATTTTACTGTTGATGAATTACATGATGCATTCTTAGAACTCATGGAAGAACATAAGAAAGTAATTAATAAAAATAAAGCTCTAAAAGAAGAAAATCAATCTCTCATTAAAGATAAGTTAAAATTGTCTCATAACTATGAAACATTAAGTAGGAAACTTACAAATGAAACCAAGAATCTAATTGCTGAAAATATTAAGTTAAAAGAAGATGCTGAAAAATATAAATCCTTGGTAGATAAATTTACTCTTAGTTCTACCAAATTAAATATGATTCTTGATAGCCAAAAAGCTGTATATGATAAGGCCGGTTTAGGATATAGAACGAATAGGAAACAAAAATTCTTAAAGAACATTTTTATAAAAGCTAAAAGTGAAAATATTACTTGCTATTGCAGCAATAAGTTAGGACATAGAGCATATGAATGTAACTTTAGAAAGTCCAGTCAAAACAAGTTAAGTTATAATCAAAAGATTAAATTCAAGAAAGTTTGGGTTCCAAAAGGAACATGGAGTACTAACCCTAAAGGATCCAACTTAGTTTGGGTACCTAAAGTTTCTTCTTGATCTTGATTGCAGGTGTGTCTTGCAGCTGATAAAGTGGAAAAACGATGGTATCTAGATAGCGGCTGTTCAAGACATATGACCGGTGACGAAGATCAATTTGTCACCTTGGAATCAAAGAAGGGTGGAGTAGTAACCTATGGAGACAATGGTAAAGGGCATATCATTGGAAAGGGTAAAATTTTCATTGCTCCATCTATTTTTGTAGAAAATGTCTTATTAGTTAAGGGTTTGAAACATAACCTTCTTAGCATAAGTCAATTTTGTGATAAAGGGTTTAAAGTTACATTTGAAGCATCTGTATGCATAATCACTAATCTTAAAGATAATAGCATTGTACTTGTAGGACAAAGGCAAAGAAATATTTACTTAGTAGATCTTCATGAGTTAGGCAAGAAAAATGGTTTATGCTTAATTACTAATGAAGAAAAGAAAAATGAAACTAGTTGGCTTTGGCATCGAAGATTAGGACATGCTAGTATGGAATTAATATCAAAACTAGTTAAGAAGGAATTAATAAAAGATGTGCCAAAACTGATCTTTGAAAAGGACAAAATATGTGGACCATGTTCATTGGAAAAACAAACTAGATCATCTTTCAAATCGAAGAATGTAGTATCAACAACTAGACCATTTGAACTCATACACATGGATTTATTTAGACCTACTAGAACTACAAGTCTAGGAGGGAAGAAGTATGGACTAGTCATTGTTGATGATTTTTTAAGGTATACATGGGTTTCATTTTTGGCACATAAGAATGAAGCATTTTCAGAATTTTTGAAACTATATAATAATATCATAAATGAAAAGAAACTCACCTTAGTAGCAATTCGAAGTGATCATGGTACGGAATTTGAAAATCAACACTTTAAAGAATTTTGCACTAAAAATGGAATATCACATCAATTTTCAGCACCTAGAACGCCTCAACAAAATGGGGTTGTTGAAAGGAAAAACAGGACATTGGCAGAAATGGCACGCACAATGTTGTGTGAGTCAAATCTTTCAAAGTACTTTTGGGCTAAAGCTATAAATACTGCTTGCCATATTCTAAATCGAGTTTTAATACGTCCAATAACCAAGAAAACCCCTTATGAACTTTGGAAAAATAAGAAACCTACTGCAAAATATTTTAAAGTATTTGGATGTAGATGTTTCATCTTAAACAATGGCAAGGAGGATCTAAGCAAATTTGATGCCAAGTCAGATGAAGGTATCTTTTTAGGATACTCCACATCTAGCAGGGCATACAGAGTATTCAATAAAAGAACCTTAGTGGTGGAAGAGTCAGTCAATATTATATTTGATGAGTCTGATAGTGAGTCTGCTAGGAAAGAAAATACTGTTGATGATGATACAGGAATTATCGACTTTGAAAAGTTGAAAATTGATGACGTGCCAAATCAAGATAAGGGAGATGATTGCGTGCCACCACAACCCCAAGACGTGCCAAAAGAATGAAGGTATGCACATGGACATCCTAAAGACTTAATCATTGGTGATCCATCTCAAGGGGTAAGAACTCGATCATCTCTTAGAAATTTAAATGATTATCTTGCTTTTGTTTCACAATTAGAACCTAAGACTTATGAAGAGGCTGAAAAAGATACTAACTGGATAAATGCCATGCAAGAAGAATTAAATCAAATCAAAAGAAGTAATGTATGGACATTAACTGAAAGACCAAAGCATAATTCAGTAATTGGAACAAAATGGGTATTTAGAAATAAATTAGATGAAAATGGATTAGTTATAAGAAATAAGGCTAGACTTGTAGCTAAGGAATACAATCAAGAAGAAGAAATAGATTTTGATGAGACATTTGCTCCTGTAGCTAGATTAGAGGCTATTAGATTACTTCTAGCATTTGCATGTTTCATGGATTTCAAATTATATCAAATGGATGTGAAGAGTGCATTCTTAAATGGTATTATTGAGGAGGAGGTATATGTAGAACAACCTCCAGGATTTGAAAATCATGAATTGCCAAATCATGTGTTTAAATTACATAAGGCATTATATGGATTAAAGCAAGCACCTAGGGCTTGGTATGATCGACTAAGCAAATTTCTGCTTAATAACGATTTTTGTAGAGGAAATGTAGATAAAACTTTATTTCTCAAAAGAAAGGACAAAAATCTATTAGTGGTACAAATATATGTAGATGACATAATCTTTGGTGCCACTAATGATACTCTGTGCAAAGAATTTGCTGATTTAATGCATGGAGAATTTGAAATGAGTTTGATGGGAGAACTAAGCTTCTTTCTAGGATTACAAATCAAACAAACCAAAGAAGGTATTTTCATTCATCAAACTAAGTATACAAAGGAAATACTGAAGAAGTTTGGGAATGAAAATCATAAGGGAATTGGCACTCCAATGAATCCTACTAGTAAGCTAGACAAAGATGAAAAAGGGAAGAGTGTTGATATTAAGCTCTATAGAGGACTAATTGGATCCTTGCTCTATCTTACTGCTAGTAGACCCGACATTGTATTTAGTGTAGGAATATGTGCTAGATACCAATCCGATCCTAAGGAGTCACACTTAAGTGCTGTTAAGAGAATCCTTAGATATTTAAGAGGAACTACCAATATAGGATTATGGTACTCGAGAGACTCCTGTCTAGATTTGCTTGCATATTCAGATGCTGATTTTGCCGGATGCAAATTAGATAGAAAGAGCACAAGTGGCACATGTCAATTCTTAGGAAATAACTTAGTATCATGGTTTAGTAAAAAGCAGAATTCAGTGGCACTCTCCACAGCTGAAGCTGAATATATAGCTGCTGGCAGTTGTTGTGCTCAAGTATTATGGCTTAAACAACAACTAGAGGACTATGGAGTTAAGGTAGACAATATTCCTATTAGATGTGATAATACTAGTGCCATCAATCTTACTAAAAATCCAGTTCAGTATTCTAAAGCCAAACACATAGAAATAAGGTATCACTTTATTAGGGATCATGTGCAAAATGGAAATGTATGCATTGAGCATATATGCACTGAAAAACAATTAGCCGACATATTTACAAAACCATTGAGTGAAGATAGATTCTGCATGCTAAGGAGGGAATTAGGCATATGTGATCCTTTTTATTGAAGAAATATAAAAGGGAGCTAGTAGTCTCATGATACATTCCTCTAACTTCAAAAATCCCATGAAACATGAGTCAAATTTGTTATATATAGATTCCTTACTCATGTATCATTGTCCCATAAAGAGTTTATAAGGATTGGAAGCAAGGAAAACTTTTTAGAAGCAAAAAGGAAGAGAAAAAAAAAAGTCTGCACTTGGGTCGACCCAACCCAGAATAGGGTCGACCCAACGTTGAGTCGACCCAAGAAAAATCTTGAGTCGACCCAACGTCGGGACCCCACTGTTAAAAGGGGACCCGAGAGCATTTCTAGGGCACTGTTTGCCCTTTGTCTTCTTCCAAAAAACCTAGTCCCCACTCTCCAATCTCCACTAAACTCCTCCAAACAGTAGATTTCCTTAAGATCTTGGAGAAATGGGACCCAAACGAGCCGTAGCCAAGAGATCCGGAAGAGTCACACGGATCCAACGGGAGGAAAGGCAACCTACTGAGCCATCTACGGTGTCTCCACGACGTGAGGCACGTGCGGAGGCCCCTCCTCCTCCTTCCCCCTCAGTGATACTTGCAAGATTTGCGGGGAGGCCGGTTACTACGGGGAGAAGGATCCATTCCGAGTTCTTCAATCAAGAAGGGTTTCGGTTGTGGGAATGGATCCAAAGGCAAGGTTGGGAGTATCTTTGCTCCCTAGATGTGGTGATCTACCCCGGATTGGTTCAGGAGTTCTATGCCTTCCTCAAAACTGGTATGGGAGGGCTTGTTTCGGAAGTTCGAGGGGTTCGAATTCGAGTTTTCGAGGAGAGCTTGAGTGAGCTACTTCATCTACCTTGCATAGGAGCCACTCCGAAAAAGCCAGAAAACAAAATGAGAGCTCTACAGTTGATCATGGAAAATGAGAACTTCGACTTTTCCACGAAGGTAATAGCTAGTTCTCTTTCCGCTGAAATGAGATTACTGCTCAATATGATAAATAGGATTTTATTTCCAAAGACCGGGAGATTCGATCTCATCACAGAGCGAGATCTAGCAGTGATGGAGTGTATGATTCAGGGGATTCCCCTAAATCTTCCGGCCATGATACTGAGACAGATGAGGAAGGTGATGTGCAGCAACAGGGTATCACTACCTTATGGTATGATACTCACCTTGATTTTTAGACAGCACGGTTTAGCTCTCGAGGAGGAGGCATCCAAGAGTCTACATCATACTGATACATACACTGCACGGACACTTATACGCATGGGATATGAGAAAGTGAACGGGCAGTGGATTCACACTGGAGCAGGCATTCAGGGTGAGGCACCAGAGGGAGATGCACCAGAGGATGAGGATGAGGAGCATATGGATCATCCTACTGCACCCTCAGAGGCTGGACCATCGTCATCCGTTCCTCCGACAGATACGGATGAGTTCTGGAGCAGGATGACTGAGCTCATGTCAGCTCAGGCGAGGACTATCACTGACGGGCTGACGAGCCGCTTGGACGCCCGGTTGGATGTCATGTCTGCTGAGATCAGTGATCTGAGGCAGCAGATAGGAGCACTCCGGAGAGAGAGAGAGACCCATGGACCATCTGTGCCACAGGCTGCTGAGTCAGAGATTTCGGCACAGAGTCATCCAGCTCGTCGTGCTCCACGCCAGACACAGTCTCACCAGGCTCGACCTCCCCTCGCCACGTACACTAGGAGGATGAGGACTAGATCCCAGCCGTTAGAGTCTCCCTAGGTTGATCTTAGCATCTATGTTTATAGCCTAGGCTAGATATCTAGTTCTCATATGTATCTTGCTTTTATCATGTATCTTTAAATCTTGATTAAGGAACATTGTATCTTTTTTTTGTTTTTGGACATGAATGTATGAAAATGTTCCTATTTTGATCAATGAAGTTTGAAGTTTGTTGTTTATTGCATCTTTCCCATGTATCTTTTTGATGATAACAAAAAGGGGGAGAAGTAAAGAAAGAGTATTTATTTATTTTAGGAAGTAAAGAAAGAGTATTTATTTGAGGAGAAGTAAAGATCTTAGGTGAGAAGTAAAGATTTTGTGTAGATTAGATAAAGCAACAAAAAGGGGAGAAGTAAAGATATCTTTAGAGTGAGTAAAGAAAGAATAATAAGAGCAAAAGTAAAGAAAGTTAAAGAAAGGAGAAGTAGAGAAAAAGAAATATGAATTTATGCAAGAAAAGAGAAATAATTGGGCAAACAAATTAAAAATCATATAAGAAAGCTTATACATCTAAGGGGGAGCAATTTGTAACAATGAAATTGATTAAATCAAAAATTTCTATCAAATTTCAGAATTTGGCACATATAAATTCAGAATTTGGCACGCACCTCTCGCACCCCGATACATAACCTGAAACTCATATTTTATCTCAAATTTTTGAAGTTTCATCGCTAATGAATTATAAATGAAAGGGGGAGCAATTCAAAGAGTCAAATTAGCAACATTTAAATAATATAGGGGGAGATTTCACTCTTATATATGAAAAGCTGAAATTCAGCAATTTAAACCCTTTTATAAACTGTTTTTAAAGACAAGTATCAATAGGCTTATACTCGTTATTTTGTAATCATCAAAAAGGGGGAGATTGAGGATGATAGTGTTATTTTGATGATCAACAAGCAATTATCTAGAGTATATTATAAGTTAAATTGATACTTCATTTATAAGTTCATTACTCTCAGTATATTTGTATGAATTGATATAGATACATGTCTTTGTTCATTTGAATGAATCTAACCTTGAGATGCAGCAAAGTGTAGATTGAGTCGACCCAAAGGATGATTGGGTCGACCCCGGCACATCAAGAAGTCATTTGGCACACTTCTGCAAAATTGGCACAGATGAACAGTGAGTTGGGTCGACCCAAGGTAAGCATGAGTCGACCCAAACTTCAAGAACCTCAAAACATGAAAGAAATATGTTCTCTAGATTTACTGAGAGGGTCGACCCAAACAGTGGTTGAGTCGACCCAAACTCTGAGAGGGTCGACCCAAAGGCAAGACAGAAAGGCAGACAGAAAATGGTTCTCTGGAATTACTGAGAGGGTCGACCCAAGAAGAAGTTGAGTCGACCCAAGTGAACTTTGAGTCGACCCAAAGAATGGTTGGGTCGACCCATGGGAAGGAAGGCTGAAATTTCAAGTTTCTGTGTTTTCTGAGAGGGTCGACCCAAGGAATGTTTGAGTCGACCCAAGTGAAAGTTGGGTCGACCCAAGGACAGGTTGAGCCGACCCAAACACGGGCTGAAGCATAACGGCTAGTTCTGCAGATGTACTTTTTGTCCTTCCCAAGGTCAGTAACGGCTAGTTTTTCAAATCTAACCATTGGGGCTTGTCCAAAGGATGTGGGAAGCTATTTAAAGGGGCACTATTCATCAGATAGAACAACTTTTGAAAGAGATATCAAAGAGTACACAAGAAAACAAAAGTGCCCTAATCTTCTTCATTCAAGTGCTTCATTCAAGAATCAAAGAAAGGGGTTGAGCAGATTCAAAGAGTCATCAAGAGCTCCATCCTCCCTTGAAGAGTGAAGCATCCTTGACAAAGAAGAGCAAAGCCACTTCAAAGCGATAAATACTTTCTAACTCTTCTTTGTAGTTAATATTATTTCATTTGCTCATTTAGGAGTTTGAATCTTTCTTTTTGTTTGTCGAACTATTTGTAAAGGTTCGTTGGTGAACCCGTAAAACCAACAAAGGTTTTTGGTGAACCCGGAAAACCAAAGTGTAAAGGTTCGTTGGTGAGCCCGCAAAACCAATAAAGATTTTTGGTGAACCCGGAAAACCAAGGTGTATAGGTTCGTTGGTGAGCCCGTAAAACCAACAAAGGTTTTTGGATTGTGAGCCCGGAAAACAATCCAACTGTAATCCGCGAGATTATAGTGAATTCCCAAGGGGTCGCTTGGGGAGTGGACGTAGGTGCTAAAGAGAGCACCGAACCACTATATATTGTTGTGTTTGTGTTGTGCTTGTGTTTACATTTATTCTTGCATTATCTTCCATCTTTGTTCTAGTTTAACTCATTCAAATAATCTAAGAAAGCAACCACCGCACTTAATTAAGAAAGCCTATAAAACATCAAAATTGAGAAGAAACCAATTCACCTCCCCCCTCTTGGATTGTCACCTTGGGCAACAGTACCTCTTATTTATCTAAAGGACCTTGGTTAGGAATTCACTTGATGTTTAATGAGGGTTTAAAGAATATTTTCTATTTCATTAGAGCATGATTTACTAGAGTGTATTGTCAAGTTACTCTAAAACCATCTATATTACTTTAGCATCACTAAGTAAAACAATATATTTTCATATTTTTCAAAACCTTCATTGGTGGATGCTTCTGTCTTTGAAGCTTTCAAAGTAATAACCTAATACAGGTGTCAATGCACAAAAGGAAAACCATATTTTAATGCCAAAAATAGATTAACATCATATGGCTAAACTATTGTTAACCAAGAGAATTTATGATGGAGTCTTTTATAGAAGCACCTTAGGGCCATTTTATTGCGATTGCATAACTTTTTGGATAATTGCAGACAAAAAGAAGATGAACTCTTTGATTTTGCATTAGTGGATGCTAACAAGTAAAATTATGGGGAATACCACGAACGTTTGCTAAAAGTTGTCAATGTTGGAGGAGTTATTGCATATGATAATACACTTTGGTGTGGTAGTGTGACTGTTCCAGTGGATCCATCTGATCCTGAGGAGTTCATTGAAGTTAGAAACCATCAAGTGAAGTTTAATGATTTCCTGGCTGCTGATTCTTGCATTGATATATCACAAGTTTGTATTGGTGATGGACTTACCATCTGTAAGCGCATTATCTGATTGCGCAGACTTGATCATGTCTCTTCATGCATACTTTATATATGAAAATAAGTCATGGAACTATTTAGATATTGTTCCTCTTGAGAATCTTCAGTGTTTACTTGGATTTAACAAATTTTCCACCAATTAAAAAGTGCCTCTTTCTTGATACGTTGGGGATGAAGCATTTTATTTTGTGTACACCAGTATTTAAGTAGAAAATGCTGCTATTTTTATTTCTAAATAAGAATGTACAAATCAAGTATAATGTGCATAATGCATATATAAGAACATATGTTGATGCTTTAAACAATAAAAGGAAAAATGATTGCATCTTAGTATCCTAAGGAGAGGATTATTTATGCTAAGTATATATGAATACAAAATGGTTGCATACAGGTTTTGTTTGATTACTTGCAGGTTTCTATGAACTGATTCATGCATATAGATAGATATGGTTGTGCTTTTCGTGGAGAAGTAGGCCTTGAACTTCTTAGCAAAGTCAAGAGTCAGATCTAAAAATTACTTTTTAACTTTGCTTGATAACTATTACATGCTAAATTTGAATGGTGAGACTAATACTCATAACACATGTCGCTTATTTGCACTCCAAGTTCTTAAAGAGTTAAGTTAAACATTTGAAGCATAAAATAATTCTGCTTTTAAGAATAATGTAATTAGGCCCCATATATAGCTAAAGATTGTATAATTCAGATATCATTTCATAAAAAGTTGCACCTTAAATTACTCAAAGCTCATGTTGACATCAAGCGCTGGGTGTTCTTAAGAAAGTACAAAGAGAATTTCTCTCTTTTTGGATATGAATTTTGTTTCCATAGAGGCAGGGTGCACCATTGGTATGTAGATGATCTTCAAAAAGCAAAGAGACAAAACAACTTTTTTTTTTTTTTTTTTGAGTGTGAGAGACTAAATAATTTGTTAAATAATGTAACAACTATCTTGCTGCGCCTAAGGATAGTACAATTTTTTCCTCAAAAGACAAATATTTCTGAAGTATATATAAGTACGATTTAAATGGATATTGAAGTCATAAAGCAGCAGCACTTCCAGAGTCATTCTGAAGAATGTGAGTTGCGAGGCCCCGCCGGGCGAGCTCGTCGCCATCGTCGGCCCCAGCGGCGCCGGCAAGACTACGTTGCTGTCCATCCTGGCTCTCCGGTGAAATCCTCGTCAACGGTCGCCAGATGGACGTCTCCCGCTGCCGGAGAGTCTCCGGGTACGTCACCCAGGACGTCTCTCTCATCTGATTTAATTATTAGAATATATTTTTACAAAATTAGAAAATAATAAAATGTTTGATTCTTCCAATTACACATCAAATAACTCCATTTCAATCTGCTTTTGCAAACTAAACGTCATCATTGCAAGAAAATGATGTCAATTTTTTTCCTTCATAGTAACCTTAAAATGCACGGAACTGCCGTTGAATTTGTTTGGTACTGACGAGGAAAATATTGACACTGGTTGTCGGACCAGACCGAATTTCCTCGTGTCGGTGTAAATTAAGGTCGACGACTTTAGCCCTACATAAAGAGCCGATCAGTTGACAGCTGATCGACCCATACTGATAGCACTTTGGACCCAACAACTTTAGTCCTAGTTGAAGAGCCTCTGTGTAGCAACCCTACACTGAGCCTCTCTTCCACCAGAATATGTTTGATACAGGTAGAAAACACTCCCTACCCCCTCGGAGGTAGAGGCATACTTATATTTCTCATACCCTTCCCATCTTGCCGGCGGCTCTACCTACGTGGCAGCCCCTTCACCAGTGAGTACGTCATCCTGGCACCATCTTAATTAGTACCAGCCGACTAGTAGCACTTCCAGACCTCATGTCCAAACGTGAGGTATTTGGTCTCTGAATTTAATCGACCTCAATGTGTTTCGAATTTGGAACTATTTAGTTGGAAGTAAATGCTCCATTCCAACTGAGCTACCATTTTGGTGGCAAAACAGCTAGTAGTTGTAGCAATACTGCAGTTTGTGCATGATCAGGTCCATATTTCGCTATTGTCTAGCTAACAGTGTATGTCACACTGATCTACGTAGCGTCTTAAATCAAAGTGGAGTTGTTGTGCTGTCACTTTCTCTGTTGTCACTTCCTTGACCACAAGAACAACTCGAAAGTATAAATTATCCAAGTAGCGACTGTTGAACAAAAGAAGCCAAGGGCCTCACAACACGGGAAAATTTTGCCCTACGATGACTTTTGCTGAGGCACGCCAACGTTTTGAAAATGCTCATCTTTATGGTTTTATGTTTCTTAGGAAGATGAAAAGAAAACAAAAAAAAATACAAGGAATCCTATCCATTGGATACAAAATGGACCAGATACCCCCTAATCATAGCCACCCTCACCTTACCGCCTCTCATGGTGATCGAGTAGGCGTCAAGAAATATATATATATATATATATATATATATATATATATATTTATCTTAGTGGATCAAGTCACAAGTGACAACCCATGGGATATATAT
The DNA here is from genome assembly GCF_051530095.1 of Phoenix dactylifera. Classification (NCBI taxonomy): domain Eukaryota; kingdom Viridiplantae; phylum Streptophyta; class Magnoliopsida; order Arecales; family Arecaceae; genus Phoenix; species Phoenix dactylifera. Next base: position 3,860,908 of record NC_143193.1, read on the forward strand.
ACATATAGGGAGGAAGGAGAGGGTGGCAAACTAAGAGACTCCATTAAGGAACCCTAGAAGAACATCAATGGCTACCCCGGAAGGACGTACACCACATCTCATGCAGAACGATGCCCTTTATAAGGTCACTTCTCTTTTCTTCTTTTTCTTCTTCATGATTTCTTTTGGGATATGCAGCAGACGAGAAGAAGAAGAAAAAAACCAGAAAAAAAAAAGAGAGAAGAGATGCAAGAGAATAGAAAAAGAGAAGAAGAAAAAAAAGAAAAAAAAAGGGAGTTTCTCGTTTCTCCGAATTATTTCACTTCGGAAAAGATTAAAATAAGGAGAACATTCTTTCTTTTTGGAGGGTTTTTGTGCCCCCTTATTTCTAATTAATCTTTTCTCTTTCTCTTTTTCCAGTATATATTGGAGACAAGTGTTTATCCACGAGAGCACGAACAAGTCAAGGCTTTGAGGGAGGTGACTGAGAAACAAGAGCAGCAAGTTCCAAACCTTTAGATTAAGGAATCTTAACTATTTAATTTTAGGATTTTTTTTGGCATGAATACCCTTCTAAATATCAGATTTTGCATGAATAACTTTTTAAAATTGATATTTGCATGTATACCCTCGTAACACACTTGTTTTGCTATTCTACTTTTTTTTTTTATTTTTGTTTTTACATATGTACCTGTGCTATCTAACAACATTAAAAAATTAACAGTTTCAAATTAAAATAACTAAAATATCCTTAATGGATAGACATACAAATAGATCGCAATCCCGATAGTAAGAGAAGAAAACAGGAACAATAACGTAATTTTAAAATTTTATTTTATTTTAATTAATATAAATATGATTTTTCTTAATACGGTTAGAATAACCGTTATATTACAGGCATCTGTACAATAAAAGAGTTTTATGAGGATATACATGCAAATATCAATTTTGCAAGGATATTCATGCAAAATTTGATATTTAGAAGGGTATCCATGCAAAAAATCTTTACTTTTATGGAAACATTAAATTATAAACCACTGAGATGGTTTGATTACATTGTTATGTAGTTATTTTAGATATCTTTGTAGAAAAAATAAAGAATAATTCAAAGCATGAAATCTGAAAATTTCTTGGGATTTTATCGATGCTGTTGATGCATCCCTTCATGGTTGGGCAAGAGCAATTCCTACTGAATTAACATGAAAGAGGGTATTCCAAAGGCAAAGAGTGAGCACCAGCAGCTCAACCATTGTCCCAGCTGCTCGGTTACAAAGCTAAGGGCGTCACTTACTGTGAGACACGGGCTGAAGTCGGCAGCCCCTGCCGACTTCAGTCCCGTTCTCTTTTTGGAAGGCCGGAACAGAGGATCGCGATTTGCGATCCTCTCCGGCTCTTCCGGGGATGATCGGGGCGGGGATGTCGCTAGTCCCGCGGCACCCCCCCCTCCAGCTCATCCGCGGCCGAACCGCGGCCGCGGATCTCGCTCGGCCGCCGCGATCTTCGCGGCGGAGAGCCATCACGAGGGGGGTGATAAAAACCCCCCAAATCCTCCTCCCTAGGGCAAACCGAGCCCTCTTCCTCCTTCTCTTTCCTCCTTCCCTCCTCCTCCTCTCCGATCGGTGTGTCTTCCCGACCGAGCGCCGCCCGGATCCCCTCCGCGGGCTTCCCCTGCTCCGAGATCCAACCCCTCGGCTTCAAACATCGCCGCCGTCGCTTGACGCCGGACCGAGCCTCCCTCGGCCGGGATTTGCCACCTCCGTCGACCGCCGGTAAGCCCTCCTCCGTCGAGATCCTCCTCTCCTCTGTTTCAGCTCAAGCAGCCGAGATCATCATCTCGGTTGCTTCTCCTCCCCGTCGGTCCCTGCAACGCCGCCGGCCGCCATGGCGGCTGGCTGGCAGTCGATCGAGGGGTGGCCCCCGGCCACCCAAGCCGGCCACCCCCGCCGGCCACCTCCCTCTCTCCTCCGTCTCTTCTTCTCTGTTCGTGGGGGGGAGTTTGGGGAAGGAGGAGGCCCATCACGGGCCAAATTGGGCCGTTGGGCCCAGTCCATTGCAGGCCCAACTTGGGCCCAGTCCAGTTCGGTTGGGCCCAGTTGGGCAATACCCCCATGGGCCCAACTTGGATCCAGATCAAACCCGAGAATCCGAACCCGAACCCGAACCCGAACCCAAACCTGAACTGGAACCCGAACCCGAAACCCGGGATCCGAAACCCAAACCCATTTGACCAATAAACAGATTTTTTGCAGTTAAGCCCTTGGCAGTATGCTATTTCAGAAATAGGGACTCCTGTAATTTGTATTTGATCCCTATAGGAAAGATTTATTACATAAAGGCCCCCAACTATATTTATTTAGTCCCCTCACTCAAGTTTTATTATAGAATAGTACCCTGTAATTAAGTATTAGTCCCTGCAAAAAAATCTTATTGTATAAATGAACAAATTAGAAGCCAACCTTGGGGGCCCTATTTAGCCGAGTCTATGCGGGCCCATTGGGCCGAGTCCGATATGGGCCCTATCAGGCCGTGCCCATTATGGGCCAACTTTGGGCTCTGTTGGGCCATGTCCAATAGTATTATTTTTGAATTTTGCTTAGTCTGAAATTAACAAGAAATTAATTAAACTTTAACAGGTGAACCTGATCCGTCTACCTGAAGTAGGAATCAAGCGAGAAGAGGTAAGTAACTTAATACTTCGAGTGTGATTTCTAAATTATTTGATAAATAGATTAAATTCTGAAATATGTTTTGTATTTAGTAAAATGGGTCTGGCATGTTAAATTTCTGAAAATTATGCTTTGAAATCCGTAAACTATGATTGGAAAATTTATGAAATCTGTTTTTATATATATGTATTCTCAGCATGGCTATGATCTGTTCTGGCCCCGCCAATGGGGATTATACGTTGGCCCTGTCGACTTGTAATCTGTGAGGAACCGGTTTCGACACCGTACCACCGGTGATTAGAATAGTGGTATTTGGACACCGTACCACCGGTGCTTAATAATAGTGGTGTTTGGCACCTTGTGCAACCCATGCCACTGGGTTACGTGGCCGTAGCCTATTATGTTGAGATTCTGGTATAAGAATTTTTGGAAAAATGATAATAAGTTTTGAAAACAACAAAACGATGTTATTTATGATTTATTCCAGACATTATCCTGTATTTTGATCTGATATGCTCTGACCCCACTCTGGGGTATTTTGTTGCTTACTGGGCTAGTGTAGCTCATTATTCTATTTTCTCCATTTTTTCAGATCCAGAGGCTTGATCTCACGGGATTGAGGAGTGCGTTAGATTTTCCGACGATTCCTTCAGTTATTGGTCCTTTAGTTAGATTGATTAAAGTATTTGACTTACGTAAGCATATGTTATTTGAAATTTTGTAAGACTGCTTTTGAATAAATTTAAATAATTATGTCAGTTTTGAATATCTGTATTTGCTTTGATATGATCCGATGCCTTGCACGCCTGTGCGGCCCGCCGTGCGGGCGTGCGGCGTCTGCCGCGCCTCGGGCTCGGGGCGTGACAGATTTGGTGGTATCAGAGCTTAGGTTTCAGATTCCTAGGGATTGTATTTGAAATAGTCAGATGGAGCTTAAGTTTTAGGATCTTTAGGATTCGTCAGAAAGTTTGAGAGATGGGTAGACATTAGGCCATTAGATGAAGGCATTTATTTGCTTTTGTTATTGATAAATTTGAGTTATTTTATCATAATTTTGAAATGCTAAAATTAGACTGCAACCTAATTATGGTCGTAACCAAAGTGTGAATGAGCTACTCTAAGAGTTTTCTTGGTAGAGCAACTTGTATTTCAAGTTATGATTAATTAGATTTTGACTAAATTAAGTGAAGGAATATTAATCATGAGTTATTATCGTGCAATGTAATTATTTGGGAAGTTTAACTTGATATCAGGCACTGTGAATATTGCTTCTAGTTGAAGTTAATTATTTTGGTAGCAATTTAAGATTCATCTATAAAAAGATGTTTAAAGCTTGGACTAGAAAATATTCATTGAAATCTGTATGTGGATCATGCATGGAGCTCGTATATAGAAGGAAAATATACTTTGGGATGAGACTTAATAATTCTTATTTGGCTCTACTTGAGACTTAAAACAATTAAGATTGATATTTTGATGGAAAGTCAATTAGTAATCTTGAGAATATTGGTGGATTTAAATATTTTTTTTGGGTTGGTCGAAAATAGGACTTGCTTGATTTAGAAAAGTTCTTGATGCTTGAAAGAAAATAAAAAATAAAAATAAAAATAAAAATCATTGAAAAGTATAGTATTTTTGATTTTGATCGATATGGATATCATTGTGTTATTAGTAAATTCTCTAAAGTCCAGTAGATTTACAAGATCCTGAAATGTTTGTAGTATTACAAATAAAAATATTTTACTTATTTGAGGAGTTGATCTCAATGTAAAATCATAGAGTTTATATCTTTGTGGAATTTCTTGTAAATCTTTAAACCAGATTATTAGATTCTTGTTAGTTAAATATTTATAAATCAAGGCTATGAGTTGATTATGGATTTTGTATCACCGTATGAGAAATGCAAGGGGGATTTCATGAGAGGCCAAAATAAGTTTAGCCTAAAAGAAAAGATTCGGGATGATTAAATAAACTCCTGAGTAAGTTAATCGATCGAGAATCTTTTAATTATCGAAGCTTCGAATAAATATCAACTTGTATAATAGAATTGTTAAGGAAAACTAGAATTGGCTTAGTTCAAATTTGGATCTAGAATATGATTGCTTGATTATATGATGGTACAAATACGATAACTATCTCAAGGGTTAATCATGATCTAGTGTACTTGGGAAGCAAGGATAAAATTTTGTTTGGATATTAAAAAAAAAAATTGCTGATGATGTGGGATTAATAAGAAAGTTTGGAAAATATTGATCTGAGTTGTGCAGCAGAAATTTGATTAACTGAGTAAATTTAAACTGGTCAAAAATATTGACTGTGTTTTGGTAACATGTTATGATGAAAGACTATGTTATTCAATAATGAAAGATTTTGTTAATAAGGGAAGGTGAACACTATTGATTCTCAGGTCAATCCTGATATGATTATGTTATTTCTTGGATAGACTTTGCTATTTTTGGGTATGCTAAGAAAATAATAATAATAATGATAATTTGAACGTATCATGACTCGGGTTAGTTGATTGATGACCAAATATGGTCTAATTTGTTAAATATCTGAATAAACCATGCATTATTTGCTCTCATCTTATGATTTATAAGTTTAAGTTAAAGGCTTTGTGGCATATTGAATCATGGTATCAATACTTTGCCTTCTTAGACCTACTTTTGCGATTTGATACAAATCATTTTTGAGATAAATCGTTGCTATCTAATGATTATCAGTACATGTTCATTTTGTGAATCATATTCTTAGCAACATAATAATTTGACTCTAAGGTTAGTCATTATCCTTTGAGGGATCAGCACACTACCGGTTGCTTCTGTTTATGCTTATATACTATTTGATACTGGTGCTGCACATTCATTATGTCATCGATATTTGTGCGAAAACATGATCTACCTTGCATGCTGTTAGAGTATGATTTGCATGTTAACACCCCTGCTGGAAGTGGGATGATGGGTAATCAGGTCTGCAAGACTTGTCCGGTTCAGATAGTAGGTAAAGACTTGCCTGCTGATTTGATAGTTATAGATACGCATGACTTTGGCATAATTCTCGGTATGGGCTACTTAGCATCACACTTTGCTACCATTAACTGTCATGAAAAGCGGATAAAATTTTAGATCCCTCGAGATACTGAATTCAGCTTCATCGACAGTGGTGCATATACCTCCCCTCGAATTATTTCTGCTATGCAAATTAAGCGACTACTTAGAAAGGGGAGTATGGCATATATTGCCACAGTGGTTGACACTAGACAGTCAGATCAAAGATTTGAAGATATCCCAGTAGTAAATGAATACCCCGATGTCTTTTCGGAAGACCTCCCTAGCTTGCCACCAGATAGAGAAATTGATTTTGCAATTGATTTGATTCCTGGTACCACACCAATCTCTAAGACTCCCTATAGAATGGCTCCAGTTGAAATGAAAGAATTAAAGGAGCAGTTGCAGGATCTTCTTGATAAGGGTTTCATCAGACCTAGTGTTTCACCTTGGGGAGCCCCAGTCTTATTTGTAAAGAAGAAGGATGGTAGTATGAGATTATGTATTGATTATCGAGAGATAAATAAAGTAACAATAAAGAACAAGTATCCTCTACCAAGAATTGATGACTTATTTGATCAGTTAAAGGGGTGATGCGATTTGGAATACGTGGAAAACTCAGTCCACGCTATGTGGGCCCCTTTTGAGATTCTGGAAAGACTAGGAGCTGTGGCATACAAATTGACACTCCCACCTTCACTGTCTGGAGTCCACAACGTTTTTCATGTTTCTATGTTAAGAAAGTATATTCCAGATATGAGCCATGTGGTAGAAGTGGCTCCTTTGCAGCTTAGAGAAGATTTGACATATCCTGAGCAGCCTGTACGTGTGGTTGATAGAAAAGAGCAAGTATTGAGGAGGCACACGATTCCTTATGTTAAGATCCAGTGGAGCAATCACT